>NC_091792.1:8802878-9105909 GCF_041296235.1 Equus asinus
CTGGAGATTCACTACAATGTACGAAAATGTCAATTTCTTCGTATTTGTTCTGCTCTCTAATTATTGAACTTCAAGTGTTTTGGGATTTATGATTTTTATCAGTTTTGAAAATTCTCATCCTTCACCTCATTTAATCTCTCTTTTTACTGCCTGCAAGATAATTTTATCAGAAATATTTTCTGTTTTACTAATTTAACATTGAATTGTGTCTACTTAGCTACTTAATGAAACCATTTAGGGTTTGTTAGTAATATTTTAAGAATATAATAAGTATCCCCCAAGCCACAACTTGAAACAAAAGCTGGGAAACTGACAACAATCCTCATGCAATCACATGGGCATCCTCCCCATCCTGTTGTCCTTCCTCCCACTGTCTGAAGTAAACCATGTTTGTAATCTCCTCAATTTCCATTTTATATGGTCTTATTGAATTTTTTTTGTATTTCAAAATAACTTTTATTTTCAGTATATAATTTTATAAAAATATATTATGCTATATGCATTTTGGGGGGCTACTCTTTAAATAAATATTATATGGCCATCTATTTAGCTTTATATTATTTATTCTATCTTTAATATACTTATTTTTAAATTTACATGCAGTGAAATTCACATTTTTTTACAATTCAATGAGATGGGACAAATGCAAAGAGTCATGTAACTATTGTGGAATCAGGATACAGAACAGATCCCTCATCTCCAAAAATTCTTTTACACTGTTTAATTTTCATTAGATCCATTCCTTGATCTTAATCTCTGGTGACCGCCTCTCTCTTTTCCATTTCTATTGTTTTGTCTTTTCCAGAATTTCATGTTAGTTGAATCATATAGTAAGTAACTTCTTGACTCTAGTTACTTTCGCTTGGCATAATGCATTTCAAGAGCCATTCAAGTTATTCTTTTCTTTTTATTGCTGGTTGTATTCTGTTGCACACAGATACCAGAGCTTTATCCATTCACCCCTTGAAACACATTTGGTTATTTCCAGTTTGGGGCCATTATGAATACAGCTGCTATAAACACAGGCATTTTGTGTGAATGTAAATTTTCATTCTCTAGGGTTAATACATAGGGGTGGGATTATTTAATCTAATGGTAAGTGTATGTTTAATTTTTTAAGAAATTATCAAACTGTGTCCCAGAGTGGCTCTACCACTTTGCATTCACATCAGCAATGTATAAGTGATCCCATCTTAAAACTTTTTTTTAAATATAATATTACAAATTAAACTATAATGATTAGTCTTCTTGCATACGTAGTCTACACCAGTCACTCTGCATGAAGAAAGAGCACACTAGATAGAGAACTGAGTCATTCCAGTAAAGAATAAATCAATTGTGGTGTTTCAATCACTTTCTGCTTTTGAGTTTAACTTTGTCTTTATAAGGCTGCCATGTTGCTCAACTGCAAATGGCACCACTCACATCATAGTCTATACTTTTGCTCCAAACACTGTTTTTTTTTTATTTTTTAATTTTTTTTAAAGATTTTATTTTATTTTTTCCTTTTTCTCCCCAAAGCCCCCCGGTACATAGTTGTATATTCTTAGTTGTGGGTCCTTCTAGTTGTGGCATGTGGGACGCTGCCTCAGCTTGGTTTGATGAGCAGTGCCATGTCCGCGCCCAGGATTTGAACCAACGAAACACTGGGCTGCCTGCAGCAGAGCGTGCGAACCCAACCACTCGGCCACGGGCCAGCCCAAACACTGTTTTTATGTCTTTAACGAATGTACACAATGAGCAGAACCATCATGTGGGTGTATTTGTAATTTTTGTTAATTTTCTACCATAATATACTATCAAAGCAGATAAAACAATCAAAAACAGTTCCTAAAACCAATTTTGAAACCTTTAAAATGTGTATGTAATATGAATTTTCACAGCAGCTTAAAACTATTTCCTAAAACGTGTTTACTAAAAAATCTGTGGCACGTGATGTTAATATGTTTAATTTGGAGTATGTAGTGAAAGGGAGCATCTTTGGTTAAATGAGTGTGGAATAACATAGTTAAACAAATGTTTTCACTTCTTGTACTATGCAGAGACTTTAATATTTTATACTATCTTATATTAAAGAGAGAGCTAGCCAAAAGACCATTTTCCAACTTACTTCATCTTGAGAACTTTCTTAGGAATTTCATAGAAAATTTTGAACTTGTAAGGAAATTAGAGAGAACCATTAGAGGAAAACTCACAGCCGCATTTATTCCTGGGGATCAGTTATTATCTGGCTCAGTTTAGTGTAGACCATGTGCGAATGGCATTACAAATTGAATGTAAAAAACGAAGTACCTGCAGGAATAAAGTGGATTGCTTAGAACATTTTTATCAAGAGAGGGTATTTGTAGATAGCACCAATGCATAATAGGTCATCAGCAAGTGTCAAAAACAATTGACAGAACAGTTAGCATTTTCGGAGCTCTGGTTTTAGATGACATTTCTATTGACATTTTCTATTTTCTCTAAGGTTTCTATAGCCTGACAAGAGACAGCTCATACTCAGATAGTCAAGGATTTCCACCCCCTGGAGTGTCTGAGGTGTTAAATCTATTATGCTCAATTCAGGTGGTAGATTTTAAAAAGCACTACCCAGTGTAGCCTTGGGAGGCATTCACTCGACTCCTAAGATAAAGCCTAAAGCCTCTGTTGTGGACGAGTGAAATGGAAGAAACGTTTTAGATGTCTCCATGGGTAACCCAATGCTTTTAACTGTGTATTATTCCTCTGTAGGTGCTCTGGGCATGAAAAAAAAAATGTGTTTACAGGGTTTTGTTTGTTTGTTCCAAATAGAGATTTGACAACATTTGTGCCTACAGAAATTTATCACTCTGCAGCATACGTTAGACTTAAGGTTGCATGTCATTTAATAGTTTCTGTAACCCAGGATCCCTTTATCTATCTATCTATCATCCCTCTTTTTATTTCTGTCATTTTATAATGAACCACAATTTCTGAAATTAGAAGAGGCATAAAAACAGAGCCATGTATTGTCACATGCTTAACACAAACTTCTCTCTCTCTCAAACACACACACACACACGCACAGACACACATACAATTTTCAACTAATTAATCGTGTTCTTGAGCAGTCAGATCTATTTTCTAAGGCTTAAAGTACATGATAAAATACTCGATTATGAAACCGAGAAAAATTGAATTAATTTGTGTTCCAACTTCATTCACTGAAAGTAAGTGATATAACATGTATTTGAAAATGGAGTCTGGGTTAAATTTATAAATTTTCTTTTTAAAAGTCAGGGAACATCCAGACACAACCTCAGTTCTAGTTAATATCTTTACAGGTCAAAACCAGTGTACATTACCCATTTCTCCCCAGTGTTCCTACTGTAATATGAAACCCAAGAGCTTGCTTATGATTCTTTTATCTTCTTTCTTTGATGATTTAACACACCAGTTCCTATAAAAATTAATACCAACAATGAGAAGAAGAAAGAGAAAAATAAAGAGAAGGGGAGTGGGAGGAGAAACAGCATTTATGGAGTGCTAAAAATTTACATGTCTTCACAATAGCTAATAGTCTTACTTTTTCTTTTATCTCTATGAGTAACATTCATAATTTAATATTATTTAACAATATTCAAAATTTAGTTAAAATCTCACAGTGAATATTAACCATTAACATATTAACAATTGCTAGCAATATATTCTTAAGTGAAATTGTAAGTAATAAGTTGAAGAAAAGGAGGTAGCAAATTTACCTTTTGCCCCTAATATTTTTCTTATGTTGAATTACGAAGCATGAAGAATATATTCCTCTCTAACATCAATTCTTTGAAAAGACAATTAAAATAGGCAAACTGCTGGCAAAATCATCCAAGGAATGAAAGAAAAAGAAGGCCCAAATAGCCCAAATTAGGGATGAGGAAAGGGAAAACTCTAACAGGACAGACATTTGAAAAATAATAAGATGATATTTTGAACCACTTTATGCCACTAAGTTTGAAAACTCAAAGTAGCAATTTTTCAGAAAATAGTTTGTAGGAATTGGCCAAAGAAGAAATACAAAACTGAGTAACCCTGTTTTTCAGAGAGGTCAGCAAAATGCTCCACTTCAAAATCATTATTTCCAAGCACCATCTTGCAGGTAATAGTGGCCACGTGACCCTTTTCTGCTTAAAGACACACGAGAGAAGTTTGGTGAGTTGTATGTTCTATGGATTTGAACAAATGTATGACACGTATCCACCGTTATAGTGTCGTACAGAATAGTTTCACTGGTCTAAAAATCCCTTGTGCTCCAACTACGCATTTCTCCCTCCTCCCTAACCACTAGCAACCACTGATCTTTTTATTGTCTCCAAAGTTTTGCCTTTTCCAGGATAGCAAATATAGTTGGAATCATACAATATGTGGCTGGATCATATGATAGGAATAGGCTTAGTTTTGCAAGAAACTACTAAAGTGTCTTCCAAAGTGGCTGTACCATTTTGCATTCCCACACAGAAGAAATGAGGGCTCTTCTTGCTCTACATCCTCGCCAGCCTTTGGTGTTGTAAGTGTTCCAGATTTGGGCCATTCTAAGAGGTGTGTAGTGGCATCTCATTGCTGTTTTGATTTGCATTTCCCTGGTGACATGCGATGTGGAGCATCTTTTCATATGCTTATTTGCTATCTATATGTTGTCTTTAGTGAGGTGTTTGTTAAGGTCTTTGGCTCACTTTTTAATCAGGTTATTACATTCTCATTATTGAGTCTTAAGAGTTCTTTGTAGCTTTTGGATAATGGTCCTTTACCAGATGCATCTTTTGCAAATATTTTCTCTGAGTTTGTGGTTTGTCTTCTCATTCTGTTGACATTGTTTCTCAGAGAGCAGAAGTTTTTAGTATTAATGAGTCCAGCTTATCAATTCTTTCTTTCCTGGATCTTGCCTTTGGTGTAGGATCTAAAAAGTCATCGCCAGACCCAAGGTCATCTAGGTTTCCTCCCATGTTAACTTCTAGGAGTTTTATAGTTTTGTGTTTTACATTGAGGTCTGTGATCTATTTTGAATTAGTTTTTGCTAAAGGGTGTACGATCTGTGTCTACATTCATTATTTTTGCATTGGATGTGCATTTGTTCCAGCACCATTTGTTGAAGAAACTATCTTTGCTCCATTGTATTGCCTTTGTTCCTTTGTCAAAGATCAGTTGGCTATATTTATGTAGGTCTGTTTTCAGGCTGTCTACTCTGTTCTATTGATCTACTTGCCTATTCTTTGATCAGTACCACACTGTCTTGATTACTATAGCTTTATAGGAAGTCTTGAAGTCAGGTAGTGTCAGTCCTCCAACTTTGTTCTTCTTCAATATTGTGTTGGTTTCTGGGTCTTTTGGCTCTGCATATAAACTTGAATCAGTTTGTTGATATCCATAAAGTAACGTGTTCCAATTTTGATTGGGATTTCATTGAATGTATAGAAAAATTTGGGCAGAACTGACATCTTGACAATACTGAGACTTCCGATCCATAAATATGGAATATCTCTCCATTTATTTACTTTTTCTTTGATTTTTGTCCATCAGAATTTTATAGTTTTCCTCATACAGATATTGTACATATTTTGTTAGATTTATACTTAAGTATTTTATTTTGGGGGTACAAATATAATTGGTTTTGTGTTTTTAATTTCAAATTCCACTTTCTCATCACTGGTATGGAGCAAAGCAATGGACCTTTGTACATTAACCTTGTATCTTGAAAATTTGCTATACTTGCTCATGAATTCCAGGAGTTTTTTGAGGGTTTTTATTGTTGATTCTTTCAGATTTTCTATATAGATAATCATGCCATCTGGGAAAAAAGACAGTTTTATTTCTTTCTTCCCAATCTGTGCACATTTTATTTTATTTTCTTGTTGAATTACATTAGCTAGAACTTCTAGTATGATGGTAAAAAGGAGTGGTGAGGGGGGACGTCTTTGCCTTTTACCTGATCTTATTGGGAAAGCTTCCAATTTCTCACCATTAAATATTATGTTAGCTGTAGGGTTTTTGTAGATATTCTTTGTTAAGCTGAGGAAGTTCCCCTCTATTCCTAGCTACCTAGAGTTTTTGTCATGAGTGGGTGTTAGATTTTGTTAGATGCTTTTTCTGCATCTATTGAGATGATTATGTGAATTTTTTGCCTTTAGCCTGTTGATGTGATGGATTATATGAAATGATTTTCAAATGTCAAACCAGCCTTACATACCTGGAAGTAATCCCACTAGGTCATGGCATAGATTTCTTTTTATGCATTGTTGAATTTGATTTGTTAATATTTTTGTTGAAGATTTTTGCATCTGTACTCATGAGAAATATTGGCCTGTAATTTTCTTTTCTTGTGATGTCCTTGTCTGGTTTTGGTATTAGGGCAATGCTGGTGTCATAGAATGAGGTAGGAAGAATTCTTTCTGCTTCTATCATCTGAAAGAAATTGTAGAGAAAGGGCATAATTTCTTCCTTGAATATTCAGTAGAATTCACCAGTAGAATTCAACCTATCTAGGCCTGATGCTTTCTGTTATGGAAGGTTATTAATTATTGATTCAATTTCTTTAATGGACATAGGCTTATTCAGAGTGATTATTCCTTTTTGTGTGAGGTTTGGCATGTTGTGGCTTTCAAGAAACTGGTTCATTTGATCTGAGTTATCAAATTTGTGGGCATAGACTTGTTCATAATATTGTTTTATTTTCCTAATTTTAATATCCATAAAATCTATAGTGAAGTCTCTCTTTCATTTCTGATATTAGTAATTTTTATCCTTTTTTTTTTAAGTTAGCCTGCCAGAAACTGATCAGTTTTGTTGATCTTTTCAAGGAACCAGCTTTTTGCTTTGTTTATTTTCTCTATTGATTTCTTATTTTCAATTTCACTGATTTCTGTTCTAATTCATTTGCTTCTTTTCTTCTGCTCACTTTGAATTTAATATGCTCCTCTTTTTATAATTTCCTAAGGTGGAAACTTACATGACTGATTGTAGATGTTTCTTCTTTCCTAATATATGCATTCAATGCCATAAGTTTCCCTTGAAGTGCTGCACTCACTGTTTACATAAATTTTTGTTAACTTGTGTTTTCATTTTCATTTGGCTCAAAATATTTTTTAATTTCTCTTGAGATTTCTTCTTTAACCCCTGTGTTATTTAGAAGCATGTTGTTAATTCTCCACATTTTTGGGATTTTCTAGTTATCTTACTGTTATTGATTTCTAGTTTAATTCCACTGTGGTCTGAGAGCAGACTTTATGTGATTTCTACTCTTTTAAATTTGATAAGGTGTGTTTTATAGAACGTAATCTATCTTGGGGAATGTTTCAGATGAGCTTGAGAAGAATGCGTATTCTGGTGGTGTTGGATGAAGTGATCTACAGATGTCAATTATATCCAGTTAATTGATAGTGTTGTTGAGTTCAGACATGTCCTTACTGAATTTCTGCCTTCTGGATCTGATAGAGATTTCTGATGGAAAGGTGTTGAAATCTCCAACTATGATAGTGGATTCATCTATTTCTCTTTAAAATTCTATTAGTTTTTGCTTCACATATTTTGACTCTGTTGTTAGGCACATACACGTTAAATGTTATTGAATCTTATTGGAGAATTGACTTCTTTATCATTATGTAATGCTCTTCTTTTCCCCTGATAATTGTTCTTGCTTGAAGTTGGCTTTGTCTGAAATTAATATAGCTACTCCTGTTTTCTTTTGATTAATATTAGCATGGTATATTTTTCTCCTTTGATTTACTTTTAATCTATATGTATCTTTATATTTAAAGTGGCTTTTTGTAGGCAACGATATTTGGGTGTTGTGTTTTGATTCACTCTGACAATTTCTGTCTTTTTATTGGTGTATTTACACTATTGATGTTTGAAATGGTTATTGATGTAGTTGGATTAATATCTGACATACTTGTTGTTCTTTTCTGTTTGTTTCCCTTGTTCTTTATTCCCATTACTGTCTTTCACCTTTTCTGCCTTCTATTGTTTTAATTGAGCATATTGTTATTCCATTTTCTGTTCTTTATTAGAATATTTTACTTTTTTTAGTTTCCTTAGAGTGATTTCCATAGAGTTCACCATATATATTTACAGCTAAGCCAAGTCCACTTTCGTATAACACTATACCACTTCACGGGTAGTGTAAGTACCTTACAATAAAATAATCCTAATTCCTACTTCTCATCCCTTATGTCACTGCTGTCATTCATTTCATTCATACGTTAGCAAAAATAAGCATATGTATATGCATAATATATATTCAGAAACATGCAAATTGAATACATTGTTGCTGCTGTTATTTAGAACAAACTGTTATCTGTTAGATCAATTAAGAATAAGAAAAGTAAAAGTTTTTATTTTATCTTCACTAATTCCTTCTTCAGTGTTCTTTCTTTCTTTATGTGGATCTGAGTTTCTGACCTGTATTATTTTTCTTCTCTCTAAAGGACTTCTTTTAACTTTTTTGCAAGACAGTTCTACTGGCAACAAATTCCTTCAATTTTTGTTTTTCTGAAAAAACTCTTTATTTTTCCTTCACTTTTGATGGATAATTTTGCAGGGTACAGAATTCTAGGTTGGTGGATTTTTTTTCTCTTGACACTTGAAATATTTCAACCCATGCTTTTCTTGCTTGCCCAGTTTCTGAGAAGTTTAATGCACTTTCCATTTCTAGAATTTGAATATTTTTATAGTTTTCATTCTCTGCATTGATTCTGTCTCTATTCACTCATTAAGGTAATATTTTCCTTTAATCCCTTGAACAGACTTTCATTTCATTAATTGGATATATTTATAATAGCTACTTTAAAGCTTTTTCTGCTAAATCCAACCGTTAGGTAACCTCAGAGGTGCTTTTTAGTGACTGTTTTTCAACCTGATCATGGGAAACATTTTTCCATTTCTTTGCATGCTTTGTAATGTTTGACTGCATACTGGAGATTTGAGGTAATATGTTGTTAAGTCCTCAGACTCTGTTATCTTCTTCTAAAGAGTGTTTAGTTTTGTATTAGTATAAGACTCAATTATTGGCTGATCACCTGAACTTGGTTACACTTGATTTTTCATCTTCTTAGGGCTAATCTGCAGAAAGTCCATTGTGTGGCCCAAGCCCTGTTTGGCATAGAGTCCTAGCAAGTTGTGGCAGTCTCACTGTTTTTCTATGCAGACAAATGTTGGAGTTTAGAGCATCCAAAGAAGTTCAGATTTGAGGTACAGAATCCCAAAGAGAAGGAAACTACTGGAAAATGAGATCCTGAATTTGTTTGCAACCTCCTCTTAAGTACAACTCTAAACCTGCAAGTCCAGCGTAAAACTGCAAGAAGCCCAGCAGAAGACAGCACCCAGGAGGCTAGAAAGCTAAACCAACATTTTAGCAGCTATTGAGTAACAAGATAAAGAGGCTAGAGTTCAAGTACTGTTGAGGAGATAAGCATTTCAACCTTGCCCTGCAGTGCCCCGAAAGGCCTGAAATACAGCAGCCTGAGCAAACCCTAAAACAACATTCGGCCAGATTATGGTGATTTGCTTTCTCACTACATAACTGCCAGAAGATTTATCCTCTTAGGAGGAAGACAACATTTTCCTATATTTTTTAATCCACAATGTCTAACATCTAATAAAATGATGAATCATGCTGAAATCCAGGACAAAATGACCAAAAACCAAGAGAAAATATGGTTATCTATAGAAATAGATATAGCAGATATTAGATTTTCAAATAGAGAATTTAAAATAACTATGATTAATATTAATATATTAAAAATTGAGGAAAAGATTGAGAATTTCAACAGATTTCTGGAACTTATCACTGGAAATTCAAAAGCTAAAATTAAGAACTCAATAGTTGGGTTTAATAGCAGATTAGACCTATTTAGAACAGAGGATTCATGAATTAGAAGAGAGGCTAGTGTTAGTAGAAAGTATCCAGATTGTAAGATTGAAAGGTCTAAAGTCTGTGTAATGAAGTCTCAGGACAAGAATAGAGAATGGTACAAAAGACATACTTGAAAATTTTCCAAAATTCATGAAAGACCTAAAACCACTGATTGAAGATGCTCTACAAACTCCATTGCACCTATAGGTAGGTGGTGTGCTAGATATAGGAAAGTATGTGCAAGTGTCCTGAGAATATAGTCAAAGGTCTCTAATTTATCTTGGACGTTAGCTAGAACTTTCTAGGAGATGAGAAAATAAAGCCAAATTAGAAACTATTAAAACACAATATAATTAAAACAGCCAGACTTATTGAGTACCAGTGCTGTGAGTAGATATTAAAACATGTTTGAGGGTATGATGATACAGCAAACACAGTATTTAGAGTTTAACTCAAATTATGTTGAAGTAAAGTTTGCATTATGATTTAATAACTATGCATTGATTTACTAGGCGTGAAGACAATGATGGAGACGGTGAGATGTGAATTGTCTTAAAAGGATGGACAGAGTTACGATGCATGAAAATAACATATGGCATATGTGTCACAGTGAAGGAAATCTTTAAATCTTTAATTTTCAAACTGGGCTCCACAAAACTCTGAGAATCTTTGGCGATAGTTCAGAGATTTCCTGATGAAGGTGAGACTGAGTATTTTGGTGAATCTAGAAGAAGAAATTTGAAATAAAAGAAGTAAATTTTATTGCGTAATAAAGCAAGAGGACTTTTGGTAGCTATCCAACAGCTGATGGTAAAGAAAGCCCTAGGGACAGCAAGGACTCTGGATAAAGAAGAATTTGGAAAAGGTCATGATAGGGAGAATATACCCCACCAATGTGGCTATAGACTGGATTCATAGGAAAAAGATGGTCACTGAGAAATTAACTGTGAGGGACCACCCAGAGATTTTAATAAAGCTGATATATACTACTAAGATGTTTTTAGTTCTGTACTGTTTTATACCTTCTTGCCCTTTTGCTCCAAACCATTAGTAAAAGTCTATTTCACACAAGGTTATGTCAGTGATGCTTTGGCAAATAAAGGAGAAATTAAATGCATACATCTTTGGGAGTAAAACGCTATGGAAAGAGTTCAAAAGTCATGAGAAGTAATAGGGTAAGTGCAGTTGAGAATTGAGACCTGAGAGCAAGGACTTGAAATAATAATTAGCGAATAAAACTCCCATGGCCTGCACGCACATATCTTCAGGAGTTTGGGCAAGCACTAAATTTCCCACAGGAAATGAAATCAGGCTACAGAAATGCACTCAGTTACTAAAAGGTTAGGTGCTTATAGAAGGCAATGGAATGAGGGACAGTTAGATGATGATTCCAACAGTTAGTAGGCTTGTCAGACAAGGCATAAGTTTAAAACGGCAGAATATTTGTCTTTTGACGTATTATATGATTTAAAAATTTCTAGCATTTTAAAATGTTCAACTACAATGAAATTATCTCCACGTATGGTTTTTCTGGCCTGGTGAAGGAAGTTAGGCGGTTTCTGATTCTGGATGGGCTTTGTGACTCGGGTCATCATTTTTCATCGTTTCCACAAAGTTTAGAAAGTTTCTAGAAGTTATAGAAAAGTTTATCAAGGACTATGTTTCCTAATCTTTAATGCATTAACATCTGTGAAACACCTTTTATTTTCATCCGAACTCTGAGTTTCTAAAGAGTAATACAATTCTTCTGAAGATTAATTGTCTAAATTGTGGGCTTTGGGAAGACGTTGATTATGGATTTCCTGTAGTGTAGGACTGTGTTTATCTCCAATCCCAGCGTCTGGAACAGTTGATTTTGTCATCTAAATAGGATAGCAGTGCTACAGGAAAGGTACGGATCCAGGTTTTGTGGAACCCAAAACGTATTGAACCTAGGTGGCAATCTTTAAGAAAAAAATTAAAAACTGCCAATACAAAATAAAGAAAAGGGATATGAGAGTCCCTAAGATTAAGCTTCTTCAGTTTCATGGAAAAACTGCCTCTAATATAAGATTTTGATTTTTCTTTTTTTGTGCCTTTCATATCTTCCTCTTCTGTTTTGCTTTACTAATATTTGCCATTTAAATCTCATGCATCATAATTTACTTTAGTTTTTAAAAATATTCTTATCTCTTTCTCCTGTCAGAGGAGAGAAAACTAAAGGGTTTTTCTCCTACTAAAAGTCATAGAATAGAGAGGTAAGTTTAAGATAAAAGGGACTAACTACATTTTTAGAGACGTGATATCTCTAATCAAAAACTAAGGTCCTATATTCAAATTTAATGTCATCTTTCCGCTACATGCCACATACTTTTCTATGTCTGTAATTAAAAATGTTTCCTCTTTAAAGACCACATGATGGCAACATAACTCCGATTGACTTGGTCCTGTCTCTAGGCCCCTCCATCCAGGTAATGGTGAAAGGAGAGCTAATTTCCATTCTCTCAGATAGCAAGAGCTAACCTGTCAAATAAGTTGCCAGCATCTCACCTAAGGGGATTTAATTTCCTTTTCACTTTATTATAGTTTATCTAGAACAGATCAGGATTTTTAATTTAGTTATATTTTTCGTGTTACTTTTTTTTTTTTTTTTAATATTGCATTGTCTTTAAGCACACTGGCACAGGGTAAACCAGTCTAGAGTCAAGGACTTTTGTTAGGACAAAAGATAGTCATCGAAATACATAACTGAGGAACCACAAAGATGATAAGAATTATTCTTACTTAGTCTCCCTCTTCCCAAACTCCATACAATACCTCCTCTCCAACCATTATCTAACCTGTATTTTGAATGATTAGGAAGAAAAAAAATCCATATGATATGATGGGTCAGAGAAACATTAACCACAAAAAGAAATGAAAATTTGAAAGTGACAAGTGCTGCAAAGGAAAGTACATGGTATTTTGAGATCCACTGAAGGATCCAGAAAGATTAGTAAGAAGTCTGTTGCTTAAAGCAATGCTGCATGTGCTGAAATCTGAAGGATCGGGTAGCGTTAACCAGGTGAAATTCAATGTGGAGAAAGGAGGAGAAGTAGAACAGTAGAACATAAGAAGTTCTGAGGTTAGATTAGGTCTACGTTGATAAAGGTTTTAAGAAACCATGGTCTGGGGCATGCTCAGATGGACCCTCCAAAATAATGGACAAGTTATTGCAAATTATAACTTCCACTAACAAACAATGTACAATGATCTACAGGCCTCCTTGGGTTTCTGAAGGAGCATGTTCTGAAACTGGGAATTCTGATAAAGCTAACTTTGAATAGATCCCAGAGCAAGAGAAGGTTCTCAGCACGTCCAAGCTGTGGTTCAGGCAACCTGCCTCTTTGACAGTATGACCCAGCAGATCCTGTGATACAAATGGTATCTATGGTAAAGTCACCATTTTGAACCTAAATATGAAAGTTTTAGTGCAGATCCTTTGGGTTTTAGACAAGATCATGCCATCTGCAACAGAGTAGCATCTCTTAGCATTATATTGGGCCCTAGTAGAAACAGTGGCTGACCACTGAACATCAAATGGCTATGTGGCCAGAATATCCAATCACGAGCAAGTATAGGAGCAAGTCAGGCAGGCTCATCATCTGAGAGTAAAATAGAAGTGGTACCTCTATGATCAGGTTCAAGAATGTCCAAGGACACAGGTTAGCTAAAGGAATGCATAGACAAGTCCCTCATGACACTTACCTCTATTGCGACATTGCGTAGATACTTCTTCCTTGGCACAAACTTACCTATGGCCTCATGGGAGTTTCTTATGACAACTTGATGGAGGAGAAAAGAGCTCAACCTAGGTGCACAAATTGATTGACCTGTTATGTACAGTCAAGTTGAAAATTTCACCATGATGTCACTGCTACTACAGACCCTTTTTGGAGTGTACAGAAAAGATAATGAAGTGAAATCCTCCCTGTGGATAGAGTTTTGGGTAGTGCTCAGGTTATCTCCTTTGTGTGCAGAGAAAGGTGATCCAAGGTAAGGATTTACATAGACTCATAAGTATTAGAAATATCTTAACTTGTTGATCAGAGTCCTGGGATGAACAACATTGGAAGATCAATTACAAGAATATCTGAGGAAGAAGCCTGTGTATGTACCTGCAGGAGTTGGGACAAAGTATGAAGATGTATTTAATCACATGTGGATGCCAATCAGAAGACATCCAAAGAGCTACTAAACAACAAGTAGATAGGATGACTTAGCCTGCAAATGCCAGCTCTCCTCTGACCTCAGCCACCCCAGCCCAATCTTGGGCTCATGGATGAAGTAAACACAGTAACAAAGAGAGTGTGCCAACAATGTGGGCTCCCTCTCAACCTTACCTCTTCCTCCCACTCAAGCTGATCTGGCTGTTTCTCCTGCTGAATGTCTGACCTGCCAGCAATGGAAACCAATGCTGAACACCCAGTATACCACATTTCCTCAAGAACACCTATCAGACACTTGGTAGGAAGTTGATTACATCATACCCTTCAGTTCTAGAAAGGGATCAATTCATACTGAGTGGAATTGACTTATATTTCAGGTATGAATTTTTCTTTCATGTCTCCAGTACCTCAGTCAGTTCCACTATCAAGGGCTCACAGAATATCTAATCTACCAAGATGAGATCTAACATAACATACTCTCAGACCAAGGGATTCACTTTTTAGCAAAAGAGTCATAGCAGTGCACCATGAAATGTGGGATCATGGTTCTACCACATACTGGTCAAACTATATGCTGGTTCTACCACTTACTACACCTCCTCAGAACCTACCAGACTCATAGAGATGGAATAGCTTTCTGAAAGTATAGCTGAGATGCCAACTTGGAGATGACACCCTGTGTGGATGGTACAGTATCCTTCAACATATGGCATATACCTTAAACCAACCACCATTGCATGGTACTGTCTCAAGTAGTAGAATATATTAGTTTTGAAAACCAGGGATAGAAGTAGTAATGGCCCTGTCACATTAGTCACAATCTTTGCTTGTTATTCCAGCATTTTAGGTTCTGTACATCTACTGGTTCTGGTTTCCAAAGGGAATGCCTTCCCCAAGAGACATAGCAAGAGTCAGCTTAGAGTCCTCACGCCAGTAGAACAATGGGCAAAAAAGAGAACCACTATTCCAGCAGCAGTAATTGGCCTCGATCATCATGAAGCATCGTAAGGCAGGGACAGGAAGGAATATGTTTGGAATTCAGATGGTTCACTTGAGTGTCTCTTAATACTCCCACACTCAGCTGTGACTGTAAATGGGCAAGTACGGCAACCACCTAGTAAGGGCGTGGTAATCAGAAATTCAGAAACCTTAGGAGTGAGAGTCAGTTCAATCCACCAGCCAAGTCACTGTAGGGGAGAAAAATATTTTCCCTTTACTCTTGTAGGCTCTTGGCTGAGACACCCCTGTAATAAAAGACAAATGAATAGGAAAAAAACCCCCAATTTTAATTATGTATGTATGAGAGCCTCTCAAAGATCTGAGACTCAAAAGGCAGCCAGATAATTGAGGCTTACATACCATTCCACCATTCCGAGCTAAGGAAAGGGGTGGGTGTCTGGGGCTTCAAAAGGGGTAAGGCAATTCATCAGAAGGTGAGAAGAAGAAATGTTTGGTAAACAAAGGTTGCCCTGCCTTGCAGGTAAGTCTCTCAGGTGAAAAAGTTATCTGTAGTAACAGCTCTCTCCCTGGTACAGAACCCCATTCTAATGTAAATTTCTTTAATAAACTAGATTTGCCTTACAAAAGGATAACTTCTACTCTGTCTTCAGATCCTCTGTCATATCTCTAGTTTGTTAAAGAAAAATAAGCTCAAAATAATCCTTATGCTGGGGCTGGCCCCATGGCCAAGTGGTTAAGTTCGTGCGCTCTGCTGTGGCCGCCCAGGGTTTTGCCAGTTCGGATCCTGGGCACGGACATGGCAAGGCTCATCAGGCCATGATGAGGTGGCTCCCCACAAGCCACAACTAGAAGGACCCACAACTGAAATATACAACTATGTACTGCGGAGATTTGGGAAAATAAAGCAGAAAAAAAGAAAAAGAAGATTGGCAACAGTTGTTAGCTCAGGTGCCAATCTTTTAAAAAATAATAATAATCGTTATGCCAAAGAGGCATATTTTGGGGTGGCACAGTCTGCTACCCTTCATCACTTAGACTAGTAAAACTACCAGTTGAAGGAGATGGGCATTCTACAGGAGTGACCATAAAATATGGAGTCGTGGCAAACATAAATGATTTATTGCTAACATATTACAATGCATGGTATGTTGCATGACATTACATGGTATGCTCCATGAGTTTGCACTTGTTAACAATGCAAAATTTCTGTCAATCCCTGCACGTGTAGCTGCAATGTGTTGCTTCTCTGATTTTCACTAAAAGAAAAAACCTTGCTCCTTTAGCATACCATAGATGCAAATAAGGTGATTCAATCTGTTAAAGGAGAGAGAGATTCCTTATGTTTCCAGGTTTTATGGCCACCATGCAGCATGGGCCGTAGAGAAAGGAGATGATCAGTATTAGTTATAGCCTCAGGGCTAGCTGCAGCTGTTGGTGCTATAGCTTGGCTGACTAAGCTGTTCCTGTAGATTTCTCTAGAAATGATGACCAAGCAGGATTCTGGAGAAACTGTGCCCAGATAGAGTGTACTTAACATAAGAATTAAGAAGGTCTAGGTGGTACAAGGGTTGGCCTGTGGTGGATGCTATTGATACCCCAACCCAGATCCCTTTACTAACGGGTGCGGGTGCGCCCATTCTCAATTGCCTTGATTGTTGGCTAATAATACTCACAGTTGCCTCTTTCAGTGGAGAATTGCTCTCAGCTAAAGCCAATTCACCCATCAAGCTAGAAATGACCTCCCCATCTCACTTCCCCACGAGGAAGCAGACCTCAGCCAATGACTGACAGACTCAGGGTGTGAAAGGCTGGCCCCTTTGCCTCAAAGGGAACTAACTCAGGTGTAATGTTTGCTCAAGGACTTACCTGTGGAATTACACTGAAATTAGTCTCTGCTGCAACCACATACTTGTTAGTTTTTAATCCTTACCCTCTCCTGCCTCCCTCACTCCCCTTCTCCTGGTGAGTGCCTTCTAATAAGCCACTGAACTTCTCCATCTCTGCTTCCGGAAAACTCAGCCTAAGGCAATTGTTTAGTTTAATACATTTCGTGTATTGATATAAAAGATATATCTGTTCTTGGTTCTGTCATCTTTTTTTTGTAAAGATTGGCACCCGAGCTAACATCTGTTACCAATCTTCTTTTTTTTCTTCTTCTTCTTTTTCCCAAAGTTCCCCAATACGTAGCTGTATATTCTAGTTGTGAGTGCCCCTGGTTGTGCTGTGTGGGACGCCGCCTCAACGTGGCCTGATGAGCAGTGTCATGTCCGAGCCCAGGATCCGAACCTTCGAAACCCTGGGCTGCTGAAGCGGATCACACAAATTTAATCAGCCGCTGGGCTGGACCCTGTCATCGTGTTTTATTTATGCTTTCTGGTTTTATAGCTTTTTGTTTTTATATATTTCACCACATAGACTGTTTGCTTTCCTTTGATGTGTGTTTTCTGATAATCTGGAAGCCTGCATTTTTGTTATGGTGGATAATCATTCTAAGTTTTTACACTTAATCTTCCATTTTGTTAAATAGAATCTCTAAGCACGGTCAAAATTTGAATATTTCCTTTTCCCCATCTCCATTCAATTTTATTCTCCCATGGTCATTATTTTTATTTTTTGTGGTTAGTCTTACAGTTAATTAAATCTATGTTCACAGCCAGTAGTATTCCTTTATTTTCTGGTTGGCTTCAGTTCTTTTCCTAGTAGTTTCTTCATGAAGGGCTCATGGAAATTAAATTTCTTGAGTTTTTGCGGATTAAATTTTTTTTTGTCTTTATGTTTGAACAAAGGTTTGAATATAAAATTGAGTGGTACTTTTTTTAGCTTAAGGAACTTGTAGGCATTGTTCTATCTTGTGGCATTGAATGTTGATATGAAGAAATCTGATGCTAGCCCAATTTTATTTTGCATTATTGATGACTTGATCTTTTTTGTCTAGATGCAAAAAGATCTTTCCCTTCTTTTTCAAGTTAATTCTGCTAGGACCTGCCATCATTCTGATTGTAAGTTGTTTTTTGTCATTTTCTCCTCAGTATGTTCTATCAACCTGAAGATTCAAGTCTTGTTTTATTTCTAGAAGGTTTTCTTGTGTACACATGCACACACACACCCCACTTACATATAAGTATTTCTTCCAGCTGAACCCTCACTCTTTGAAGTCAGGAAAGAATAGACTCATAAATATTTGAAGAAAGCGTTTGCTATCTTAGGAACAGAATAATCTCAAATCAATAATTGTATAAACACACTTTCTCATATAGTTATTTCATTGTTTATTTCCTTCAGGCATACTGAATTACAACTGTTAAATTTGTTTTGTCTTCCATATCTAACATTTTTCTCTATATTTTTAACTTGAAATTTCTGTGTTATCTTGCTCACATTTCTTCTAATCAAGGGACTCTTACTGTTTTTCAGTGATGTCTCTTCATTTATGGGATTTTATTATTTTCCCTTCTACTTCTTTTCAAAGCCCTGACCCTATATATTTCATTTTCTCCTGTTATCAGAACATCTCTTCTTTGAACTACTTTTTCTTTGCTTTGAGGTCCTGTTCTGCAATAAAAATTATTTCATTCTTTCTTTCTACTTATTTTGGATTTTCTTCTTTGTCTTTTCAAGGTGGAATGTTACATCATTGATTTTAGACCTTATTTTTTAATATAAGCATTTAAAGTGTTCGCTTTTCTCTAAGCACTGCTTCAGCCATATTCCACAAATTTAAATAGATTTTGGCATTATTTGGTTTAAAATATTTCCTGATTTCCACTGTAATTTCTTTTATGCTTCATGGATTGCTTAGAATTGTGTTGCATAATTTCCAAGAATTGGGGAGTTTCCTAGAGAACTGTGTTGCATTATTTCTACATATTGGGGAGTTTCCTAGATATGTTACTATTCTCTAATTTAATTCCCTTGTGGATTTAAAGTAAAGAAAACCTACTCTGCATGGTTTCAACTCTTATTTGTTGAGATAAGAATTGGGTCTTTTTTATGGCCCTACATATGGACCATCTTGGTGAGTTTACTATGTGCACTTAAAAATCATATTATATAGTTATTGGGTATAGAATTCTACAATCATCAGTTCAATTGTGGTTTATAGAATTTTGACCCCCAAAGATGTAAACAACCTGATCCCCAGAACCTGTAACTCTGTTACCTTTTGTTGCAGAGGGTAATGGCAGATGTGATTAAATTAAGGGTTTTCAGACAGGGAAATTATCCTGGATCATCTGGTGGGCCCCAATGGAATCACAAAGGTCCTGATAAGAGGGAGGGAATAAGATCAGAGAGGAAAAAAGGCAATCTGAGGACCAAGCAGAGAGGAGTGTGATTATACTCAGCTGCTGGCTTTAAAGATGCAGGGAGCCTTTAGAAGATGGAAAAGGTGAGAAAACGCATTCACTCCTAAAGCCACCAGAGGACACCTAGCCTTGTCAACTCCTTGCTTTTGACCCAGTAAAACTCACTTTGGATCTCCAGAAACGTAAGATAACAAATTTTATTGTTTTAAGCCATTAAATTTGTGGTAATTTGCTACAGAAGTAATAAGAAGCTAATACATAGGTCAAGGTGATTGATGATGGTGTTCAGATCATCTAGGCTTTACTGGGTTTTTGTCTAGTTGTTCTTTCAGTTGCTCAGAGAGGAATATCAAAATCCCTATGGTTGTAAAATTGTCTTTTTGTTCCTTTAATTCTGATAATTTTTGCTTTATGTAAATTGAACTTGTTATTAGATGCCTCCATATTTATGGTTGGATTTCGTCTACAAACTCTGTCTCACATTGCTCATATCTCAGTTTAGTTTCCTTACGTATAACAGATCTTTCCCATCTGTGCATCAGCAAGAGATTTGTACAGTTTATCCCCAGAATTTGGGGCTTCCACTCTCTGGCTCTCTCCTTTCTAAGATTCCCCCCTCAATTTTCAACACTTGTGGTGGCTCTGAATAGTGTCCTGTTTATCTCCATACAGACTGGAAACTTTGTACAAAAGTCTCAATTGCTCTGTTCACTAGTGCTGCCTTCTGCCTGACTTCCCCTAAAAGTCATAAAAAGTGGATACTCAGCTCATACTGTTAACTTTTTGCAAGTAGTGACTCCCCTCCAGAGTCTGTTAATATAATCTAATCGCAGGAGTGATATCCTGTCGTCTTTCCAGATCCCACCCACCCTCAATGGGAGAGGATTACATAGGATGTGAACACCAGGCGGCGGAAATTTTGAGGGACATTTTAGAATTCTATCTACCACTAATTGCTATGCAAATAACAGTCAAACTCTAGAATTTTATTACACAAATACCACTGCATTATCAAGACTAAGCCACAAGCTTCATTTCCTTTCTCTATGGTGTTAATTTTCAAGATAACCTGACATTTAGATGGCTCTACTCTTGGGAGAAAAAATATGCTGTGATTATACTCATTTCTTAGGTATTCCACATTTTGGAGGTCATAGAACCTTTTGAGTTATTTTTCTACTATTTTTGCTTTATTTCCTTTGCCTCATCCCCAACCACAGATCACTGCCTTTCTGTTTTATTGCCTTTTCCCTTTGTTTTCTTCCCTTGTGAATAATGTTTCTATATATTGTAATACTTACACCTGTAAAGGGAACTTAAGTGTTTAGTGTTTTTTCAAATCCAAATTGAGTTCATTTTATAACTTTGCAAGCATAAAGTTGATTCTGTGGATTTCTAAGTTATTTGGGAAAAAAATTGCAGTGATATCTAACTGGAGGAATTCTAAAAGTATTTATGACAGTTTTCATAATTATTAAAATCTGAGAAAGCTGCATACAAGTTACACTGTTCTTAGAAATGTATTTGAAAGACAGCACACTGTAGCTTTCATGTAGCACTGGGCATGTTCATAATGCTGTATTATTGCTCAGGGATCAGCTTTGTGGTACCTAAGCACACAGGATACAAATCCTCTTTAAGACTCTTCGCTTTTCTACTGGAAGCCTTTATAAAGATACTGTTTCAAACTAATTCCAGAAGATTAAAAAAACCCGATAAGTTATTAAACTGAGCCAGTTCACAAGGCTCCATTTCCAGAAAATAAGATCAGATTTGAGATACTTCATTGATTTTCAACATCAAAATTCTTACATTATACCTACTAAGATATTTGATAAGGAAAAACAATCTAAATTAGTGCAGGAGTGGAAATCGTGACTTTTGCACTTGTGAACATTGCTTTTGTCAGTTGACAAAACTAAAACAATTTAGTAGCCAGTTTGTCCTTTAGTCAAGGACAACAACCCATGGATGGGGGAGTGCAGTGCCTCACGAGCCCTGGAGCCCTCTTTGGGAGGGATTTTGGATAAGAAAGAGTTTCTAGAGCATGGCAATGTGGAAAGGGCATGAGTGGCTAGGAGGTGGGGTTTCCTGGTAAGGCCAGCACGTGCCGTCTTCTGGGGAGAGGTGAGCCCGCTAAAGCTGAGTTGGAGGATTGTGATTGGTATATGTTAGGTTTCCCTTAAGTGCAGGCTGGTTAGGTTTAGATTTGTGATGTGGGTCAGGCCACCGACGCAGCCTCCATTTTCTGGGCGCTGATGTATGAATTAACTTTATCACCTCCTTTAGTAGATGCAGAGACTTGTATCATTGTAGTGACACAAGTGACAATTTTTCAGATCCGAAAACCGAGGCTGTGAAACAATCAACTAGAGGATTGCAGAGCCAGCATTAAAGAGTCTTAAGGGAGCTTGACTCTCAGTTCAGCCTCTCTCCACTGTTCCTCAAAACATATCTATATGGTTAGCCGTAAATAATTTTACAAATTGAAATGCTAAGACCAAGACTGCCACTTAAAACCATCCAGTTGTAAAATGAATAACCGTTCTCTAATTTATAATTAGACTTACTGAAAGTAAAGAATAATGTTTACTTACTACCATGATTCCTCAGATGTTTCAATTTGGAAAATACTAGCTGCAGTGTAAAGTCAGCAAATGTACCTGGCTTGCCTTCTGCTCGAGATGGAATCCTCTCTTCTCTCAAGGGTCTTTCCCCAGCACCAGGCCTTTGACCCGCTGAGGCAGTCTGCCTTTCTTGGAAGCGTTGGTTGGTCTGTGCTCTTTCTGGTGGGGTGCACAGACAATGGATATGTAATTGAATTCCCAGAGCGTTCACTTGGTAGTACTTAAACCGGAACTTTTTAACAGGGCAGGTCAAGTGGAGAAGCAGAGGGGTTGGTTCTTGTTACTTTCCTAAGGAATTGCTTAACTCCTCAATGGATTTTTTTCTTTCTTTCTTTGCTTATCTGGGAAAGGAAACAACTAATTTTGAAAAGGCTGTAAAATGGTGACAAAATATCTAAGAAATGCACATAATGTTTGAGTATTTTCAAAAATTTATTTCATCTGTAGAGAGAGGAGATCTGATTTTTTTCCTAACGTCTAGTAAGTACTTGAGACATGTGTTAAATGAAATGAATTATATGAATGAAGCTGAATGATTTTGTCTCTAAAATTGAGAGGTGAGATATCTTGGGTAAAGGAAAGTATGGGTAAAGGACAGGGAACAATTGTTCAAATTCCTGCTTGGCTCCTCACCAGCTCTGTGTGTCCTTGGACAAATTAATTACTCCCAGTTTTTAGTTTTCTTTTAAATAAAAAGGGATACTCAGAGGTCAGCCCCATGGAATGGTTAAGTTTGTGCTCCATTGTGGTGGCCCAGGGTTTCACTGGTTTGGATCCTGGGCGCAGACATGGCAAGACTCATCAGGCCACACTGAGGCAGCGTGCCACATCCCACAACTAGAAGGACCTACAACAAAAATATACAACTATGTACAGGCGGTATTTGGGGAGAAAAAGCAGGGAAAAAAAAATAGAAGTTTGACGACAGTTGTTAGCTCACGTGCCAATCTTTAAAAAAAAAAAAAGGATACTCAAATATAATTGCCTAATTTAGTTGTATTAAACAAGGAAAGTATATGCTAAATATCTGGAATATAGAAGATTTTAAAAAAATTATAGGTCCTTTTATAAAGTTTCCTTTTGAGTCTCGTATGTTCTAAATTTTTTGTAATTTGTAGATTAAAGACTATGAATTTAAATTATGTAATAACTATATTTTTTATTCTCTTCTATACTAAAAGATGACAAACCAATTTCTAATTAAGAGCAGTAGTGGGAATGGCCCTGTAGCCAAGTGGTTAATTTCACGCTTTCCGCTTCAGTGGCCCAGGGTTTCATCGGTTCAGATCCTGGGTGCAGACATGGCACCGCTCATCAAGCCCGTGTTGAGGCAGCATCCCACATAGCAGAGTCAGAAGGACCTACGACTAGAATATACAACAATGTACAAGGGGGCCTTGGGGAGAAGAAGAAAAAGAAAAAAAGAAAATTGGCAACAGATACTAGCTCAGGAACCAATTTAAAAAAAAAAAAAATGATGAGGAGTATGGAAGGAAAAAAAAAGAACAGTAGTCATCCACTTGCCCAAAATAGCTGGAGGGTACACATATTTGTGTATAATTTTATGTGTCTATAACAGTACAATCTGTACTTCTCCAATTTTCAAGTTAAGATTTTATTACCACTATCGTAATTCCTATTTTCTATTCTTTGCAACCTCTAAGCAATATCTTGTATCCAAGAGTGAAATATTTAAGGAACGAACGAGGCAAGGACAAGTGCAAATGTTTGACAAAGGTGTAACAACCAAAGAACCATCAGCTTCCTTCAATTTTACCTAAACGTTTATATTCCACAAGAGGAGAATTCCTTTGCTTAGAGTTTAGGAGAGATATACTGATGCAATTAAATGGTTTTTGAAGAATTGTTTAACAATAGGTTAAAATCCCCTAAAACTTTTTTTTTAAATCTACTTGTATGCCTAGAAACCAGAGTCTGAGAAAGAAACATTTGAAGTTGGCCGTCTTAGTCTTAGTAGAGAATGAGTTGAGCACCATTTGTTACCTAGTTCTGTAGTAAATGCTGGAGGAGATATAGAATAAATTTGGGTTCCTGGCCATAAACTTATATAATCTAATTGAAGAAACAAACAGGACGTATGAAAAACTGCTTTAAAATGTAGAATTGTTTATAAATATTAAAGTCTGAGCTAGAAATTCTGTAACTTAGGGGTATAGAAAAGAGGGCCTAGGTGATTAAGTGAAGGAGTTAGGGCGTGAGATCTTCCATGCAGGCCTCCGAGTTGTCAGGCCTGGCGGACAGTGATGCCTGCGAGAAGTGTTGGAGAGGGGATTTGTTTTTCCTTTTAGCCCGAGGTACATGATGTTGTGATGAAGACGTTGTGTCCATTGGAGAAAATACAGCAGACAGGGCTGAAGGGTTGAAGGTCGGTGAGAATTTTAACCTGAAGATTTAGGCCTGGCAGTCATCACCACCGAGTTTGAAAAATGAACATAAATGTAGTTTCATTGATTTTCAACATCAAAATTCTTACATTATACCTACTAAGATATTTGATAAGGAAAAACAATCTAAATTAGTGCAGGAATGGAAATCGTGACTTTTGCACTTGTGAACATTGCTTTTGTCAGTTGACAAAACTAAAACAATTTAGTAGCCGGTTTGTCCTTTATTCAAGGGACAACAACCCATGGATGGGGGAGTGCAGTGCCTCACGAGCCCTGGAGCGCTCTTTGGGAGGGATTTTGGATAAGAAAGAGTTTCTAGAGCATGGCAACGGGTATGATCCTAAACTTTTCTTCAAGCATTTTTATTTTTAAATTAAAACTTGGCCAAACCATGATGATATATTGCCTGATTCAACCTAGGCTGCTATACCAAAATAGCATAGACTGGGGGGCTTAAACAACAGGCATTCCTCACAATATAGAGGCTGGGAAGTCCAAGATCAAGGTGCCAGCAGATTTGGTTCTCGGCGAGGGCCCTTTTCCAGGCTCCCAGGTGGCCACCTTCTCAGTGTGTCTTCACATGGTAGAGAGCAAGAAGTCTGATCTCTTCTTCTAAGGATGCTAATCCCATCAGGGAGCCCCACCCTCACAGCCTCATCTAAAGCTACCTACCTCTCAAAGCACCTCCCCCCACCCAATACTATCACATTGGGAGTTAGGGCTTCAACATATAAATTTGGGGGAACACATTCAGTCCGTAATGTATGTTAAAGGATGGTGAACTGAGTTATGTGTGTAACTTGACAGGCTCCAAATCATGTAGACAGTGTAATGCTTGTGCATAGTTACACAAGGATGAGGAAGAATCAAAGGCTTCTAGGATAAGATACAACTTGTGAACTTTGAGTCTAGGGGTAATAGCTAAAAGTGTCTGAAGCTTAAGTTGTGGGTTCTGTAACCTCTACTGTTCATGGAACTTCTATACTGTTTTCCCCTGCTAAATAGTTAGGCATTTTATTTATGGAGCTGAATATGTTGGGAGGCAAAGGAGGCGACAGCTTAACACATCTGAGCTTCCTCTAAGAAGTGCTGTGGCCCACTGAGTCAGCAGCGGCCTCTTCCCTACTGCGGGTGAGGCGACTCCTCAACCACCTCACGTCAAGCCAACTGAGTAAGGCCTTCAATGATCCTTCCCTACTCAAGGGCCTGGAGGTCAGTGTCCTCAGTGGGGCCGGGTCAAGGGAGGAAGTGGGCAGAGGAATACTGGGAACATAACTCCAAACTTCCAAGGACAGACGGACTGCAAACGTGTAACAGCTAGACCTAACTCTGAGTTCATTCATTTCCTTTATTGGGTTAAGTCAATTTTCCATTTGAATAATTCCATTTCAATTTTATAATCACAGTAAGAAGAGGATTAAGAAAATTATATAAATATGAAAAGCTATAGCTTTAAAAAAGATTTCTCTGTTTCTGAATAATTTTAATTGAAAAAGAATTTCTTCTGATGTGACACACACAATTCCTTAAAAAATAATGGAATATCTGTCAAACTGCAAATTTTTCTCTTGGCTGGAATTTAGTGTAGGGTGCAATGCCCTTTTCCTCTCCATGAGGGAAAATGTATTAAAATGAGGCCTTTTTTTTTTTAACTTTGGACTTGACAAAATGTTTTTGTTTGCTTTCAATGAAACCATCTTAGAGTGTGGTAAAAATCAGTGTATGCTAGAAAGTAATTTTAGGAAGTGTACAGTTTATTCTCTGGTAGTATTCAGTATTCTATGGATCTTGGCCATTTCCTTAGGCAATGTCACGAATGCTATCCACTGTGGGTGTCTGAGGAATGTTCTGTGTTAGATGCCAGATAATCTCATTTGGATTCCATTTAAGTTGTTCTTGGGATTACCCTAAACCAGTGAGAGAACAAAGAATTGTAAGCATAATCCTAGAAATATTTAGTAATAATGATTGTGAGAAATATATATTCTCAAATATATGAAGAAACATCACACTCTTGCATATGTGAGATGTAACAAGGCATGGAATGAAGCCCACAGAATATTTTCATCCCGTGTGCTGTGCTGCCCTCACCTCCGCGTGTTCTAGGAGTTCTCCTCAGACGGAGGCCGGCTCACATAAAACGAGCTAAGTGATGTTAAGTGCTTTGCCCAGTAACTGATAAGTATTTGGCAATCCACAAATGTCATTTCTCTTGTCCCACATTTATGTAACTTGGCCAACTCAGCTGTTTTTTGTTTAAATATAAACATGTTTGTACCACACTGAAGATATTTAATAATAAATTTTATTTAAAGTAGCAGTTTTTAACAAACAACAGTAAGCAACTCTGAGTGATAATATAACTATTAAAATATAAGATGTCAAAATGAAGCAACCAGTATCAGAGTTAAAAAAAAAATCAATAGCAATTAAATATATGAGAATAGTCTTTAAAATAAAGATTCAAACCATAACAATTCCCAACAAATTTAATGTGGTTTTAAAGAAGCTATTAATATTGGACCCAGAATTCCCTCCTATGAAGGGAAAGGTGTACAGAAGATGATCCAGGTGACTAGGTTCAAAGCTGCTGCTGAAACACGGTTCCTAATGCGATAGGGGTTTACAGGCTCCTCTGAAAACAGAGACAAGCCATTTTTTTACACAAGCCAGAAGCCACAGGGGCAGCTGGTAGAGAACAAGATCAAACATCTTCTTGCTTATGTTTGTCGCACAGACATTTTTAACTCACTTGTGTAAGACAGCAATGTATGCTATATTTGTTTCTTTCTGGTGCCTATGCTGTTCACAACAATCTTAGAAGTGAGCTCAGCTTATCTGCATATAGATATTTTCTTATCTGCTCATTATTGGAAGACTAATGCCACAACTCACACCTCAAATTTGTGAAATATTATCAATCATTTTTTACTTTTAAGGCAATAAAGTCATTTTTGATATCTAATGGTTTTGAAAACAACTTGCAGCCTTTAAAAATGAGTTTCAAGGGGCCAGCCCATGGCATAGTGGTTAGGTTTGCATGCTCCACTTCCGTGGCACCAGGGTTTGCAGGTTCAGATCCGGGGCACAGCCCTATACGCTGCTCATCGAGCCATGCTGTAGCACCATCCCACGTACAAAATGGAGGGAGCTTGGCCCTGATTTTAGCTCAGGGTCAATCCTCCTCGGTCCCCCCAAAAAATTCAAATGCAACATCCATTTTATGAAATTATGCATCCTTCATAGCACAAGGTGTTCACCCATTTCCCAAAACATCCCAAAGTCATATGGAGGGAAACAGACACTTGAAGAGTGAAACACAATGCATCCATCACAGTTCTCCACTGTGGACCATAGGAGAGCCTGGGAGCCTCTAGGGCTCCCTTCAGGGGTCTATTGCTCTCCCCTTAGAAGGGAGTTTTTGCAGTGGCTCAAGAGTCCAGCACAATTCAAAAGCTCTTGCTCTCCATCACAAAAGGGATTTTTAAGATGCTGAGGATGGCTTCTGAGTAGCCATCAATTGTCAGGGATTCCTTCAGTAATTTTCTGTCCCAGAGCCATTGTCTATAGATTTGATCTCTAGAAGGGTAGGAGGTCTCCTTTGGTAATTAAGCATAGTACTTCAGCTCCTAAGGATTCCTTTTGTTTCTGCCAGGTTGGTGGATGCTAACCTTGAGTTATCCTCCTCCGAGAAATCAGTCTGGGAGTTGAACTCCTGTCCTTAGAGTCAGCTATGAAAAGCAGAGTCCTCAGTAGTTCTAGCAAGATACTGCAGAAATAAAAACAGTTTTCAATAAATTGTGTATCATGTTTATATTTAATGGATTTTACAAAATGGTTAATTTTATGAATAAGCTTTTGGTTTGATAAAAGCTATTAATGACATTATATGCTAAAAGACAGCTTCCCTGTTAAGATGTATGAGCTATATAAATTGCAATTACGTAGATAATATAATTTGGGAGAAAAGTTTATAAGTTGTAACAAATGAATCTCAAACATTTCAGTGCAACTGTGGCTAAAAAAAGGTGATATTTGTCAAAGGGACTTCGGGTTTCCCCTTTGACATATAAAGTGCTTGCAAGTCATCATTATCCTTTTCACAACAAGAAAAAAAGCTGAACACACTGAAAATTAACGTCTTTTCCTAGATCTATCAGAGAATTGAGGTCACAGTGCAAACCGCCACCCGGAAGACTCTAAAGACAGGAAAATACAGAGAATACAGATCAACTTTTCTGAAGCAGACACTTCTGGAGCCAGGAACATTTAAATGATAATTCAGTTCATTGCTGAGGATGAAGTGTGGGCTAGCTTGAGAATTAAAAACTCCTGGCAGCCCAGTCTAAGGGGGAACTCCTACACTTTTCTGAGTTTTACCTCTAGGAGCCCTACTAGGTTCTCATGGTAAAGATTGGAGGGGAAAAAACCCTGTGTTTGGCCACAGGAGGAGAAGAGTAACCATTTTGAAAGAAATCCAGAGAGTTTGCCACACAAAGGCCTACCTCGAAAGGGAAAAGACTTCATGAGAACCTTATTGGACTCGGAGGAAGGGCTGGAAGCCCAACTCTACCTCCTTCTAGCCTTCCTGTCTACCTTAGAAGGGAGATAAAAAGTTGAGAAGGACTTACGAAGGTCACAGCATTCAGAGAGAGATTTTGGAAGGTGGATGATGAATTAAGACTTGTACAAGTTGAGTTTTAAGTACCCAGGAGACATCCAAATACAGCTATCCAAGGCAGTGAGTTTATATGCATGGGCAGCTTGAGACAGGCATCTGGGTGAATACATTCGCTTGGGAATAATCAGAATAAAGGTAGTATTTCAACCCATGTAAATGGTGTGATCACACAGGGCAAGCATGTAGAATGAGAAGACAAGGTGTCCAAGGCTTGAACCTCAGGAAACACCAGGTTTTAAAGGATTTATACACAAAGAGAGCCCAATGGAGAATAAAATTGAGCATTAAGATATGTGGAATAAGAAACTGGAGAAAATGGCCTCTTTGGGGTCAAGGAAAGTGTTAGGATATTCTTGCAGATGTGGTGATGGAACAGTGGCAAATTGAGGGTATTGTTAAGAGGTTAATGTGATGAGCCCATAGTGTTCTAGATAATATAGGGAGGGGAGAAAAAAACGAGACTAGAGGAGTGTGAAGAAGTCAAGATACAAAGAAAGATTATAGCTGGAGAGTTGTGATATGTGTTTGAAGCTTTCCTTGTGTTATAGAAAGTGCTGCTTCCAATGAAGAGCTGTATTAGAAGAGAGATGAAGATGATTGGAGTTGAAAGGAGTGAAGAACTGTAAGCCAATAGTGGACCATTCCTCAGCATTGACAATGACGTCACTGAGGAAAAAAGGAAGAGTGTGATATAGGAACAACTGATGTAGTTACTGAGATCTTTCGACTGGGCAGTAATAAGGCATAATAGAAAATATTATGTTCCCATTTTCTCAACCTATCCAGCTTCAAACCACATATTTTAAGTAAGCTCATATGTATAATTTTCATTCTTAAATGCATAAAAGAACATGAAAACAGATCTTGTTTTTTTTAATGGTTTGTTTAATATCTCAGATAAAAGAACACTCACATGAAGTTAGAGCTGATATCCTTTTGTTATTCTAATATGCTAAAGCACCTACCTGTGACTCAATTGATGAATGTTTGGAACTTCGAGGAAATAAGATTAACTGTTTGGTAATAAAATAGAGCTTGCTAATTCATAAGTGAGATATGTCTTAAAAAGTGAAACTCTGATTTAGAAAATATGTTTAAAATTGATTATAATTTACATAACTTTTCATTCAACTAGTAATTTACATTATGTTCATTCAATATGATTTCACTTGCCCTGTGAAATGGAATATATATACAGTTGATTCTCATTATTCATGTAGTTATGTTTTATAATGTTGCACAAACACTGAATTAACAAACCATTGCTCCTAGGGGAAATATAGGATTAGGTCCCTGTGAGCCTCTGGTCGCAAAATTCTTGTTAACTAATCAACACGTAACCTTGTTTTGTGTGTGCTTCTGTTGAAAGACACCTTATTTAATGTACGTTGTTGATTCATTAACTCTGAACTCATGGTCAACAGCACTGCAGCTCATATCTGAACAAAGCTTATCGAACACATGTATTTTCTCCATGAGGCACATTATTGTCTTCTTGCACTTAGGAATGCTACACAGCACTTGAGCGCTACACTCGGAGGCTATTTTCAACAGCAGATTCCCAAGAAAAAGCACAAAAATGCAGAAAATGTGGCCCTAAACAGAATGTGAAAAGGACACTTGTTTACAGTGTGAGAGCTGAAACAGGAAGGCAGAGCGTCACCTCGTTTGACCTCAGTTGGGAACATGTGCATTGGGTGACCCCAATTTTTTGCTGCTCTATGCATGTCCTTGAATGTGTGAGAAAGTGCTATGAGTATTGATTTGTGGTTACAGAGGAATTTTAGTGAGCGGGCTAAATTACAAATATGGACTCCATGAACAGTGAGGATTGACTGTGTGTGTGGATGTATGTGCATATATGTGTGTAGGACCTACTTACAAGATTCTTTGGCCTAGTAAGTCCCTTTACCTTTTTTTTCACCAAATATCTCAGTGAATGGCGTTTTCATCTACCCCATGAGACAAGTTAGTAACTGGGAGTAACCCTCGACTTTATCCACATCATTGTATGCAATTTTTCATGAAGCGTGTTTTGGGATCCTTTTGGTGTATGTCACAAAATCAACATAAGTTATTTTAAACATAGAACATAATTTATTATAAGGATTCTGGCACCACTCATGGAACCCAAGGCAAGAATCAACATGGGCTTCCATGTGGAACTGTAACCAAGGACTTGAGTGTCTTTCAGGCTCTTTCTGTCCACTTTCGTTTCTACTTCTGTCTGCATATTCATATCATTCTTGTCTCTCATTAGCTTCCTCTCCTCCATAGTGAACATAACAGAAAATAACCCCCCATATTTTTGAATGAACAAAACTTGTAGGAGAATACAGATACCACTGTTTTTTCCGGATCAGTTTTCAAAAATCCATGGAGTATTGTTGATTCTTGGAAAGGGTAAAACTACTGCTCAATAAACTTCCTGGAACTGAGTGTTTTTAATCAAGTAGGATAAGTTTTTATTCTATGAATATTGCATAAGAGGTTTTCTTTACAAATAATAGTCATGGTCGTTTGTGCCCAACTGTTGCCCTGAAAGAATAATTTATGGGGCAGTCACACAAGGCAGAAGTTACGAGTGCCTTAACCTACAGGAATACTTCTGCTACACATTCCTACCCAACACACTTACAAATCTACGCAGCAGACTTTAGTTTTGCAAATTAGAAGATGTATTACTGCAAATCTGAAATTAAAACAATAACAACAAAACTTTACTCGTTTGGGTAATTTTTAACTTAAGCACTTCATTAAGAAAAATACGTTTTTTATTTTATTGGGGTCATTGGCTTATAATTGTGTAAATTTTAGGTGTACATCATATTTCAGTTTTTGTATAGACTGTATTATGTTCACCACCAATAATCTAGTTTTCATCTGTCACCACACACATGTGTGTGCCCTTTTACTCATTTCACCCTCTCCCCACTCCTTTCCACCCTGGTACCCACTGATCTGTTCTCCTTATCTATGTGTTTATCTTCCACATATGAGTGAAATCAAACATAATTTGCCTTTCTCTATCAGATTTACTTTGCATAGCATAATACCCTCAAGATCCATCCATGTTGTCACATATGGCAAGACTTCATCTTTTTTATGGCTGAGTAGTATCCTTTGTATATAAATACAACATCTTCTTTATCCATTGATCTGTTGATGGGCACTTGGGTTGCATTGGCTATTATGAATAATGCTACCATGAACATAGGGGTGCATAATCTTTTTGAATTATTGATTTCATGTTCTTTGGATAAATACCCAGTAGTGGAGTAGCTGGATCATATGGTATTTCTATTTTTAATTTTTTGAGAAATCTCCATACTGTTTTCCATAGTGGCTTAGAAGAATACACTTTTTTCTCTAGTTAACATAAACTGGAATATCAAAAAATATAATTATCCAAGCTCTTTGTTTCAAGATGGATCATTATTATTAAAATCTCCTTAGATTAATCTATTGTGGGGGCCTGGAACTGGCCACCCCAAGATGTGTCTCTTTGGCAGGATGAATATTTGGGGCTGGTTACTTTGCAGACAGGAAAGCAACTGAAAAGTAGAATTTACTTACCCTTTGTAAGAGACATTTACATTGTAAAAGAAATCTTCATCTGTAAAGATGTCTCCCTCTCTGTACCAGGAAGAAGGGGAGATGACCTTATCTCTAGAAACTCTTAATCAATGGGGAAGGCAAGGACTTAAATCTGCATTTGTTTATTGTTCTTGTCTGGTAACCTCCTGTAACTGACTCGGCCCACCCCCAACATCCTCCTTTGTCATTAGCTGGATATGATATTTAAGGTGGGGGCTTCAGCCATTTTGGTGAGTTGCTCAGCTTATCTGAACCTCTCCCATGTATACATTGACAAATAGAAATGGCAAGCAATAGGATATACTGGAGTACATGAGGAGGCCATTTGGTGGAAACCTAATTCAGCCTGACTTTGTTTTTTTCCAAAAGGGCCTGATGTGGCCGTTGAACACACATTGTATACCTGCTTTAGACATTTACTATGGCAAGAACAAATGGCCTTAAGATAAAGGTGCAACTTCCCCCCCATTGGCCTTTCCTTAAGGTTAAACATCTTTCCTTAGGCTAGGAATTGATTGCTGCACTCACCTTTGACCACCCAGCTCACCTGTGACCACCCAGCTCGAGACAGCAGACCTGCCACCCTGCTGTGTTCACTGAGATGGCAGACCTATCTGCTGTTTCCATCGATCGCTGTGCCGGCAGAGCAGTCTCGCGACTATTGTGGAAGGGACATTTCAATCCTATGTGAAACATCCTGTTTGGTGGTATATAACCACTCTGTGCACCCCACTTCTTTGGTGCACAGGGAAGAAGTGCACACAAAGGAAGAAAGGGCCATGGTCCTCAGAAACTCTCCCATGTATACATGTTATAAAGCTTTGTTTAATTTTCTCCTGCTATTCTGTCTCATGTGAATTTAATTTGTTCTCCCGCCAGATGAACCCAGAGAGGGTAGAGGAAATGTTTTCCTCCCCTACACTATACTTTCATTTGGGGACAAAAACCTAAAATAGTATATGGTAAAGTTTCAAAGTTAAAAAAAATTAATTTTAGGTATAATTTCAATAACCATTCTATAGCTAAGAGTGATGGGTGTGTTTTACTCAAGCCAGTGAAGATTATAACCCGGGGAAGGCCTCTTCCAGAAAGGGAGAAAGTGTTCTGGAGAAACATGGTTTTCCTTACAGTCTTACATATTTTTAGAATAAAAAATGTACATCAAACACACCCAGCATACAACTTCATCAAAGTTCCAAAGCGGTATTTACTTGCAAATTCACAAGTCAACATGAACATGATGCTGGGAAATGGAACTTGTTTTAGGAGTACTAGTTCAGGCCTTACTAAGAGAGTGTTACCAATATGGCGTAGGAGGGGAAGTACACATTCTTATCGCAAAAGAGGGCATTCTCTACTTTAATGGTTAAAGCAGATGTACAGTGTATGTTTAATAGGCCCTAAGTCAGGCTTCTGTAGTTCAAGCCAAATCAGTTTTGAACCTGAATAGTTACCCCATATACCTCAATTAGTGAAAATCTCTTGTCAATAGCATTATCAACTATTAATATTACATCAAAAATTAGAATAATCATAATATTTATTACAGAGCACTTTGCATATGAATGGATGAAATTCATGTACCTTTTCTCCAGTTCAGTTGCTTCTTGATAAACCACACTCATATACATGTATAATCCAGTTTGTGCATTACTTGTTTCTAATATATATGGATAGATAGATTTCTCCCAGGCTAGTTTCTATCATCACAGGGTCCCCTACTATAGATAATGTCCCCAGACCATAGTAGGCATACTTTAAGGGAAACGAACTAATGTGAATATTAACATACTTAAAATGTGGATATATTTTCTCTAAACACACATATCAACAAAGTACCACAATAAACTGATTAGTTTAGGAGTACAATACAACTGACCACTTACTCTATTTATATAGATAAATTACTAGTTGATTATAAGAAGTTCCAATCAATAGTTGTCCATATGTAAAATTTACTACACCCTTCTGAGCTATTCATTTTCATGCCTAAAATTTAGTAATTATGATTGAAGTTTATGGGTCATAACAACCAGCTCTTTGCTACCACCCATAAAAGCAAGGAACCAACCCAGAATCTAGACATCGTCCTTCTTTCCAGTAATTAAAGAGGTCTGAGGTCTTCACACCAATATTTATGCTGTAGGGTTACATGTTGTTTTGAAATAGTCTTCCTCATAGATAATTCACTCCAGTCCTTTCAAGTACAAGTGTCAAATTTTGGCGGTACTTTAGGAAGAGATTTCTACCAAATGAGATGTTAAGCACTGTTTGCAACTACCAGAGAGTTTTGTGTTTTCCCAGGAATATCTTTGTTGTGAATTGAAATTCTGCAGCCAAAGACTAGATTTCAAACGCAGGGAAACACAGACAAGAGAGAGGAAGGGCAAATAATTCTCCCTGACAAGCGCTTAATTAGCATCTTAATGGGGTATCTACACTCCGGAGAAGCAGTTGTGCTGAGGTGTGCTCTATCCTACAAGGGCAAGGAATCTGGTGTTCCTTTTTTCTTTTGTATGAGGCTCTAGCTACTTTCCTGCGGTAACAACTGATTGCACAAGTAGTATTTAGATTTAATATCCTGACAGATGAATCCCATTTGCTGCTCAAATACCTCTGAATTCATTAGAAACAACTGTCAGGGTAGGTAGAGAATTAAGTGAAGTGAAGCTATGGGAAGAGTTTGTTGTTACTGTGTTTTAGAACTATATTTTCTTTGTCCTTTCACTTGCGCGTTACCGTAGATGAATAACAACTTCACTGAGGAAACTGAAGCAGCCAAAATAGACTCAACAGCCTCCCACCATGGTATCCACTGACCTGCTTGCGATAGTGTCCCTAAGCTCGAGCTTCTCTCCTGTTTCTGTGAGAGAACTCTTGGTGCCTCTAGTGCCCTCCCATCCCGTATCTCCCACTCAAGGTCGTTGCTCCAGCAATTATCCCTTCTCTTCCCTCCACTGGTTTTTTCTCCTCTCTAAGGCATCATACCAACAGCATACAAACATATGGGAGTTTTTATCTTCTACATATGAATGGAATCACACTGTATCAAACATAGGATGGGAGTTATTTTTCCCATCCTAAAACAAAGAACAAAAAGATCCCCCAAAAACATCTTTTATTTCTGCTGTATCTTCTGGCTCCTGCACCATTTTTCTCCTGATAGCTGGAACAAGACTCCTTGAAAAGATTCTTCATACTTACTCTATCTGCAAATGTCCTCCTCATATTCTGTCTTGAACAAACTTCATTGAATTTTTTGTCGCCACTGCTACATCAGAACTATTCTTATCAAGGTCATGATAACCTTGTAAGGGAGAAAAAAATTTTTCCTCTACCCATCTTAGGTTCTCAGCTGGGGGTCTGTAATAAGACAGATTAACAAAAGAAAAACAAGTTTATTAACATGTGTATTATGCGTGTATCACATGGGAGGACCCAGAGATGAGTAACTCAAAGAGATGGCTTAGAATTCAGGCTTACCTAGCATCTTCAACAAAGACAATAAATTTGTAGAGAAATAACAAGCCAAAGGAACGTAGTTTAGATTTCCAAATGTAGCAAACTATCGGAAGATAAATAGATGGGAAACTAATGCTAGATAAAAGCTAGTTAGTAAAGGTTGTCATGTAGCTTCCTCTGGGGCAATCTCTCCATGCTGATAAAGATCTAAATTTGTCTCAAGTGATTAACTTTTGTCCTTCCTGTTAGAGAGGGGAGGAGGAACACCTCTGAAAATTTATATCCTGCTTTTAGGCAAATAGGAGAAGGGCAGGGAGCTCTTCTTGTACATATCTGCTTCTTCTCAATTGTCTTAAACTCAAAATAATCTTTATGCCAAAGTGGCATAATATGGGGTGACATATTCTGCTTTCCTTCAATCTCCACATTGCTAAATCCTATAGTCATTTTGTTATGCGCAACTTTCTTGACCTTTCAGTAATAACTGACACAATTGGATCTCTTTCTTCCCCTTTTAATTCTTGCTTCATTGGCCTCCAGGACACCATTCACCTGCTTTTGCCTTCTCAGTCCCTTTGCTGGTTTCTCCTTTTCTCTACAGCATCTTAATGTTGAGAACTTCTTCTCTCTATCTCCACTCATTCTGCTTGTGATCTCATCCAGCCTCATGGCTTAAAATACAAGCTATATACTGATGACCCCCAAATTAACATTGCCACCTTAAACCTCTTGCCCTGAATTTCAGATCATCTCCCTACTTGACATCTCCATTTGAACGTTCAGTAAGCATCTCAGACTTACCATATTCACAGAGTTCCTAATATTTCCCTAAAAAACTGCTCCTCCTGCAGGTTTCCCCATCATAATTTATGGTAATTCCATACCCTTAGTTTCAAAGGCCAAAAGGCTTGGTATTTATCTTTGATTTTTCTCTGTCCCATTCACACCAAATTTGAGGCAAATTCTGTTTACTCTACCATCAACATATATATCCATAAATCACCCACTTCTCTCTACCACTGGCTTTCTACCACCACCATGGTCGAACCACCCATTTCTCACCTGCATTTTTCCAATAGCCTCCTAACTGTCCTCCTTGCTTCTTGACCCCATCCCGCCACAAGCCTGTAGTGTATTCTCCAGAAAGCAGCCAGGGATCCTGTCAAAAAATAAGTCCAATCATGTCACTCCAATGCAGAAAAGCCAGTAATGTCTTGTGATTTTGCTTGGAGTAAATGCCTAAGTCTTTACTGCAGGACCCCATTTGACTCTCCCCTCCTTTCTGGTACACCCTTTTCACCTACTGTTTTCCCCCTAGTTCCCTCTGCTCTGCCACCCTGGTCTCCTCGTTGTTTCAAGCATGTTCCTGAAGCTGAGGCTCTGCTCTTGATAGTCCTTCTGCCCACAATGCCCTTCAGTGAGACATGCACTTGGCCGGCTCCCTTATTTCATTCAGGCCTCTACTTTAGAGTTGCCTGCTCCAGAAAACCTTGACTGACTGCTCTATCTAAGCTATTAATATTCCTCAAGCCATCTGCATTCCCTATTCTCCCTCACTGCTCAATTTTTCTCCTCTGCATTTACCTTTATGTTTATTTGTTTATCTTATTGTCTGATTTCTCCACTAGAACGTAATTAAGGACAGGAATTTTTCTATTTCCTACAATGCTTGGCACATTGTAGTCACTTAATTTTGTTTGAATGGTGAAGCAATGAGTAAATGGTTATTGCTGCTACTTTTTGGCTTTGTGCATATGGCAAAGACAATGACAGCTTAGTCCATAAGCAGTGAAATATTTATAATCAGGTAAGTTTGCCTGCTGACATTCTCTAATTCAAAACCTTGGATTCACATCAATAAAACATTGTTATATTCTGGTAGCAATATTAAGACATAATGAGGCAAATGGTGGCAATTGATAACAGCTGTGTTACATACAGATACAACAAATTGTCACCAAAGTCAATCTGATTACATTTTTAGAAATTTTCCATTTAAATATGTGTATGTACTGATGATAAATGTTATGATAGTGATTCAGTTAGTCTGAGTAGGGGAGGAAAAATAATTTTCCCTCTATCCTTGTAGGTTTTGTGGCTGAGACCCCTCCTATAATAAAAGACAGATCAATGAGGAAAACAAACAGACAATTAATAATGTAGGTACCTCACATAGACATGGGAGATACACAGAGAAAATGAGTAAACTCTCTGAAATGGCCCAAGCCACCACCTTAAATACTATCTTCAGCTAAAGACAAAAGAAAGATGTTGCAGGGTGGGGAGAGAGGCCAGTTAAGGAGGTTGTTGGGAAAAGCACGGTAACTAAGGTGAGGGTGATGTGCAGATTTAAGCGGGTGCCTTCTTCATTGATAAGAGTTTCTAGAGGTTTAGTCGCCTTTCTCTTCCTGGGACAGAGAGGGAGACACCCTCACAAATGGAGATTACCCTTATATGTGTAAATTTTCCTTACAAAAGGGTAACTGATACTCTGTTTTCAGAGATTCTCTTGCATCTGCTTTTTCTCAAAAATAATCTCCTCAAAATAATCCTCATGCCAAAGAGGCATATTTTGGGGTGCCATATTCTTCTTCCCTCACCTGACTGACCCAAAGGTGAACATATTGACTACAATTCAATTCAGATATCTTCATAAAGAATGGTTTCACTAAAAAGCAGAAGCTTCTGAATTCTCAAAGCACTGTAAGGTAGTTATTTTATAGGATAAACATACTTAATGTTGCTGAAGACTTGTGTTTAGCCCCTTTGGATCTCGGTCCAGTGAAGTTCTGCTCCCTGCTTTCACCTTATCTTCTGTCTCCTCTTTCCTGCTCAGGTTAAAGGCTAAGAGGTGAACTCTCCCCCCGTCCTTTTACCAGCTCAGCCAAGCTTCCCTCTGGAGAGTGTCTCTCTGTCTGCCAAAGCAGATGGTGGCCTAGTTAATTTTTGCATTGTACACACTTGTCCCAGTGCCAAACCTCCTCATGACCCTGGCATTATATAGTATTAGGGTCTAGTTAAAGTTCTATTCTTCTTGTAACCTGTTGTATCAGTCCTGTTCAACATTTTCTTTCTTTGGAGATTAAAATGTTAAGTATTGTTTATAAATAAAAAACACTTGATAGCTTATAGAGTGTGTGATAATGCATAGCCTCACTGAAGAATAACCAATGAGAACAATTACAATAATTATAATTTTAAGTACAATATTTAATGTTGAATCCCTCAGGAAGGGAGCAGGAAGCTGAAACTGATACTAGCTTGGGCTTGACTATAACATAACATACTCTTGCTTCCACCTCAGTAATTGAATTCTAGTTTTTAATTATAATTTTAATTCTAAACTTTAACTTATAAACTTAGTCTATAAAGAAAAACTATTGCTGGTGAGAATGCAAACTGGTGCAGCCACTTTGGAAAACAGTATGGAGATTTCTCAAAAAATTAAAAATAGAATAGCCATATGATCCAGCTATCCCACTACTGGGCATTTATCCAAAGAACTCGAAATCAACAATCCAAAGAGACTTAAGCACCCCTCTGTTCATTGCAGCATTATTCACAATAGCCAAGACGTGGAGGCAGCCCAAGTGCCCAACGACTGATGACTGGATAAAGAAGATGTGGTATATATACAATGGAATACCACTCAGCCGTAAAGAAAGACATAATCATCCCATTTGCAACCACATGGATGGACCTTGAGGGCATGATGTTACGTGAGATAAGCCAGACAGAGAAAGACAAACACTGTATGATTTCACTCATATGTGGAATATAAACAAACTTATGGACAAATAGAACAATTTAATGGTTACCAGGGGGAAGTGGGCAGGGGAAGGTGGGTACAAGGAAGGTGGGCAGGGGCACATTTATATGGTGTTTGACAAATATTAATGTACAACTGAAATTTCACAATGTTATAAACTATTTAGACCACAAGAAAAAAATTTAAAAAAAAAACTATGCAGTTCTTACCCTCTGTGCTGGCTTTCTTAGTTTTAAAGGACAATCTCAAAATTCCACCATTGTATTAGTTTCTTATCACTGCTTTAACAAATTACCCAAATCATGCTCACTTGAAACAACACAAATTTATTGTCTCATGGTTCTGCAGGTCAGACTTCTGACACACATCTCGCTGGACTAGATCCAGGTATCAGCAGAGCTGTGTTCCCTTCTGGGGGCTCTAGCGGATGATCTGTTTCCTTGCATCTTCTAGCTTCCAGAGTTACCGGCTTTCCTTGACTCATGGACCCCTTCCTCCACCTTCAAAGCCAGCCATACAGGTCAAGTCCTTCTCACATCACATCACTCTGATCTTTTTTCCATTATCAGATCCCTTCCTTTGAATTTCCTCTTCTGCCTGGCTTTCCACTTTTAAGGACTATTAGATTACAATGTCTACTTGGATAATCCAAAATAATCTCCCTATTTAAAGGTTGCTAGTCACGTGGTTTAACATATTCACAGGTACCAGGGTTTAGGATTTGGTCCCTCTGGCAGGACATCATTCTGCCTATGGCAAGTATTATCTGTACCAAATTTGCTTTGAATTAATGGATACTCAACACACACAAAGGAAATAGGAAACTAGCATTAACCTATGAAATAGGTAAGATTATAAGTATTTTCCAGGTGAGACAATGCAGTCTCCAAGAGGTAATGTCATTTGCCCCATCATTTGAACTCAGAAATGTCCCACTCTGGAGTCTATACTCCTTCCATTAATTACACTACACTGTGTAGAATTTGTTGCCTATAGGATGTATTCTGGAGACATATTAGCTAACTTCTTGGCTACTTAAATCTGTCCTTAGGCATTCATGATTTCATATATCAGTGGCACTAAATGCCTTCTCCATGGTTAATCTCAGTCAGGTCGATGGATTTGTTTAAGAAGATTTTTGTTTGAAAATATAGATTTGATCTTTGTGTTTTATCATGGTGTACCTATAACGTTTTAATTCTGTCACATTTATAATGGGAACTTGGTGTGAAAGTATACAAAACACCCCCTGCCATCTCTCTTACAGGGAGAGTTAGTATGCTCTCATTTGGCAGGGGTTAACTTTAATCAGCTAGTGAACACAGACATTTTGGAGATCTCACTTGCTGATACATAAGAAGCAGGCACTTATTTGCATAACGCATCCTGCCAAGTTCAAGTGAATACAATAGCATAAGAGGACACAATTTAGTAAATAAGAGAATGGAGAGATCCAAAAGAACAAAGCCTGTCAAGAACAAACCTAGTCAGTACACAAACCATAGTTTTATATATAGTTTTCATAATTGTTTGTGGTAATTAAAAAAAAATCATTGAAATATTCTGTAATGAGCCTCTAGTTTTTATAAACAAATGGCATGCCTCATATATAAACCAAACTTTTTGTATCTGATGTCAATTTAATCCCAAAGTTCTAGCAAAAATCTAGCAGACTGCTTTGTGCATCGTTGGCACTCTGTAAAGGTTTGTCGAATGTGTGAAAATTAACACATGAACACAAAATATGAGTCTAAGGAAGCAGGCATTTATATTCATAGGGCTAATATTTCCATAAGAAATTCATGTAAAATGAGGGTTATCATTGATACTTTTTGTGAAGTTCAATGTGTATATGTGTTAGAGAAAATTGAAGAACATTTTTATAGACTAGTTATGGGAGAAATATCCAGTAACTGAATTTATCTGCGTTATTCTGAGCACATGAAATGATCAACTGTAAGATGCCGCGCCTACAACTGTAGAACTCATTGGGGCTTTCAGTGATAGTGACACTGAGTTTTAGATTTTTTAAGGTTATTTGGGAAGTTTTTAAAAGTTGTCTTGCAGCACAGTTAAACTTAACATCGAATTATGTCCATCTGTCAGCACTAAAGCACAAAATAGCTACAGGGGTTCCCTCTTATTTGCCATTTCACTTGGTTTCAGTTACCCTCAGTCAACCAAGGTCTGAAAATATTAAATGGAAATTCCAGAAATAAACAGTTCATAAGCTTTAAATTGTCCACCATCCTGAGTAGCATGTCGAAATCTCGTGCCATCCTACCTGGTCCTGCCTGGGATGTGAATCGTCCCTTTGTTCAGCAGATCCATGCTGTATACACTACCCAACCATTAGGCACTTGGTAGCCATCTTGGTTGTCACATCCACTGTCACAGTGTCACAATGCTTGAGTTTAAGTAGCCATTTTTTTACTTACTAATGGCCCCAAAGTACAAGAGCAGTGATGTTGGCAATTCAGATATGCCAAAGAGAAGCTGTAAAGTGCTTCCTTTAAGTGCAAAGGTAAAAGTTCTTGACTTATAAGGAAAGGAAAAATATGCTGAGATTGCTAAGGTCTGTGATAAGAATGAATCTTCTACTCATGAAATTGTGAAGAAAGAAAAAAATTTGTGCTAGTTTTGCTATTACACCTCAAATATGTATAGAAAAAATCATGATATGTGTAGGATTTGTACTATCTATGGTTTCAGGCATCCACTGGGGGTCTGGAATGTAACTCCTGGATAAGGAGGGACTACTGTATAACCATAAGAGAAAAATATAGGTGTCCATGTAAGACAGGACGACAGGTATCTACCTAAGACTTGGGGGACAAAAGGACAGTTCTGACTGAATTAAATTTTTTTTTTTACTGAGATAAAGATCATGAATTATATCCTTATGTAAAAAGAAATGGAAAGTTCTCATGAGGTAAAAAAATGGCTACCCATTTCAAATAGGAAAAGTGCCCTGTTTCACAGTAATGTGATTATTTAAAGAGAGGATCTCAGACAAGTGTTATGGATGCCTGAGCTGGGAAAAGCTCTTATCTTCGGGCTCCTTTATTTCACTCTTAAATTCTTCAAAAGAAAAAACAAACAGGAAGCAAACTTGAATAAGACATTATACTGTGTCCTGGATAATATGGTCATTCGACAAGTTTGTGTGGATCACCTGCAACATGACAGGCACAAGGATTTATTAAGAGCCTGCTATTTGCTAAGCCGTGTACTAGATGCCAAGGATACAACAGATAAAAGCAGTCCCTTATTTCCAGGAGTTTATAGTACACAGATGGCCACTTGGGCACAAGATACAGAGATAAGCTTGTGCACTTGCACTTCCTATACTTAAGAAATCACCCTGAAAGGGCATCAGAGAGCTTTTAAAATGGTTCTCTTTGGGACACAAAGTACATCTTGTAATATTCCAAATGGAAGCACGTGACAAGTTCTCTGTATATTTCTCCTCTATGTCTCAATCGAAACCTGGCTGACCTCCGCATACCTGACTTCTCTGTAATCCTTTCCTTCTTTGTTCTCCCACACCCCAAATTCCTAAAGCAATCAAAGCATTCTCCTAGTTTCTCTTTGCCAGTTCTAGACCATTATTCTTTATGTTCATGCAGGAACAACTCCTTCATCCTTTAAAGTTTATAGTATCCAAATATGCCACCCTTTAAACTTCCTCCTTTCTGTCATTTTTCTGGTAAATCAATCCTTCCCCATATTCACTGAGGAGTTTGGCCTACAGCTTCCATTCTTTCCATCTCATTTTTCTCCATTTTTCTGGAAGATTTTCATATGCACCCAGAGGTCCTATTGGACCCCCTCATCACGCTATGCGTTCTGTTCTTCAAATCCAGTCATATTCGGCTCTACTGTGGTTCAATATACACTCCAAAGGCAGCACACAAGAAGTTCCCCAATCTAGGAATTTTAATACCCAACAAACCCTTCATTCATTTCACCGCCTTCCCTTCTAGTTTTCTCAGTCTCCTTCTTCTAAGTATACTTGCCTTTGAATGGAGACTTTTAGTCCGTCATCCTTCTTTTGTCTTCTTGTATTGACTCCTTTCTCTACTCTGGACATTTTGAGGCTCCTAATTCCGATACTTTCTCTGCAGACCTCCTAAATCCTTCACCCATGTATTTCTTCTCCACCGACCTGATGATACCCAAATCGTCAATGTTCCTCTCACCTCACCAGCTCTCGCGTTGCTGCTTAGCAATGCTAGAGAAAATGTCACAACCACATGATTGTTGGTACTAAAAGTGCATGTTCTCTCATCTCAGCTACCCTTTCAGTACAAATCAACAATAAGCATCCTTGGTCAGCATCTTCTCCCATTTCTTCTCTCCCTCTTCTAGCTCCCACAAGTACCAAGACAATATTCCTCCCTTCTCATCTTACTCCCTGCCTGGCCTGGCTTTCTCTTAGCTGGTGACTCTGCTTTACACTTGGGTGTCAAGTATCTATTCCTTATCATCGTTATCTTATTTTCTCTTTTATGGAAGAGTGGCCAATAATCTAGATCCAATGCATCCCATCTCCAAAGGCATTTGGCTCCATTAATTATCTCTTTATATGTTGCCTTCTTTCTTATAGCATATAAATATACTCATCTCTTGTATTTGGGGAAAAAAATAAACCCTCCTTGACACCTCACATCATTGTAAATCGAACTCCTTTTTTTTGGCTTTTGTTTGCTTAGTCAAATTCCTTGAAAGCATAATTTATGTACAGTAACTTCATTTCCTCACAAATCATTCACTTTTCATTTCCCAAGAATGGGGTATTTTGGGTACAAAGCCACACATTTTCTCTGGAGCCTTTGCTGTGCCTAAAATGCTTCTCAATCACCTTCTCTAGGATGATCACATTCTATGGTAAAAAGCATTTACTACACTGCTTTGTAATTTCCTGTTTGTCTGGATCCCTTGACAAACATACAGGAACCAGGTTTTGTCAAAACTACAGTTTGCCTGACTGGCACAGTGCTTAGGTCATATCATAGCAGGTGCTTGGAGGATATAAGGAATGAGTAGAACATCACAGATAATGAGCCTGAAGTGTATTATTCCCGTGAATTCATAGAAACCTATCACTGAAAGGATGTTATGATGGTGGCATCTAACTTCCCAATTTTCTAAGACACCCTAAAAGTCTTACATCTGCTAATTACTTACTAGTAACCTTATAAAGTCATTTCCCTTCATTTCCTCATAGATGAAGTTCAAAGATTGGACAAGACTATAGTCCCATACTGTCTTGAATTGTTCCAAGTACAATTTTCAAACACAAACTCCATGCCACACACATAGGGTAATGCTGGTACACTTGCCTGAGGCCTGATGGAGGTGTGGTCATTTCCTCCTACTCCTTGATTCCTATCTTCGGAGTTCTTGAGAACTCTTGTCAACGAATAGATGAGTGAGTGAGGAGAAGCTAAATCTGCTGCCAATTCAGAGGAGTTCTAATTTTTCCCACCTCATTTTACATTGAGAGTTGCAAATAGGGGATAAGAGAAGCTTTAAAACCCTTTATGAGAATGATAAGGAGAGGAGTCAGATATTGTAATCAAAATAATATTGCAATAAAATTATGTTCCAAAGAAGGTTTAATTTTACACAAATATACCAAGAAATAAAAGTAAAAAGAAAGAATTCTAGCATGCACAGCACTCGTTTAGGTTAAATCCCCCTTTCTTTCCCTCTGCAGGTTGGACACTGTTCTGTTTTTGCTGCTCAGGCTCTCACTTTCCTAAAGCAGTTGAATAAGCCCCAGAGGACAAAGGTATCACTCTGAAGGGTGTGCGCTCTGCAGTGGGCGAGCTATTGGGATTCTATTCTGTTGACTCAGTGTCTCCTCCGACCAGATGAGTGAGGGAAGCGGAGCCTGTCAGCAGATTTGCTCCCAGTTCACACACTCCTGCCAAATCAAGCAGGTCGATCATGTCTCCAAAATTCCCCATTTATGGACAATATCTCCAACTTGAAGGGTAAAACTGAAGTCACCATTCAGTGATCTGAAGCAATTCTCTCACTTAAATATGAATTTTCATAGAAGAGTGTGTGTGTGGTCTAAGGCAATGATGGAATAGTTAACAGGATCAATGTTCCATAATATGGAACACCAAATATCTAACTTCATCATTTAAATAGAATCATACTCAAATGCACAATGCCTGAAAACACAGGACTTTCAAATTAGAATTAATAAACCTGGTGCACTGCAAGTTCCTGAAGCTTCCATGAAAATGAAACTATGTTCAAGTGCTGTATTCTGTGAAATATAAATTGCTCTGGTAGGTTTTAGAAAAACTTTCAACAATGAAAAAGGGTAACATAATCTTCCATAAAGAAAACTTTTTGCTTAACCCTCAGTTAACCAAACAACTAAATTGGCACTGTATTTTCCTAGCTTTCAAATCCTATAGGACTTTATTGTACTTTTCAAGTTCATTAATACTCATCTAAGACTCTGTGTGGAAAAGGTCAATGCAATAAAGAATATGAAGTCGACTGTGGCTGCCCCTAGTAAGTTTGTACCTTATAGAATCATTCTTCCTCCTTCAGACAGAATTCATTTAAATAAAAATTCAGAAAATTAGAATTCTGTGCTTACTAAAAATTTCTGTAGAAGAAGACACCAAGATGGCAAACACTAAAAAACAATAGCTGTGGGGCTGGCCCCGTGGCCAGGTGGTTAAGTTCGAGCACTCCACCTCGGTGGCCCAGGGTTTCACTGGTTCGGATCCTGGACATGGCACTGCTCATCAAGCCATGCTGAGGGAGTGTCCCACATGCCACAACTAGAAGGACTTACAACTGGAATATACATCAAGGTACTAGGGGGCTTCGGGGAGAAGAAGGAAAGAAAAAAGAAGACTGGCAACAGATGTTAGCTCAGGGCCAATCTTTGGGGGGAAGAAAAAGCAATAACTTTGTTTAAAAGCCTTAATTCTCATATAGAAAAACAAAGAATTTTCCTTCAGTGAAGTACAACAAATCATTTCTTGGTACCATGCCTTTTACATCTTAAAAAAAAATTTCTTTTTGTCCTCCCCTTTTCTCACCTCAAATGTCCCAACTTCCATATAAATTGGTGTTTCTTTTTTTATTGAGATGTAATTAACATATTAGTTTCAGGTGAACAGCATAATGGTTTGATATTTGTTTATATTGTGAAATGATCATCACAATAAGTCTAGTTAACATCCATCAGCACATATAATTACAAATTTTTTTCTTGTGATGAGAACTTTTAGGATCTATTCTCTTAACTCTCAAATATATAATACAGTATTATTAACTGTAGTCACCATGCTGTACATTACCAGGACTTATTTATTTTATAACTGGAAGGTTGTACCTTTTGACTACCTTCACATAATGGGTATTTCTTAATCATCTTCTTCTATCATGAGATAAAAAAGCCACAACCAGATATGACAGCCCAGCTATTTTCCATTCATAATCTCTGTCCCATAATTATTTATTATTTTTAGTACTATATTCACTTGTTGTTGTTTTTTTCTTTAAGGGAAATACTTTGATTTTACATGTTGGGTTTCAGTTCCAATTGGTTCTTCAGTTTACTAAGGTGACTTTGAGTTCTGAAATGCTAACAACATTTTACAGCAGAGTGAGACCCCCGCCATAAAAGTAGTGCCAAAAGCATCATGAGAATTCGAAGGAGGAAGAGGTCATTTCTAACTATGAGGTTCAGGGCCGGCTGAACAGCAAAGTGAAATTTTAGCTAGAAGGGACAGGATTTGTCAGGCAACATAGACATTGGGGAAAACATTATAGTAAGAATGCAGGCAAATATACAAAAGGAGGAGAATGCTGGGGGTTTAGAGGAAAGAGTCATTGTTCAGTTTGCCTTAAATATAAAGTGCATAGGTTAAACAAGAGGTTGGAGTGGAAGATTATTGACATTTTATCATCAAAAATAGAAAAATATAATGATATATTTTCCCCCAGTGCTCATCCACAAAAAGAAAATACATAAAATGCAATCTCTGGTTGATTTTCCGGGACAAACTCTCAGGAAAATTGTTTTCAGCTTGAGATAATAATTTCTAATTACTTGTAGTAGGACAAATATTTTGACACTACCTCTTCTAGAGTATGAGGAAAATTATGTAGAATTCTTCAGTGATACTTGGGAAAGAAAGAAAATATTTAGCCATCCACTTGTGTCTGGGCACCCACAGTATTCATATAATTTACATCTCTGGCTGATAGTGGTCTATTCAGTTTAGGTATCTAGTTTAAGGATCAGAAGACTATTAACAATTAATAACAAGCTCGAATCGCTTACCTGGTATTGCTTCTGTGGCATTAGCTGCTTGTTTCGGCTACTTTACGTCAATGCTGCTAAATCAAATCAAAGGTTACTAAACAAGTGACAAAAAAAGCACAAGGTGCTATTAAAAATCTGCAATATCTGGGGTTTTTCTTTGTTATGTAATTCTTTTCAGCGTGAACAATTTTCTTTCTTTTTTCTTTTCTTTTTTAAAGATTGACACCTAGGCTAACAACTGTTGCCAATCTTCCTTTTTTTTCTTTTTTTTAAGGATTGGCACTGCATGACAAGAAAAGTCCACTTGAGAACAGAGTGAGACGGTAGCCATTTACAAATTAAGAAGAAAGGCCTCAGGAGAAACCAAACCTACTGACACCTTGACACGGGGTCTTCCAGCCTCCAAAATTGAGCAAACGAATTTCTGTTGTTTCAGGCACCCAGTCTCTGGCATTTTCTTATAGCAGCCCCAGCACACTAAAGTACTAAGAAACTTCCTTTCGTGTTTTGTAGTGTATGTCTGCCGGAGATTAAGTCTTAAACATATCATCCATTTCATACATATAACTTTTGTTTGTATGAAAAATTCTTTATCTCCCCTTCATTTTCAAAATACATTTTTGTTGGTTAAAGAATTATGGATGGAAACTTTTTTCTTTTTCCTTAAGTACTTTAAAATTATTGTTCCATTGTCTTATGGTTTGCATAATTTTTGATTATCTGTGTTTCTCTGTATAAAATGTTTCTTTTTCTCTGGCTACTTTTTTTTTTTTTTTTTTTGAGGAAGATTAGCCCTGAGCTAGCATCCATGGCCAATCCTCCTCTTTTTTTTGCTGAGGAAGATTAGCCCTGAGCTAACATCCATGCCCATCTTCCTCTGTTTTATATGTGGGACGCATGTCACAGCATGGCTTGATAAGTGGTGTGCAGGTCTGTGTGATCTGATCTGGTGAACCCCTTGCTACTGAAGCAGAGGGCATGAATTTAACCACTACACCACCAGGCTGGCCCCTCTCTGGCTGCTTGTAACATATGCTTGGGCCAGTCCCAGTGGCCTAGTGGTTAAGTTTGGTGTGCTCAACTTCAGCATCCCAGGTTCAGTTCCCAGGTGTGGACCTATACAACTTGTCTCTCAGTGGCCATGCTATGGCAGTGGCTCACACAAAAAAGAGGAAGATTGGCAGTGGATGTTAGCTCCCGGCAAATCTTCTCCAGACAAAAAAAAAGCTTTTTCTCTTCATCATTCATTTTAAGCAATTTTTGCTGCCCTTGGTGAAGTTTTCTTTGTGTTAATACTACTTAAGTTTTGTTGAACTTCTTGGACCTATGGGTTCATATTTTATATCAAAAGTAGAAAATTTTCAGCATTATTTCTTCAAATATCTTTTCCATACCTCCCTCCTTTACTACAACCCCACTTGTATTTTCATTAGACTGCTTGATATTGTCCACTTGTCACTGATGCTCTGTTGCATACCTGAAGTTGAATTTTTCTTTCTTGCTTCACTTTCAAATGTTTCTATGCTGTATCTTCGACATCACTAATATTTTCTTTTGCAGTGTCTAATATGCTCTTAATATCTTCCTGCTTTGGATTTCTTTATATCTTCCATTTCTCTCCTCAGGATGATTCTATTTTCTTCTACTTTCTTGAACATACGGAGCATATTTATAAGAGCTGTCTTAACATTCTTATCTTTTAATTGTATTGCCTCAGTTTTTTGTGAGTTTTCTATTGAGTTTTTTTCCTCCAATTTATTGATTCTATATTCTTGCTTCTTTGCATACCTGTTAATTTTTTATTGGATAAATTACATTGTATATGATATGATTTTGATTGCTGTCAGGTGGAGACACAAAATATCCCCAATCCTGTTGTGGCCCCCAAAATTAGTTGATCTATTGCTTTTGGGTGATTCTTTCTTCAGTCTTGGGTAATTTCCTCTTGTGAATGTATAGACCATTACTTACCGAGGAAACCCTTACGGAGATCTCTGGAGCTCCCCCTGTGTGCAGTTTCAGCCTCTCTGATTCTCTGATGGAAGTCTAGCTCCTTGGCCTACCCCAAGCATGATTCTCTTTCTCTTCTACTCTATAAAATTGTCAGGTTCTATTTGTGTGCCCCATCTCTATGCTGTGGCCTGGAAACTTCCCCTAGGCAGTAATGTGGAGCAGTTGAATAGAGTCACCTTTCTCTCACTGACCAGTTTTGTACTGCCTGCTGTCCAATGTCCAAAAACCCGTTTCATATATTTTTGCTGGATATCAAAGAACTGTGGTTGAGCGAGAAGATGAATAAATATCAACCAGAGACAAATAAAATATAGTCTGAGACTTTGTGTTTCATACTATAGGAGGAAGGGCATGTATTTGGTTATGCAAAGTTTAGTTGTTTCAGGTTAGAGGGAAGCATATTGTTATTGATTTTATCCAGAAGTTATATGTGGATAAAAGCGGTAGTTATGATGCTGAGTTGATAAAAGTTGGAATATATGGCTATGTAGAGTCACATACACACGCCCTGTCTCTTTTTCTCTCACTTCCACTCACACACAACACACACCACATACACACTGTTTATTTCCACTTGAAAAGCCTGTTTTTCAAAGAGAAAACAATTAATAGATTTATAGCTTCCTTCTTGCCTGGAGAGTTTTTCTCTAGGGCTAGCACGTTTAAAGTATTAGGAGATTTGATGTCATTTGTTTTCACCTTTTCCCGGGAATTTTTTAGTTGCTTTAAGATCATGATAACAAGTCTCTAGAAACCACTAAAACCAATAAAAGTTGGAGGCTATTAAATAGATAGTTAAAATTCTTCCTCTAAAGAAAACAAACCTGAGAAGTTTTGCTGGTCATCCAAAGTTCTAAAGAGCAAATAATTCATTATTAAACAAAAATCTTAAAAGAATAGAAAAAGTAGAAATCCATCTCTCATTATATGAGGTTAAATGATTTACTTTCACAAAAACACTGGAGGGAATAGTATGATAAGTGACAATTATAGGCCCCTTTTATTAATAAGTAGAGATATAAGATCTCAAAAATTATTCAACACAAACCAACACTTTATATAAAAGATGATACACTATGATAAAATTCTATGCCAGTAAAGCAAGGATAGTTTAATATTAGAAAATCTACAAAAGTCATTCACTATATTAACATTGCAGTGTTATTACCTCAAAAGATGCAAAGCCATAGACCTAATAAACTTAGGACTTAGTATTCAAAGTGTAACAATAACAACAAAAACCAAAACCAAAATCCAATTACTTCACCTCAAAAAAGAGAAAAATCTCACTTAACTCTTGGATCAAAGAGAAAGTTTTGAAAATTAAAAACTATGAAAAAAATAAAATTAAAATACTTTAAATCCAAACAATAATGTGACGAAAGCTCTATTTAGAGATAAATTAATAGCTCTAAATTGCTTTATTATCAATGAGTAAAAAATAAAATAAATATTGTGTTCAGTACAAGAAATCAGAAGGGGAATAACAAAACCTAATGGAGAAAGAATATAAATAATGGCTAAAGTCAAAATGAAATAAACAGATACAGTTCTTATATTAATGAAAAAACACAAATCTAAGGATGTAAAAATCATTACACATTAACAAGTGAAAAATTACTTTTTAAACTTTTTTGGCCCGTGGACCTGTATTTTACAATTTCCCATATTTTATGGATACATATTTTCACAGTAGGTTGACAAACATAATCAATTATTATGACCATTTATTAATCTCTTCCTATTATTTCTAAATATTTATTTTCCCACCTTGAATATTTATTTTAGTCCATTTAGGTAACAGTCACCCTGCTGCTCTTTATCCTCCCCAGCTGCACTCCCCGCCCCGGCCGTCAGCAAGCCGTTTCTTGTATTTACTGTCGTTGTTTGTTAGTTCATTTAATTTCCTCTTCCCATATCAGGTCTCCATCTTTGAAGTCGGGCTTTGAAGCAGAATGGAAAAAGCATGTGCTGTGGGGTGAGGCTGACCTTGGCTCGAACTTTGGTTCTGCCAATCACTGCTGCCTCGGGCAAGTCACTTCGTATCTTTGAGCCTCAGTTTCCTTGATAGTTTAGATGGAAATGCTAATACTTATCAACCAAACTTGTAATGGGATCCAAATGAAACACATGAAAGAATCTACCTTAGAGCATGAGTCACAGTAAATTGTGGTTAAAAACTAGTTTTTCTTCTCTTTACCTTTATCTGTCTTGGTTCTCTTTTTTCCTGCTACTTTGAGTCCTTAATTCGTACTTTTTCTCTACATGGCACAGGTATTTATCCTACTAGTCCTTCTCTTCTGACAGGCTTACATCATATCCCAACTATCTAGATGTGTCCTTTTCATCTGACTTTCCTACCCTGCACAGCTTCCCCTTTAAAATATCACGTAGATTTTCTCACTTTCCGAACTAGAACACGGATCAGTAGCCAGGATTAATACAATATGTAATCATGCCTGATTAGGCATTTTTAAACAAAAATGTATCCAGTCTTCAAAGTTTACTTGTTAAACTTAAAGACTGGAGTCCCTGAATGACAAATTACATCTGGGGAGGCAATGATCAGAGAAATCAAGAGGATGAGGTTTGCAGTCATGTATATTTTGATTTTAATACGAGCATCACCAAACCAACTCCTGCTACATTATCTCAATTATTTTATTTCTGTGATCCTTGGGTTATTCTTGTAGAAGGAACGAAATAACATTTATCTTTGGAGTTTTTGGGAGAGGTAAGTAAGTTAATGGATACTGAGCACTATTATAATTCCTGTAACAAAGACAAGGTCCCTCTTCCCCTTTAGATTTGTAACAGAAGAGCCAAGTGAAGGTATTATTTATTCCTTCCTCACTCTTCTCACCAAGAGTTTATTTAGACCTACTATGTGCCAGGCCTTGTGATGAAGCTCTTAGAATTCAGTGGTGAGGGACCGGCCCTGTGGCCGAGTGGTTAAGTTTGTGCGCTCCACTTTAGTGCCCCAGGGTTTCCCTGATTCAGATCCTGGGTGCGGACCTAGCACTGCTCATCAAGCCATGGTGAGGTGGCGTCCCACACAGCAGAGCCCGAAGGACCTACAACTAGAATATACAACTATGTACTGGGGGACTTTGGGGAGAAGAAGAAGAAAAAGAAAAGATTGGCAACAGATGTTAGCTCAGGGCCAATCTTAGAAAAAAAGGAAAGCCTTAGAGAGCAAGGAGACCCCCTGATGTAGGAACCAGGAGCCCGGGATCCAGTCTATGTCTTAAAAAACAAAAAGCAGTGATGAGTAACTTCTGTTTCAAGGGGCTTATGGTACAGTGGGGAGAAAGAGACAAGTAACTAGGCAATTACAATTTAATCATTCCTGAAGTATCTGTTGCCTGCCCATTCTATTTAAGCAACAATATTAATAGAAATATTATGCAAGCCAAATATATAATTTTAAGCTTTCTGTTAGCTGCATTGTAAAAGTAAAAAGAAAAAAATTTTAAATGTATTTGATTAAACATATTCTAAATCATTTAACATGTAATCAATATAAAAATTACATTTTTATTTTAGTACTAAGTGTATTTTGCATTTACATATTGATCCTTACTAGCCACATTTCAAGTGCCCAATAATCACATGTGGCCACTCACCATAATATTAGCACAGTTCTAGACAATACCAAGATGTGTAAGATATGCCTCTGGCCTTCAACAAATTTACAATGTTGTAGGATAAAGTTAAGAGATCTACTCGAATAAGTACAATACCATATATGCGATGTGTTGTATCAATGGTAGAAGCCAGAACAATTTATTATTTGTATATGTCCACCTAAAATCAATAATCCCTGGGTGATAATAATAATAAACACTAATTTGGTATTACTCTATGCTAAGATCTAAGTATATGACATGTAATACTGTTATCCTAAGAGCTCTATGATATGTACTAATTTTACCGAAGAGGAAACTGAGGTCCATGAAGTGTAAGTAACTTGGCCAAGTCGCACAGCTAGTAAGTAGAACAGCCAAGATTTTAACTTAGTCTGATTCCAGAGTCAATGCGCTTAATTAATGAGATAGTTTGCCTTCAAAAATACTTACCCATACACACCAATTAGAAAATACTACCCAAGCACCTTACACTACTAACTAAAGCATGTAAGAGTTTAAATGTTCTCTTCAAAAATAGCATGTAGGGGTGGGTCCTGTGCCCAAGTGGTTAGGTTTGCATGCTCTGCTTCGGCGGCCTGGGGTTTGGATCCTGGGCACAGCCCTACACACGGTTCATCAAACCGTGCTGCGGTCATGTCCCACATGGAAGAACTAGAGTGATCTGCAACTGGGATGTACAACTATGTAATGGGGCTTTGGGGAGGAAAATTGGCAAAAGATGTTAGCACTGGGCCCATCTTCCTCACCAAAAAAAGCATACTTCAAATCCCTAAGCTTCTCAGTGTTTGAGAGTTTAAAAAAAGAACAAAATGGCTTGTAAACTGTATCATACCATATGGTCTGGTGTAGGTAGCCAGTAGGATTGTGTTCAGTTGGGAGTAATAGAAACTCCACCCAAAGATTGGCTTTAAGCCAGTAATAGGATGATTTTTTTTAAAAGATTTTATTTTTCCTTTTTCTCCCCAAAGCCCCCCAGTACACAGTTGTATAGTTTTAGTTGTGAGTCCTTCTAGTTGTGGCATGTGGGATGCCACCTCAGCATGGCTTGATGAGCGGTGCCATGTCCACACTGAGGATGTGAACCAGTGAAACCCTGGGCCGCCCAAGCAGAATGAGCAAATTTAACCACTCAGCCACAGGGCTGGCCCCATGGATGATTTTTTAATATAACAAAAAGTCCAAATGTCAGCAGACAAGAGCTGATATGGTGGCTTAAAGAGGCCAAGTGGAACCCAGACTCCTTGTGTAGTTCTTCTTAACTTCAGTTTGTGGTATCTATCCTTGTGCTCTGAAGGTGACTCTTGTATCTCAAAGCATCTTCTGTGTCCTACACAGGCAGAGACAGAACAGCAGAGGGAAACGGTCACAAGAACTAGGCCCAGAGAACTGCCCAGTCAACAGCTTTCCCTCAAGTTCTACAGTATGAATTCTCCTTGTATCTCTGCCTGGAAATCTGTCACAATGGATAATTCTAGCTGCAAGGGAAGCAAGGAAGTGTGTTTTTTTTCACTAGGCACACTGCTTCCTTATCCAAGCGGGGAGGAAGGACAGAAAGGATATTGCAGAAGGCAGTTAGTAATTCTCTGTGCAACGGTTCTGTATTCAGCAACCTGTGTTCTTAAATTTTGCCACCCACTTCTGAGAGTGTATGGTTATTGGTACCAGTTGCTTTTTTACTTACGTTTTATTGTGATCCATAGTAACACATCTTATTTTGCCACAGTTTGTATTTTATTTTCAAAGAATGATGCCACTGATTTAATTAACTGAGAGGGTGTGAACGAGAGAAAATCCAGGTCTTAAACATTCATCACCCTGAGTGTGCTTGGATTATCCTATTAGCGGATAAAAACTAGGGTGGCGGAAAGGAAAATCTCTTGCACTTGAGAAGTTAACACTTAATTGAAGAATTGGCCTGAAACTTTTGCGCAAAAGAAACAGTAATAATTTTTAGAGCCACACATGGAATGGTTTATCAGTCACTTATTTCCCATTTTCCATAATGAGATCACTTTTCCTGAGATTGTACTTCTGGTCCACCTGCTTTTAATACTGCGACAACCTGTTTTTCTCCAGGCTTTGTATCTCCCTGCCCACACAGGCGTGCGTGTGGCGATGAGAGTCACTGCAGTGTCATGGAACTAGCCGTGTTTCATGACTCCATCTCCAGGAAGAGTTGTAGGTGGTGGATTAAAGAAGCTGGTCCTTACAGCCAGCTGTAGAAATGTGCTGCAGGTTCAACTTTCAGAGCTGTATTAGTGACTGGGACTCCCATTTTAACTTTCCACTTCATCAAAGAGAGCAAGGTATTTAAAACATTATTTAATTCAGGTTTAAGACTATTATGTGAATAGCTAGTAATCAATATGTATCAAATAATCATTGACAAGTAGTGACCTAATTTGGAAAGCCTTGCTTTCCATTATTTTTTTTTAAAAATGTGTACACATTGTTATAGGATGATAGAGTAAAAGTAGAAAGTAAAATTTCTTGTTAGTTGTGTCTTGTCAGGGTATTTAGTGAACATGAGCTAATTGCTTCCTTCCCTAAGACCAATCCCAACAGAACACAAGGACATGTCAGAAGCCTATGAGATAAGGAAGAAAACAGGGAGGAACTGCTGAGGAGAGAGTGTGCTCCTTACAGTGGTATGTGTGTGGAGGGGGTGAGAGTAGGGGCGGCCCAGAGAATGAGGAGGCTACAGCTGGTAAGGGGAGGGTAGCTGAGGACAAAAGGAGTTTGAGTTCTGCTTTTGACTGTCCCCTGTGCCCACCACTACTCCATTCTCATATTGCCCTAGACAATGAAAATGCCTACCCCTCGCCTCAGGCATCATGGCTGATGGTGGGTCATCTGATAAAGGAATCCTCAGGTAAAGTCTGGCCAGTGACACAGGCCCTGCTAGGGAGAGGAGTTGAAGAAGACAGTGGGAACTGACTAGGCCAGAGAGTAAACTGTCGCCCCTCTCTCCATCCAGCTACCAGCAGCGCTGCATCCCAGTTAAAAGAGTCCTCTGATCTCGCTACTTCTCCCTGGAGAGATTGGGAGAGGCTGGGGGTAAAGCCCAGGCCCGAGTGCTGGTGGCGAGGAGAATTGATGGCTGTGGTTTCCTGGAACCTGGGGCTCTCCACCCCGGTCCTGTCCTTCAGCCCATCTGGGTGGTCATAGCCTTGGTCTGTTATCTTTCCCTAATACGCACCGCTGGACAGAGTAGCCGTATACCAGGGGAATATGAGTTGACTGTTCAAAATAAAGAGATGTCTAGGGAGTGTATTTTTATTTCAAAATAAAAACGTCTTAACCTTTTACAGATGTCAACAGAAACAGGTGTTTTCAAATATATGGAATTTAAAACAAGCATGATAAGTGCTCAAGAGCTCTGGGAAGATAATATGAAAAAAGAATAGACAAAATTAAGAAAATCAAGTGGAATTATTAGATGTGAAATATATTAGATGTGAAATATATTAGATGTGAAATAAAGAACACAATAGTTTGTTGGTTTTTTTTTTAATGGAATGGATGTAGACAAAAAAAGAAATAAGAAAGCTGGAAGATAAGATTGAGCAATTCTCCCAGAAGAAATGTTAACAAATATGAAGCCTATATAGAGAAAAATCAATATTCATACAAGAGAGATCACAGAAAGGAAAAAAAGTGGAGAAGATAAAATATTTTTTAAAATTATGAAGAGGAATTTCTTACAACTAAAAAAAAATAAAAGACCTCATATTAGGAGGATGCAGTATGCACTAAAAGGAAATATAAAGAAAAGCCATATCTACATACAGTGAATATTAAGAATATTTAAAAATTCTAAAATTTTCTGTGCAGAAAGAACAGATCCCAGATAACGGAAAAAAATAGATGCAAGAAAACAATGGAGTAGTACTTTCAACGTACTGAAGGAAAGAACTTTCAATCTAGAGCCTATATCTGGCCAAATTGTCATTTGAAAGTGAGGGCATTGTAAAAACCTTAAGTGTACAAGGACAGGAAGCTTTCTCTCACAAAAATCTCCATTTAAAACTCTTTTGGAGAAAGTATGGAATAAAATGGAGAAAAACATCCCAGAGATGCTGTGAGAAATATGTTAATTAGAAAGTGATTAAATATCTAAAGTTAATAATTAAAACAATAAATAGTTAAGACCAAAAGAAAAGAAAAAGTAAAATCATAAAAACCCAGAAACAAAATTCTGGACAACCATCAAGATGAGGAGTGTTGGGATGTGAGAGACCAAAGATCATAAGAGAATATTCTTGTATTTTTAAAGAGGAGATTTAGATTTTTAATACAAAGAAAGCAGTAAGAAAAGTTTAAAAAGAAATTGAGACACACTAAAGTATAAACTAAGATTGGTGAGGCCAACCTAAATATATCAAAAATCAAAATCCATGATAATGAACTAAACTGGCCAGTTACAAGACAGGGATCACCAAGTGGGAAAATGAATGCAGCTCTAATGACGGTGTCAGGTTGCCTTCTGGCCCATCTTAACAAACAAAGTCCAAATCTAAGTGGCTCAATATAATAAAAATTTACTTCCCACTCGCATTAAAATCCAACGTAGGTCTTTAGAGAGTTGGAGAGTGGGATGAGGAGAAAGGAGAAGCAGGGGCAGGAGGGCAGCCGTGCTCCTCGCAGCTATTCTGGGCTCGGGTCCCACTCAACTGGTGGAATTCTCCACGGACTCTTCTGGATCCAGTGAACAGGCAAGAGGAGACAGAGAGCATGCAGCATACCAGGGGAGATTTTAGGAGAGTTTTAGCGGTTTACATCCTGTCTGCTCTCACTCCATTGTCCTGAATTCATTTTTGTAGCCCTCTAACTTCAGGAGACTGAAATTTGGCCAATTTTTATGCTAAGGAGTAAAAGAAAATGTATTTGAACAAACTGTGTTCTCCCTGCCTGATCTGCTCTTCTGGTCCTCAAATATGAGTTTCTCTCTTCCTTCCACATAGAGAATAGCCCTTCCCCCAAAAGAGAATCGCAGGTTCCTTCCAGTCACTGCATCTGGCACAAAGACAGGTCATCTAGATGATGAACAGTTCTCTACCTCAGATCCATCTGCAGCTCTCTTTGGTCTGAAAGTTATGAACTAAAGGGACAGGTTATCTGCTGCCACCCAAAAACCTACTTAATATATGTTGGAGGAGCATGGGCAGGAAGTCACAACAAAATTCTTATTTGGCAAATGGGAAACTTCTCAAACAAATTATGCTGAAAAAGCAGATATGGCTATATTAATATCAGACAAAAGTCTTCAAGACAAAAAGCACCATGAGGGATAGAGATGGTTACTACATCAGATATGCATCTAATAGAATAGTCTCAAAATATGTAAGCATTAATGGATTAAATTAGAGGTAGTAACTGCAAACCCACTTTCATAGTGAAATATTTCAGGTACCTCTCAATTATTGATAGACTAAGCAGATAAAACATTAACAAAGATATAGAAAATCTCAAAAAACTATACAGTAAGAAGCTTGACCTAATGGACATATATCAAAATCTACAAGAATGAGAGAATAGAAATCTTTCTCAAGCACAGCTGGAAATTAAAAAAAAAAATATATATACTAGGACATAAAATAAGCCTCGACAAATTTCAATGAATATATAATTGCAGACTACTTTCTCTGACTACAGAGGCACTTAAGGTAGAATTTAATGACTGGATAAATTTAAAATCGTTGTACATTTAGAAATTTAGAAAGACACTTGTAAATAACACAGATTAAATATGAAATCATTCTAGAAGCTGGCAAATAGCTAGAACCGAATAATAATGAAAACACTCCACAACAAAATTGTGGGGTGCAGCAAAAGCAGTACAACGAAGAAAACTTATTGGTTTAAATTAAGAGAGAAAAAGGTGAAAAGAATCCAATTTAAGAAATCATCAGAAAAAAAACAATAAAACCAAATAGAGTAAGTAAGCCAGGTATGCTCGTTCTAATCCAGCTCTGTATGGTTTAGACTATTAAAGTGTGACAAAGCCAGGCAATGCCTTTCACAAGGCATTAAAGTGTAGCTAATTAACAAGTTATAGTTGAATCATTAACTTTGTGAACTGCAAGGTCAGCCAGTCCTCTATAGAATTTCAGGAGAAAAACCCTAAATGGAAAGTTTTCTTTTGTTAATGCTGCCATGTGGAAATCAACTACATACTACAAAAACCTAAGAGAAAAGGGATTTTTCCACCAAATTTTCCTTGGACAGCCAAAGAAAAGCATAATCTGAAAATGACTCTTATAAAATTCAACCAATGTAGAAGTTAAAAAAAATGAATTCTGGTATAATGTGACTGTTTTCTGTGTTAATTCTCTCACTTCACCTTCACAAGTGTTGGGAAAGCAAAGGAGGCATGGACATACCAGATAAATTCTAGTATTTCATCAAGTCGACTCACTTAAAATTAAGTAGAAATACCCATATTTGGTTTAAATTCTGACTCAGAGTGATCAAGGATTCAAGAGACAGTGGGAACAACATAGCCCACTCTCAGACAGGCTTAGAGTCTGATGGAAGCCCTGCCATTTCTCAGACAGGTAACGTTATGCAAATCCTATAATCTTTCTTAGGCTCCACTCTCTCTCCTAGAAAGTGGATACATGTATAACCTGAGTCATAGTATTCTTGTGCATATTAAGTCAACTAATGTTTATTAAATCTCTTCTATGTTGCAGATAGGACAGCATAGAATAATATATTGAATATTTTTGGCACATGGTGTTTTATTGATAGGAATTATGAAATGATCACGCTGTTATGTTCTAATAATGCTCTGCCATTTTAATGAAAGAATATAAAACCATGTTTCGAGAAGAAACACAGTTCTAAATTATTCCAACTATTTGTGAATCCATTAAAATATCAAGATCAATGAATTAGATTGTTATGCCAATCGTCTAATAGAAACCTAAATGACATATGTAGCTTAAAATATAAAATCCCAGCCCTGTTTTTATGTTTAATTAGCATTATATAGTTATTTCATAAGACACATGAAGGAATATAAATATTTCCATATGTTTACCCAAATAATTTTAGCACATTAATACACCCAATTAGGAAATTTGTTGTTATCTTGAACTGGTCTCAAATTTTCCTCAAACAATTTCCAGTGACTGTGATTTTAGACACTTAGAAGCACATTATTGGAAAATAGTGCTTTGCATTAGGATTGAGGTAATAAAAAAGAACTGCCAGTTTTGGGGGAGTTATTTCCTTCCTTTTGATAGAGGAATTGCAAAGGAAATTAAAATCCAGGTTTAATTGTATAAAAAGTCATATGGTTATATTAGACAATGTTTATCCCATATAATCAGATAAATTTTAAACTTGTATTGCATATACATAATATTTACCAAGCCAACTGTATCATTTATGGATTTTGTTCTGCTGCATATAACAGGAAAAGTAAAAACCAACAGAACACAGTGGCTTAAACAAAATAGAAGTTCTTTCTTCATTAAAAACAATCCAGATCTAGGCAGTAGAAGCATATCCACAGTGTCATTAGGGCCCCAGATTTTCTTTTTCTCCTCTGTGATCCTTGCATATGGCTTTTCAAGGTCACTGCGTGGTCCAAGATGCATACCAAAGCTTGAGGTATCACATTTATGGCAGCCAAAAATGAAAATGAAAAACGAAAAAGCAAAATGGGGATTTCCTGGAAATATTACACAGTGCTTCAATTCCATTGAATACAATTAAATCATTTGGCCACACAAAGCTGTAAGGGAGTCTTATTCAAGGCATCAATGCACTCAACTAAAACTGAGTTCTGGTAGTAAAGTTTCTTGGAGGTAGGTAGACCTTCCTACCACTATTTGGTATGATTTCAGTTTTTGCAGTGCTATAGAAAAATTTAAAAAACCTCTATGCTGGAATTGGTGCTGGAAAATACACTGCAAAAAGTTACAGATGGGTGCACTTTAAGGCCGTTTGATTGGTTGGGAGGTAATAAGAAAATTTCTCTCTGATAATTTCTGTTCCTGCCCATGTGGAGTTGCCCATTTAAAATACACGATGATCCATTTTAGTTAAAACTAGTCCACTCACTTGTGGGATTTCTCTTTCCAGCTACAGTAGTTTCTTTTGCCTTCATGTTAAAAGGTGAATGATTCATTAAAAGTTTGATTTTGTCAGACAGTTAGCAGAGAGGGAAAAAAAGGGTAGAGAAATTGAGCATATTTACAAAGGAGTTTTTGTAGTGAGTGCTTGTAGTGATGGACCACAGAATCTAATCCGGACTAGGAGGAGAATGAATGCAGAAGGGGCCAGTTTGGTAATGAGAGAATCACATGGTAAAGGAATTGGTCCTCAGTGAAGTTGAAGAATGATTGTAATGAGTGTATTTTTGCAAGTGAGATAGAAAAATAAAAGAGGGTCATTGTAAAGCAAAATGGTTGAGATGGAAATTTTGTAGTTGACATAGTTTCAAGAGGAGAAGCATCTAGCATATGTCAGTGGTGATTTGTTAAGATGGAGATGGCAGTAAATGTCATTTAAAATGAGCTCAAAGAATGCATGACAAGGGGTTGGATACGTCTTCTTCCTGGATTTTAAACTCAATTACAGTGTTGACAGAAGTGGGCTGGCCCCGTGGCCAAGCGATTAAATTCACACGCTCTGCTTCGGTGGCCCAGGGTTTCACTGGTTCAGATCCTGGATGTGGACCTAGCACCACTTATCAGGCCAAGCTGAGGTGGCGTCCCACCTAGCAGAACTAGAAGGACCTGCAACTAGAATATACAACTATGTACTGGCAGAGCTTTAGGGAGAAGAAGAAGAAGAAGAAAAAAGATTGGCAACAGATGTTAGCTCAGGTGCCAATATTTAAGGAAAAAATACCTTGAAAGAAGTATAGAGAAGTAGAAAACAAAATGGTGGGTCAGGAATAAAAGTCTGTAATGAATAGGGGATTGGGTAGAAATGATCTGGTTGGAAGAGCAAGAGAGGAAGAGCCCTGTGCTTGAGGGGGCTGCAAAGGCTCAGCTGGAGCAAAGCAGCTGGAGGAGATTTGCAGGGAAGATGCTGAGAACATAGGGGAGCTTGCTGATCACACAACAGTCATTCAGAGATGCACTGAGTTTGGAGCAGGCGGGTGGGAGCAAAGGGGGTATACTTCTCTAGGCATCCATCTACATTGGTCTTGTTAAGACACTAACATCTGTAGTTTCTAGAACAGCAATACCACACAGGGAGAGAGAAACAAACTTATTACATTGTCCCCAGACACCATTTATACTTACATGCCCACTAGTTCTACAACACACAGGGGAAGGGTTTAGGAGAGAAGGAAGTGTTGATGGAACAGGCCAACTAGAGGAATATTGCGAGCAAATGAGGACGAGAATGTAGGTAATAACGGGTGATTACAGTAGCAGTGATGAAGTTAATAATAGAATTAATTATCCACAGGAGATGGGCAATCTGTGTTAGATTCTAGCCCTGTGGTATCAAATGATTCATTCTATGCACTGGCAGATTCTGGATTAATCTTCTCTCAAGGACATTCTCTTCACTTATTTTACTATTGAAAGATTTTTAAAAATATTTCTTATATTTTCCCTTTCTGCTCTAATCTTATCATGGCAAAGCAGTTAAGATTTCAGGTTTTACTGCCAGAAAAGTCTGGACTTGAAGAGTAATTTTTCTACTTGTGGGCTGTGTGACTAGGGCACATTGCTGTCTAAGCCTAAATCCTCTCAAAATGGGGACAATATCAAAGGCTGTACCTCATAAATTAATCCTGAGGATCAAATTGGATTGTTCATATAAAATGCCTAGCACAGAAAGTGGTACATAGTAATTCTTAATTAACGTTCACCTTTTGTTTTTGAGGAAGATTAGCCCTGAGCTAATATCTGCTGCCAATCCTCCTCTTTTTGCTGTGGAAGACTGGCCCTGAGCTAATATCCATGGTGCCTGCTTTATATGTGGGATGCCTACCACAGCATAGCTTGCCAAGCGGTGCCATGTCCACACCCAGGACCTGGGCTGGTGAACCCTGGGCCGTCGAAGCGGGACGTGCGTACTTAACCACTGCGCCACCAGGCTGGCCCACTAACGTTTGCTTTTATTAGCTATTACCATTCACGCCTAAGCCCTTCCACTTTGATACCATAGCCAGTTGGTTGGTTTCTCTACTTCCACACCCGCTTCCCTCCCCAACATCCCTCTCAGATTACTTTTCCTATATTTCGCTTTCATCTTCTCATTCTTTTGCTTCAGTCCCTGGAATAACTTACTGATACCTTCCTGCCTGAAATCTAGAATTCTGATCTGTGTTCTTAGGAGATTCATCTCAGTGTGCTGGAAATAGTAAATGATTCAGAGCCGAGAAGAGCTGGATTCCAAATCAGGTTTGGCTGCTTCCTTGTGGTGGTGACTTTGCATTCCTAACATTTATAAGCATAAATTTCCTCACCTACAAGATTGAGAAAACAATGCATTTCTTACCGGCTGTTGTGATGTTTCAATAACATAAAGTGCTCGGCACACAGTACGCGGTCAAGTCCACTACATTCCCATAACCTGGCTCTGCTTTATTCAAACTCAACATGGAATGCATTTAGATCTTCCCTAGACACCTTTATGTGAGCATGATTAGGTTATCACATTGTACTGCAAGAGTCTGTGTATCTCTCTTATTGGCTGAAAGTTACTCAAATGAAGGAACTGTATTTTTTATCCCATTTTTTAGAACCCCTGTGCCTACCCTAGTGCCTGCCTATCAAGAATAGTAAGTACAAAAATATCTGTTGAATGAATTAACAACTTTTGCTTTCTAAAATCACCAAGAAGTTTTAATTTAACATTCTCATTTTACTGAAATTAACATATACAGCAGTCAGCATCAAACTGATTAAATTTAGCTTAAATATTTTTGAATAAATTCTCAAAGTTAAAAACTATTTTAAGCACAGCTGCAGTCATTCTTACAGAAGATAAAGGAAAGGAGAAGAGATAAAGAGAAAATTTGCACATAATTGTGTATCTAGAACTGCCACACCTAGTGAATGGCTTTAATTTAGATATAATAAAAGTTGATTACCCTCATAATCAAATATTTACAATTTACGTACTATTTACATAATCCAATGTTTATGATTTACCCTCGTTTTCTGAATATTAGTGAATTTGGCCCGGCCCATAGTGAAGTGAAACTTTAATTACAAGGTCCTTGCTGGGGGTGTTAAGGAGGAGATGGTCCTGTTTTTGACAGGATGTTCAGCTGGATGCTCCGTGCCAGGAACGATATGAACCAGGAACTCTCTTGCACTGATCTAGAGATAAAATGGAGAATACAACTCATTTAGGCAATAGTGTAAATCTCTATCTTCATTGTGGTTAGGGAAAATCTCTAAAAAATAGTATTACCTGAGAAAAACCTTTCTCTTCCTTTCTGAGTATCATGGCTGTACTACCTCTGAATATTAATATTTATTTTAGGGAGAATGTATATGTTTGTGTATGTTTGCTTACACTGTTGGAAACACCCCAGATCCACAAATTTGGGTTGTCAATACCCCACCTGGCCTTTTCTGCTTCTGTCGAGCATTAACGATCATCCTAGTGAGAGCTGAAACCATCTCTGTCAGCATGACTTAGTTGTTTTCTCTGGGCGGAGGGAAGGGTGTATAGAGATGGGACTTTACCCAGGAAAAGATAAAGCTAAATCAATAAATAATTTGGCTTCAAGAAAGTCCTACAAATCAGTTTATCAGAGATAAGTCTGCTCACCTGAGTAAAGAGATAATTTCTCAAACAACAGTTTACTTACGACTTCAAAGCTGTCTCCTCCCTGTGTCCAACAGTCCAAACTGTCACATCATGGACACTGCCCCAGCTCAATCGCTTCCTTGCCTTGAAAGATCTGCCTGAAACCATTGGAACCTAGACCCCAAACCTGCCAAATTTCTTCCTTCTGAGGTGCTACTAAGACTGTCTTCCTTACTACAGTGAGTTGGAATAAACTCAGTTTGCCTTTATTAACAGGGTGTCTGATGATGCTCTCAGGAATTCGACATCAGCCCTTTCTTGCCGAAGCCCCAGCTAATGCTGTTTTACTTTCACTTAATCCTATGTATTGCCCTAATCAGGAAAAAGAGACAAGGTCCAAGGTAGTTACATTAGTGTGGGTATTGGTAGTTATTTTCCTAAAGTGACAGGGAGATTTATTCTCTGAATATCTAGTTCAGGAAGATCTCTCCTCGAGCAGTGGAGCAGGGTGAACTCAAGACGGGGAACAAGGCTATCAACTGGCTCGTGTCCACAAGTGGAGACATCATGCCGGGGTTAGCCTTTTCCTTGGACTCTGCCAGCTTGGTTGTATTTAGAATACTGTTTTAAGTGGATTCTCCTACCGTGTTATTCTCTCCAGTTGTGTCTGTCCCCTCAGGTCACCGCCACACACTGACTTTGTGGTGTTGTGGGGAATTCAAGGGATAGGTAGGAAAGGGTAGTGTTGTCTCCCCTCCATAGTCTCTGCTGAGCCAAGGCAACAATACCATCATGGCTCCAAGGGAGCTGGCCAGCAAGTGGTGCCAGGAGTGCGGTGGTCAGAGGTCCAGGGAAGAGCTAAGTGGTGGGAGAAGCAGCTGTGGCAGCATGGATGGCTCTGAAAAGGATGACAGATGACTCCCTCCCCTTTCTCAAACATAGTAGGAAAAGTATTTTCACCGAAGGAGGAATAGAAATTTAGATTACATTTACAAAGAGATAATTACAGCAATTTGTTTGAAGTTTCTCATGCCTTTTGTCTAGGAACGAAGAAACAGGGAGTTGCTGCAATCTTGCTCTTAACCTCTGTCTCCCCATGGGTCTGTTGGTGCCTGGAGGAGACACAGCGGTCACTCCTAAAGCAAAGATGAAGGAAGGAGGTAGACGATCAGGGACAGGATGTTGTGGAGTTGTAACTACTAATGAGAGTTCATTAATCAATTCCTCAGCCAAGGGCACATAGGCAGCTGCTATTTTGATCAAATAATTATTTATCCTGACAAGGGTAGAGCATGTGGGAAACATCTCAGCAGCAGAAATGATTTTCTTTTCTTCATTTTAGAGCAAGATGATGAATTATCCCAGAGAGTTGTTCTAATTTTCTTCTAGAATTATATGAATATATAAAAATAAGGTGTGAAATGAAGTATTATAGAGTAGATTGAGTATTAATGCAGCTCTACCTAACCAAAATAATATTGATTTTTTTTTGTAATCCATTGGTTAGTGAATGGATTGTATGATGCTGTATGATAATCCTTGTTTCAGCAGCCATCTTACTATTGATTTCCTACATAGTGTCTTTTGTGACTGACCAAGGTTGGAAATACTGGTGACCTAAGGAAAAGTTGTATTTCCCCTTGTTTTTCAGTTACAAGGTTAACTATATATTTCAAACGAGATGGCTGTTTATGATACTATGAGGAGAGTGACAGTCAGCGAATGAAGGAATGTAAGTTCCTGCCCTCACTTACCAACAAATTCCCAGGATCTTGGAAAAATCATTTAACCACTGTAAACAACAATTCCCATTTTTGTAACGCTTGGGAGTCTGATATAGATCAGAGGTTGGCAATTTTTTTTATAAATAGTAATTAATGTTTGGGTTTTGTAGGCAATTTGGTCTCTCTCGCAAATTCTCAACTTTGCCGTTGTAGTGCAAAGGCAATCATAAACAAAATGTATGAATGAGCATGGCTAGATTCCAATAAAACTTTATTTACGGACATTGAAATTTGAATTTCATATAATTTTCGTATGTCATGAACTATTATTTTCTTTTGACTTTTTTCCAACCATTTAAAAATGTAAGAACTATTCCTAGCTCGTGGGCTGTACAAAAACAGGTTATAGGCTGGATTTGACCCAGGGGCCATGGTTTACTGACCTCTTAAGAACAAAATTCCCTTTGGCTTCCTTGGGGCTGGAATGGAAAAGGAGCAGACCAATGCTGAGGTGAACAATTACCAGGAGAACAAAGAAGGTTTTAGAAAAGTTGCAGAAGACAGAATTGATGAGGCCATGGTATTGGAAGGATGCAACAAGCAACTAGCTGAGGGGAGGGATGACACGGAGAAAAGGAAGCACTCGAAAGAGTGGACTTGTCTGGCTAATGATCAGAATATCTAAGAAAATATGCAGCTTGAATTGAAACAGGAGTAAAACTCGAAAAAAAATTTAGGGATATGTAGAGATGACAATAGATACAATATTATGTTTGTATGGACACCTTTGCATGTGTTAGCAGTCATTAATACACAGAAAATATTATGAATGAGTACAGTGAAGATCAGACATGCCTAATGTGTGCAAGAGAAGAAGAAGAAGGACATGAACATAGGATGAGTAGGAATAAAAGCATTTTAAGTGAGCTTATAAATGAGTTGCTTTATTGTACTGCAATTTGATTTGCTTGAGCAATAAGCTGTGTAGCGATAAAGAAGTATGGCAAGGGTAGGTTGGTATATTGCATACTGATTTGTGCATATGTCAACAAGAGACAAGAAAAAATATTATTTAAATGGATAACAGACATTGATTTCATCTCCTGCTTATAAAGAAGTTGATTCCTGTTATCACTGTCTGGGCAATGTGATAGGTAATCTTTTCAATAGACGATGAATTTTTTTTTATATACAGTTTTTTTTTTTTTAAAGATTTTATTTTTTCCTTTTTCTCCCCAAAGCCCCCCGGTACATAGTTGTGTATTCTTCGTTGTGGGTTCCTGTAGCTGTGGCATGTGGGATGCTGCCTCAGCGTGGTCTGACGAGCAGTGCCATGTCCCCGCCCAGGATTCAAACCAACGAAACACTGGGCCGCCTGCAGCGGAGCGCGCAAACTTAACTACTCGGCCACGGGGCGAGCCCCTAGACGATGAATTTTTTAATAAACTTACTGACATGGCTTGGGTCTCTGACTTGCCTTATTCATCCTGGCCCATACTTTCAAGGACTTCAACCTGATCAGCAGAGATACAGATATTTATTTATTTTTCTGACTAGTAGCAATTAGACAAGGACACTCCACAGAGATGTCTTGCTTTGGCCACATATGAAGATAAACTACATCACAAAGGAGTGGAATAGTTCCTAATTCAGTAAAACTATATTCTATGACATTATATTAAGGATGAAGAAAATGTAGACACACTGGAAAGATTTTACAAACATATTTCATAAATAAAAGTAATAAAGAACACTGGAGTGTGTACCCTGAAGGGAGTTGTTACAAGTAATAAATAGAATTTACGTTAGTGCTGATTCAATGAAGATAGAGTAGCGATCTTTCTAACATTCATAAACATTAATTCAACTCCCTCTTTGTTCATCAAATGTTCTCATATGTATAATAAGAATTCATAAAATATCATTAAGAAAAAATAAATTTTTACAACTTCACAGGGAAAAATTGCTGACAATAGGTTTGACTTAATGTAGGAATTCTTTTAATGGACTTGAAAGTATTCATCAAGAAGAAAAGTCATCAACTAGACAATAACAGGTACTGTATTAAATGCATTTATTTTCCCATTTTAGAACTCTGCTAATAAGATTTAGTGGTATGATATACTGGGTCTTTTAGCTCTTATCCTTATCAGCCTCAACTGGATTTAAAATGTGTGGGAGCTGAATTATGGGGATGTTTACCCAGGCACGCCTTATTCTTTAGCACCCACTGAGTGAAGGGAAACCTCTCAAGTTGTTGCGACATTAATGCTCTTGGAATGCTCTTACTATAAGTCACGGTGTATATGGAAATCATGAAGTTCTCTGCCTGTGGTTTGTGTTGCAACAATGAGACTGCCTCTAGAACTTTTGCTTCTCTATATCATGTTATTTATATCTGGCCAATAGACAAGAAGTTGTGTTTTTCCTCTAAGTTTTTCCTCTTCCATTCTATTGGGAACATCTATTCCAGGTATTGATCATTCTTGTGATATTTGATGAAAAATATTTCACTTTATAGGGGAATGATTCATAACATCCCAGTCCTTAAAACTATCTATCAAGTGCAAACAGATGTGAAAATGCAGCCTCTTCGTTTTACATAAGGCTGAGTTAGTCTATAATGTTTCTTATAATATCTCTATCCCATTTTATTATTAGCGTTATGCCATCCACTTGAAACTAGTTGGAATATGTGATCTCCACCTCTATTTTCTGAAAAAGCTTGCATTAGACATTATTTCTTCCTTAAATGATTTATTGATTTTAGCAATGGAGCCTTATAGGCTAGTGTTTTCTTTGTGGGAAGCTTTTGGAAATGGATTCAATTACTTTGATAGATGTAGAGCTATTCCGATTTTGTATTTCTTCTTTTGTCAGGTTTGGTAAATTACGTTTGTCAAGGTACTTTTCCGTTGCACCTAAATCATCAAATTTATTGGCAAAAAAGTTGGTTTTAATATTCTCTTATCATCTTAATTTCTAGTAACTCTGTGATGATATCTTTTCTTTAATTCCTATATAGGTAATTTGTTTTTCTTTACTTTTTATTTCTTCATCAGTCCTTGGAGGAGACCATCAGTTTTATTAATCATTTCAAGAAACCATTTGTGGCTTTGTTAATTTATTCTGTTGGTTGATTTTCCTTTTTTCTTTTTTTCTTTTTGAGGAAGATTAGCCCTGAGCTAACTACTGCCAATCCTTCTCTTTTTGCTGAGGAAGACTGGCCCTGAGCTAACATCCATGCCCATCTTCCTCTACTTTATATGTGGGATGCCTACCACAGCATGGCATGCCATGCGGTGCCATGTCCACACCCGGGATCCGAACCGGTGCACCCCTGGCCACTGAGAAGTGGAACGTGCAAACTTAATGGCTGCGCCACCAGGCCAGCCCCCGATTTTCTATTTCTATAGCTTCTTAAGGTAAAAATGTATTCCATTAATTTTTTAAACTTCTTTATTGAGGTAAAATTCCTATAACATAAAATGAACCATTTTGAGGTGGACAATTCAGTGGCATTTCGTACATTATCAATGTTATGTGACCATCACATCTATCAAGTTGAAAAACGGTTTCTTCACTCCAAAAGAGCAGTCACTCCTCATTTTTCCCTTCTCCCCAAGGCCCTAGCAACCACCAGTCTGCTTTCTGTCTCTGTAGATTTACCTATTCTGGATAGTTCATGTAAATAAAATTGTATAACATATGCATCTTTTTTGTGTCTGTCTTCTTTCACTTAGCATAATGTTTTTGAGGTTCAGCCACATTTTAGCACATACTAGAATTTCATTCCTTTTTGTGGCTGAATAATATTCCATTGTATGCATAAACCACATTTTATTTATCCATTCATCAGTTGATGGACTTTGGGGATGTTTCCACATTTTAATGATTATGAATAATCCTGCTGTGGATATGCATGTACAAGTATGCGTTTGAGTATCTTTTTTCAGTTCTTTGGGGTACTAGCCTAGGAGTAGAATTGCTGGGTCATATAGCAATTCAAGGTTTACCTTTTTGAGGAACCACCAAACTTTTCTACAATGGCTACACCATTTGCATTCCTGCCAACAAAATATGAGGATTCCAATTTTTCCACATCTTCACCAACACTTATTTTCTGTTTTTTGGAGTAATAGCCATTCTGATAAGTGTGAAGTGGTATCTTGTGGTTTTGATTTGCGTTTCCCTAAGGACTAATGATGTTGGCCATCTTTTCATGTGTTGTATAGGCATTTGTGTATCTTCTTGGGAGGAATGTCTATTTAGATTCTTTGTCCATTTTTATACAGGGCTGTTTGTCTTTTTGGTGAGTTGTAAGAGTTTTTTATTCTGGATTCTAGGTTCTAGATCCTTAACAGATATGTGATTTGCAAATATTTTCTTCCACTTGGTAGGTTATCTTTTCATTTTATTGATAGTGTCCTTTGATGCCCAAATTTTCTGTTTTTGGAGAAGTACAATTTATCTATATTGTTTCTTGTTTCTGGTGTCATATTCAAGACTCTATTGCCAGATCCAAGGCCATGAAGATTTACCCCTGTGTTATCTTTTGAGAGTTTTATAGTTTTAGCTCTTATATTTAGGCAATTGATCAATTTTTGGTTAATTTCTGTATATGCTGTGAGATAGGGGTCCAACTTCATTCTTTTGCATGTGGCTATCCAGTTGTCCCAGCACCACTTGTTGAAGAGACTATTTTCCCATTCACACCCTTGTCAAAAATCAATTTGCCATAGTTGTGTGACTTAATTTCTGGACTCTCAATTCTATTCTACTTGTCTGTGTCGATCCTTATGCCAGTACCACACTGTTTTGATCACTGTAGCTTTGTACTAAGTTTTGAAATCAGAAGTGTGAGCCCTCCAACTTTGTTCTTCTTTTCAAAGATGTTTTTGACTTGCAATTCTACAGGAGTTTGAGGATCAGCTTTGCTCTTTCTGCAAAAACAAAAAAGGGCGATTAGAATTTTAAGAGGGGTAACATTGAATCTGTAGGTTGTTTGGGAAATATTACCATCTTAACAATATCAACTCTTACAATACCACGAACACAGGAAGTCTGTCTATTTCTTTAGGTCATCTTCAATTTCAGTAACATTTTATAGTCTTCAGTATGCAATTCTTGTTCTTGCTTGGTTAAATTTATTCCTAGGTATTTTATTCTCTTTGAAGCTATTGTAAATGGAATTGTTTTCTTAATTTCCTTTTGGATTGTTCTTTGCTGGTTTATAGAAATATAAATGAGTCTTGGGGCAACTTTATTAAGTTCATTTATAAGCTCTAACAGTTTGTGTGTGTGTATGTGTATTCTTTAGAATTTCCTATGTATAAGATCATGTCAGCTGTGAATAGAGATACCCTCACTTCTTTCATACCAATTTGGATGCTTTTATCTCCTTTTCTTAGCTAATTGCTCTGGCTAGAACTTCCAGTACACTCTTGAACAGAAGTGGCGAAAGCAGGCATCCTTGTCTTGTTTCCAACATTAATGGAAAGACTTTCTGTTTTTCACAATAAAGTATTAAGCTGTGTTTGTCATAAATGCCCTTTAACATGTTGAGGAATTTCCCTTCTAGTTTAAGTGTTTTTATGATGAATGGAGTGTTGGATTTTGTCAAATGCTTTTTCTGCATCAAGATGATCATGTCATTTTTTCCTTCATTCTATTAATGTTGATATTTATTTTAGTTAATTTTTATATGTTGAACCATCCTTGCATTCCTGAAATCAAATCCCACTTGGTCATATTTAATAATCCTTTTAATATGCTGTTGGATTCAGTTTGCTAGTATTTTGTTGAGAATAGTTACATCTATATTCATAAGAGATATTTGTCTATAGTTTTCTTACCTTGTGGTATCTTTGTCTAGCTTTAGTCTCAGGATAATACTGACTTCATAGAATGAGTTAGGAGTAGTTTCTCTTATTTTATAGAAGAGTTTGAGTAAGATTGTAGTTAATTCTTTAAATGTTTGGTAGAATTTATTAGTGAAGCTATCTGGTCCTGGGCTTTCTTTGTTGGAAAGCTTTTTGATTACTGATTCAATCTTGTTATTTGTTAAAGAGTGTTTGAATTTCTGTTATTTATTGTATCAGTTTTGGTGTTTTGTGTGTTTGTAGAAATTTGTCTGTTTCTTCAAGGCTATCTCATTTATTTCTGTACAATTGTTTATAGCATTCTCTTAGAATCCTTTTTATTTCTGTAATGTCAGTAGTAATGTCCCTACTTTCTTTTTGATTTAAATAACTGGAGTCTTCTCCTTTTCTTTCTTAATCTTTCTAGCTACAAGTTCATCAATTTTGTTAATCTTCTCAAAGAACCAACTTTTGGTTTTTTTGGTTCTCTCTGCTATTTTTCTGTTCTCTATTTCATTTATTTGTTAATCTTATTAAGGATCCCTTGTACATGATGAGTTGCTCCTCATTGCTTTCAAGATTTTTTCTTTATCTTTTGACATTTTGATTATAATTTGTGTAGATCTCTTTGCATTTATCTGTCTTGGAGTTTGTTGAGCTTCTTAGATGCGTAGATCTAGTTCTTTATCAAATTTGAGGACTTTTCAGCTATTATTTCTTCAAATATTCTGTCTGCCTCTTTTCTATCTCCTCTCCTCTGGCTCTCCCATTATATGTATGTTGGTAAGCTTGATGTTGTCCCACAGTTCTTCTAGGTTCTGTGCATTTTAGCAGTAGAGTGTAGCAAGGTCTCTCCAGATGGGATCCTGTTAACACTCAGCTGCCATCAGCCAGTGTTGGATAAAGAGTAATGCCAGTCATACCACTGCAAGGTACACCTGACAATGAGGGGCATTAAAACAACAAGAAAGAAGTAACAGGGCAGTTAGACCTCGACAGAGAATTCTAGTTCTGACATGGAAACATTTAATCCAATCCTTCATCTGCCAGAATGGACATGGTCTTAATATTTCTTATTAGTATTATGGTTTTGATTTGTACAACCTCTTGGTAGGTATCAGGCCTCTTTTTATTAAATAAATATAGAAGAAATATTTACAGATTATTAATTTTAAAATATCCCAAGTGATTTTTTTGCCTAAGGGCAGTCATAGGTTGTGGTCCATCTCTTCATCCAATTACAGATCAGAAAAGGAGATTTGACGTACTTCCAGTTGAAAGAGAGTGGGGATGTTCAAAGACAATTTATGGCTCTATTGGAAAATACCAGGTCTAAATATGAGAAAATTTGCAATATGTTTAGACTTATAACAATTTTTATAGAACAAGATAAAAGCAATATCAACACTCTTGAAGCAATGCAGCCCTCTTCTTAAACAACCTATCACAGAAACCAAAATAAATTTTTAGAAACTGTTTGGCAGATGTTTAGGGGGGAAAAATGTGTGTTCTCTATAAAGAAAAGGCAGGAAATAAAAAGAGTATGAGATTCAAAGGAAATCTATTTGATAAGGAAAATTATAGAGAAGCTAAATATGTAATTGTAATGCGAGAAATTAAAATCCGTTTCAGATATAGAAAAGAGAAATTCAGGGAATAGAAGCAACAAATTTGATAAACTATCCCAGGATGCAGGAAAAAAGTTAAAAAGTACAAAACATGAAAGCTATCAAAGAGATAATGGTAGTGGTGGGGTAAAGAAAAGAGAGATGTGACATTATTTACAGGTATTTCTGAAGAATCGAGTCAGTAAACTTGAAACAGAAATGACAATAAGTATGTAATTTAAGAAAAATTCTTTCTTGAAAAAACACCCAAGTACATTGGTTGAAAGAGTTCACACATTAATGAAGAGAGACCTACTGTGTGATTAATTTTTCTTTTTTCTGTAAGGAAGATTGTCCCTACCTAACACCTGTGCCAATCTTCCTCTATTTTGTATGTGGGACACCACTATAGCATGGCTAGAGGAGCAGTGTGTATGTTTATGCCCGGGATCGGAACCTGCGAACCCCTGGCTGCCAAAGTGGAGCACAGGAACTTAACCACTACGCTACCAGCCCGGCCCCTGATTAAATATTTTAATGATAAAGATTTAAAGATATTCAAGGCATAGTTGGACTCAAAGGAATAAATCCAGGCCAGTCTCAGTTTTGAGTATTGAAAGCCAGAATAATTTTTATAAATTTTTAAAGAGTTAATCCTGAGAGATCTATTTTGTTTACTTCTGTAGCCTTAGCAACTGGAACAAAGTCTAGCACATAGTAGACACTCACTAAATATTTTAATGAGTAATGAATGAAGAAATAGAGATTAGCTTGTTGTCCATCATGTATGAAGGCAAAACACACTGTTAACTTAGAAATCCTTCCTGGACAACCAGAGAAATCTCTTAACATTGTATTTCAGCTGATGAGAATATGTATTGTGATTCATATTTTGAGAATTAAGAAGTCATAGTATCAGGTAGACCAGCAGTGCAGCTACTGACAAGACGGCTGGGCAGAATCACCACTACAGACCAATAGAACATTAATGAGACAAGAAGTTGGTACAGAGGTTGCTTCCCAAAGATGCTTCTGGGTGAAACTTCAAAGGAAATAATCTTACCATGATTTTTTTTCACTCATTATAGGCCTAAGCTGTAATTACCACATACAAAAAAAAACAATAATTCCTCTTGAATTGACTCTGATTTCTTTAAAAAGTCACTTCTGCTATTCAAGAGAATTTACCCCATTCCTTATCCCCAGCCCACAGAAAATGGGAATATGCCAAAATGTGGTTTTCTTGAATCTAAAAGGTTTCGGGTAAATTATTTATATTTTCTTTTTCATGTTTTCTAATTTATATGGAATAATTCTTTGTTTTCAGAAAATGAATACAAAAGCATCATAGTAGAAATTTCTAGATGTTGGCCCCTAGTGGCTAAACCTCGGTGATATGTGTAAATAAAAATAGGAACTCAGTTTTTCATATTGTTGAAAGAGAGTTCTATGTGAGAGTTCAATAAAATAGTGAGGAGACAAAATCTTTCTCTTTCATGCATATTGTGTTTGATTTTGAGAGCTTGCTAGTCATACAGGCTCTGAACAATTTTTCTCTAAGTAGGCTATTAAACTCCTCATTGTATCCTTCTGACCAAATCCACAACTCACATTAGACCTTGATCCTGCATATAAGCTCCTGGTTCTGCGCTGCTTTCCCTCCACGCCTGAAAAAGCCATCACTGACTTCACAAGGCAGGGCACCGACTTGATTCAGCAGATTTGCCTGAGAGTGAACAAATGAAGCGTGGAGGTTTAGATGGAACTGTCTAACATAAGCACATGTTATTATATCACTAATAAGACTTAAATCATTACCCCTGCTCCCCCCCAGGTTTCAAAGTCGGTTTGGTTTTTTGCAGATAACTGGCAAAAGTGAGGAGTCACATTATTAATTCACAACAGGAGACACCATGTCATTTGTTACCACAATGAGCCTTCTGTTTTCTGAACCTGATGCAATCCGTTAGGTTGGACCAAAACAGGTCACCTTCAGATTTGTTGTTACAATGAAAATTATTGACCTGGGATCAGTGGAAACAAGATTATACCAACAGCCCCTTTCACATCGTAACTGACTGGTTATCGTAGAGGACAAGAAATGATTCTTTATCTAGCGGAAATAACTAGTGACCCAGAGTTTGCATTCAGGCAATTGAGTTATTTGCGAATTTGATCTGGTACAGAAAGGCTAAAAAGAATAATACAAACAACACTCATAAAGATGGCTAGCTGTCATGGGAATGAAGTTGCAAGCTAAAAGTAATTTGGATAGAAGAGAAAGTTATTTCAGAAGCAATTCTTCAACATCAATGCAAATTTTGCACAAAGGAGAGCACACTGTGAATCCATTAGACTTCGCTATCGCCTCTCACTAGACTTTGTTTCAACTTGTCAAGGAAATAAGAACATGTAAGACCTCAACTAGAATCCAGGCTATTACAGCCACTTTAAAATTATCAAGATTCCATTGTATGAGACTCAGTGAGTGGAAATAGTCCTTGATGAACCATATTTCAGTCTCAAATAGTAAAAATTCAGTGCTGTCCTAATAATTTATTAAAAACCTTCAGTAACTTGATATGACCATTTAGTAACTGAGTACATGCTCTGCTAGTTTAGAAATTAGGAGAAGTGCCCTCCGCTTTTGTCAACAGTATGGTTCATCTATTCGTTCAATATATATTTGAGTGCCTATTAAATGCATTGTAAAGTTGTTACCCAGGCACACTGTGACATTCAATTAGATAAAAAGATTTAAACTAAATTTTTACTGTGTTACTCAGCACCTTTATTAAATGTTATCTCTAGTAATTTTTCCATAAATTCTTTTGGGTTTTCTATGTGGAAAATCATAAAATCTTCAAACAGTGACAGCTTCATTTCTTTATTTCCAATTCCTATTTATTTTACTTCTATTTATTGTTTCATTTTACCATAATTTATTTACAAAAATTGGCAGAAATTCCTTTGGCATCAATTTTATTCCTTTATCTTTTTTCATTTTGACATTTTTAATGAAATGATCCACATATCAAAGTACATGAATAACTCAATAAGTTCCCACAAAAAGAATATCTGTGTAGCCATCTTCCTAATCAGGAAGCAGAACATTACAGTGTAGGGGAGGAAGACATTTCCTCTATCCAAAGTGGGTTCGTCTGGCCAGAGAACGAATTAAATTCACATGAGACAGAATAGCAGGAGAAAATTAAACAAAACTTTATGAAGACCATGGCCCGGGGCCTTTCTTCCCAAAGGAAGAAAGGGCACAGAAGAAGTGAGGTGCACAGAGTGGTTATATACCCCCAAACAGGATATTTCACATATGGTTGAAATGTCCCTCCCACAATAGTCACAAGATTACCCTGTCCTGTCGGCACAGAGCTTGATGGACACAGCAGATAGTGGGTCTGCTATCTCGGTGGGCATAGCAGGAGGCAAGTCTATTGTCTTGAGCTGGGTGGTCACAGGTGAGCACAGCAATCAATTCCTAGCCTAAGGACAGATGCTTAATTCTTAAAGAAATGCCAATGTTGGGAGGAGGAGGGAAGTCAGTTACAGGAGGTTACCAGACAAGCACAATAAACAAATGCAGATTTAAGTCCTTGCCTTCCCCAATGATTAAGAGTTTCTAGAGACAAGGTCATCTCCCCTTCTTCCTGGTACAGAGAGGGAGGCACCTTTACAGATGGAGAGTTCCTTTACAATGTAAATGTCTCCTAACAAAGGGCAAGCAAGTTCCACTCCTCAGAGCCTCGTTCCCTGTCCCAGTTTATGAAAAGCAATCAGCCTCAAATAATCCTCATGCCAAAGAGACATATCTTGGGGTGGCCAATTCCAGTCCCCACAACAGGAATACTGGAAGCCCCCATTAAGCCCCTCCCAATCATTACATCTTCCATCTCTTCAAAAGAGTAACTCATATTCTGACTTTGAACATCATAGTTTAGTTTTCTTGTTTTTGAATATTTTGTAATAGTCATATACTATGTTTTCTTTTGCTGCATATTATATCCGTGAGATTCAACCTTGTTTTCATTTCTAAGTAGTTCTTTTTTCATTTTAATAGCTGTAACTATAATATGAATATAACACAGTTTACTTATATGTTCTTCTGTTGATGGACCTTTGGATTGTTTCCAGTTTTCTCTTTTTGAGGAAGATTAGCCCTGAACTAACATCTGCCACCAATCCTCCTCTTTTTGCTGAGGAAGACTGGCCCTGAGCTAACATCCATGCCCATCTTCCTCCACTTTATATGTGGGATGCCTGCCACAGCATGGCTTGCCAAGCAGTGCCATGTCTGCACCCGGGATCCTAACTGGCAAACCCCTGGCCGCCAGAGCGGAACATGCCAACTTAACTGCTACGCCACTGCGCTGGCCTGTCCAGTTTTTACTTATACAAGGAAGACTGCTTATGTATACATTATCATGTGTGTTGGGTGCACATGTGCATGTATATATTTTTAGCATATACCTGTAAGTAGAATGGCTGGCTCATGGAATAAGAAAGCATTCAGCTTTAATAGATACTGATATTCAGTTTTCCAAGGTGGTTGTAACAATTTACAATTCCACCAGCAGTGTAAAAAAAATCCTGTTGCTTCGTATTGATGCCAGCATTTGGTATCGTTAGTCTTTTTTTTTTAAGATTGGCACCCGAGCTAACATCTGTTACCAATCTTCTGTTTTTTCCTTCTTCTCCCCAAAGCCCCCCAGTATATATCTGTATATTCTAGCTGTAGGTCCTTCTGGTTGTGCTATGTGGGACGCCGCCTCAGCATGGCCTGATGAGCCGTGTCATGTCGATGCCCAGGATCCAAAACGGTGGAACCCTGGCCCCAAAGCCGAGCATGTGAACTTTTTTTCTTTTTTGAGGAAGATTAGCCCTGAGCTAACATCTGCCGCCAATCCTTCTCTTTTTGCTGAGGAAGACTGGCCCTGAGCTAACATCTGTGCCCATCTTCCTCTACTTTATATGTGGGATGCCTACCACAGCATGGCTTGCCAAGCAGTGCCATGTCCAGAGCCAGGATCTGAACTGGAGAACCCCAGGCCGCCAATGCAGAAGATGTGCACTTAACGTTAAGCCACATTCACTGGGCTGGCCCCTTGGAGCACGCACACTTAACCTCTTGGCCATGGGGCCGGCCCCTCAGTCTTTTTAATTTGAGCCATTTTGGTAGGTATACAGTTGTATCTAATGTTTTCAAAAATCATTTTCCGAATACTAATAGGTTGATTATCTTCATCTCCTTATTTGTCATTTGGATATATTTATAGCTTTATTATTTTGCCTGTCACATTTAGATCTATAATCCACCTGCAACAGATTTTTATATTTGGTGTGAAGTAGAGACAAAATCCTAATTGTTTCAGCACCACTTTCTTCGGTGCTGCCTTGACATAAATCATGTGTGTGCCAAGGACTGGGTTAATTTCTGGTCTCTCTGTTATGTTCCCTCATTACTTTTGTCTGTTCTTGTACCAATATCATGTTGTAGTAATTATACAGGTTTAGAAATAAGAGTTGATATCCAATAGAGTAAGTTGTCTTACCATGTTCTTCTTCGAGATTATCTTGATTACTCTTAGAGTTTTTGTATTTCTATGGAAGTTTTATAGTCATATGCTAATTTAAAAACAACTTGTTGAGATTCTTGAGATTGCATTTTGTCTCTAGGTCAATTTGCAGTGAATTGACAACTTCAAATTTTTTTTTAGGAAGATTAGCCCTGAGCTATCATCTGCCACCAATCCTTCTCTTTTTGCTGAGGAAGACTGGCCCTGAGCTAACATCCATGCCCATCTTCCTCTACTTTATATGTGAGATGCCTACCACAGCATGGCTTGACAAGCAGTGCGTAGGTTCACACCCGGGATCTGAACCAGCAAACCCCCAGCTGCTGAAGTGGAACATGCGAACTTAACCGCTGAACCGCAGGGCCAGCCCCAACAACTCCAAATTTTGAGTCTTCCAATTCATGAACATAATCTGTCCGTCTCTTCACTTAATTTTTCTTCTGTTTCTCTGCATAACATTTTATTGTTTTCTCTTTTCTATGTATTTTCTTGCACATCATTTTTTTTCCAATTTGGTCTCAAGAACCTGATAATTTTATGGTATTGTTAGTTTTTAAAATCATTTTCTTTTTCTGGAATGTAAAAAATTGACTTTTGTACATTCTTTGATCTTGTATGCAGCAATCTTGCCAAACTAACCATTAATCTAACAGTTTATGTGTACATTATTGTACAGTACATTATTGTAGATTTTCTGACCTTCCAATCATACTATTTGCAAATGATGACAATTTTCGTCTCCCCAATCTGTTTATTAAAAAGAAACCATTTTTCTTTATTGCATAGTTAGAATGTCCAGTACAATGTTGAAGAGCAGGATGTTAGTGGAAATTTCTGTCTCTTCAAACATTGTTTCTATGCGTTCATTCTCTTTCTTCTCCTTTGGAACTCCAATTATACAGATGTTAAAACTTCTCACTGTATCCTCCATTATCTTACCCTTTCTTCTGTATTCTCCAACATTTTGTCACTCACTGATTCATGTTCAATGTTCTATTCTAATCTACATTAAACGTTCATTAACTTTCTCTCCAGTTGTATCTAATTTATTGTTAACCCATCCGTTGAGTTCTTAATTGATTATATTTTTCAATTCTACAGTTTTCCACTAGTTCTTTCTTTTTCTTTTATAATTTCAGTTCTTTGCCAAAATTCTCCACTTATATTTTGTGTCTATGAACATATTAAGCACAACTATTTGAAAGTACATATTTGCTAATTCAATTATCTGGATTTTTTGTGAGTTTTTTCTATTTTTTGTTGTATCTCTTTGGTTTGGGGCACACTTTTACTTCCTGTCTTTTTTATACTAGATATTTTATATTTAATACCAGATATTTACATGAAAAATTATAGAAATGTATAGGACTTAGAATGATGTCAACATCTTCCAGAAATGATTTATAATTTCTTTTCCCAAGAGGCTAGACTCAATCTTAGACCACCTTAATCCAGTTCTGGAATCGAGAGGATTGGAAGCTAGACTTTAGTGAAACAGTCTACTTATTTCTGCTTTACCCTTACTCCTAGGGCTTAACTCTTAAGTACCTACCAAAACCTGAAAATTTATCAGTACCCTTCTCCCACTTGTAAGCTCTGAACAGCAATTTTTGGCCTCTTAGTCCATTGAGTTTGTTGATTTCTTCAGTTTCTTATCGTCTCAGTTTTCTCTTCCAGAGTCTGTATATAACTCTAGTGAAAAATTGACTGCACTGCCACTCACCTCTCTGCATTTTCTTCATTCTCACAGATTTTACTTCCACGATTCCTCATTGCTTTTTTTGTTTGTTTGTTTTTTTAACTCTTTCAGTGCCTTCAAATGTATGTTTCTTGTCTTGGTCTACTTTTTTCTAGTTATTTTCAGTTCAGAGGTGGAGCTTAATGACCTAATCCTCCTCTGCTGAAATTTAACATTTCTTTCCTTTATTTCTTATTTCTATTCTAGCTGTGAAAGACAATTGCCAGGAAAGAAACTTTCAACAAAAGGGAACATATATTAACATTTATTGAGCACCTATCGTGTGCCTTACTGTTAGTATGTGTTTTCATTAATCATCTCCAAATTCTGTGAAAGTATTACTTTTAATCTTTTTAAAGATTAAAAACAAAGCAACCCCTCCCCTCAAACAGTGGTTAGACGATTCTACTTCATTAGTGCTTCTCATATATTAACATGCAGACTATTCACACGGGGATAGCGTTAAATGCAGAGAGGCTGAGGTGTGGCCTGAGATTCTGTATTTCTAATGAGTTCCCAGGTCAGGCTGATGTTGCATCCCACAGCTGACACATGGAGTAACAAGGCACAGCAGCATACCATGAAAGCAATTTTTCATCTTTGCCTGTAGAGCTTAGTAAATCTGATCAGTCCTCCCACTCTTTTGGAAAGTATATCTTATCCCTTTCCCACACCTATACTCTATTCTTTTATATTCTAAAACAACTTCCCTTTCCCTATATTTACCTGCAGTCATATTCTAAGGAGGTTCCCTATTCATCATTTTAAGCTCATCCACACCTTATTCCCCCTCTGGCTGCCTATTATTCATCCAAACCATCAATTTGCTTCCTTCCCTGGCACACTCCCATTCTTATTCAAAGTTCACATTACTTAGTATGATTGCGGCCTTAAATAGAGCTTAGTCAACAGCTTTTTAGCTTCATGCATTCCAGTTTTTAGTTTTTCTACTTCTGACTTTCTTTTCACTATTTATTGCTGTCCAGGGAGTGAGGATTGAGTGTTAGCATGCAAAACACAGATGAGGAAGAGCAGCCAGGCTTTCTGCGTACAGAAATCAAATAGAAGGAATTCTAGCTAGCATTTCTCAAGGTGAAATTTAGAAACTTCTGCACCACACCCAGATCGGTTCATGGGAATAGAGGGAAATGTTGAAATGGATGTTTTTGGGACTATTGTGAGTAGAAACAGGCTGAGAAGATTGACACAGAGAAGAGAAGGGAAGGAGTGTGGGATGTTGATGTTACGTGAGAGTCACTGTAAGGGGTTTGCGGTAAGGGAAATCAATTACACAATCATCACCTCTAGATTAAGCATGGTTTCTTAGTCTTCTTTCCGTCCTCCTCTTCCCAACTAAACACATTCTAAAAACATAGTAAATGTCTGCTTATTTGAGTTGCACAATAAGTGAAAAGGAAGAAAATTATGTCAGAGAAGACACCGACTTTATGTGATCTCATGGCAAGAACCTTCAGCTTGCAGTATCTAACTTTCTAACTTTCTCTTGATTCTACATTATAAAGAATGGCAAGTTCACTCTCCTGGGAGAAAGCAAGAGTATGTTTTTATTAATGTTAAGAATGATCATCATTTTATTTTGCATAAATTTTAGTTTGAGTGAATTTTGATTAAATATTCAGATGATTGTTAGATTTGGTGCCAATTCCCAGGACTTCATTCATTCTGAGACTTCCAAGATTGTGGTGGTTTCTAAAACAAAAGATCAACTGGATTTAAAATTCTCAAGTCAACTCAGTGATAGCTGGTATCAAAGAACACAAAGTATTAGTAGAATTCCCATGCACTCAGATAAAAACACCGGATGGCAGTCTGGAAGAGATATGTGCGGGGAGATTGAGATGGTAAGTGTGTGTTAAGGATAAAAAGGAGAAAAAGTTTTAACCTTTATTTCAATCCATGTGTCTGTGTAATCTTTTTCTACTAAATAACCTAGATCTCAGTAAAATATCACCTAACAAGTTATATATTAGCAACAAGGCCAATTGTTACTTTACGAAATAGTTAATTAAAAAATAGGTTATTTTGATAATATTTTCTGAATTCATATTTCTAATATGTGTACAACTATGAACAGTAGTATAATGACCTTAAATATTTTAGCTGCCTTAACTTTGATTAAAAATAGTGGCGTGGAGGAGGGACAGTAAAGAAACTAATTTAGGAGACAGTCAAACACATGTCAAAATATGCAGTCACTGATTCTTGATTTTGACTCATCTTTCATTCAAGTTAGTTTTTATTGTATTCTGAATGATATTGAAATTTTTCTAGTAGACTGGATTTCTCATTGTTTAGATAGTTCTCAAATATAGATTCTGATGGCTACTTCAGATTTAAAAAGCATGAAGAGTTGTCATTGGTCCCTCTGGGTATATGTAACCCACGATAACAAGTGGTTCATTCACTCATTAGTTGGAAAACGTAGATGTAGCTACATCTTTAAAAGGCAATATATATATATCTCATATAGCATATATATGAGATATATATATATGAGATAATGAAGAAATTTTGGAGCAATAAAATATAAAAACGATCCAGCAACCAAAATGAAATAAGCATAAAGAAAGTGGTTTTATAGCTGTTTTAAAATAAAGACGTACTGCTACTTGCCCTGCCCAAACTCTAACTTTCCTTATCTCCAATGCCTCTGAAGGAGATCAAGTGAGAATGTGTTTGGCATAGCAGAGCTACTCCTAGGGAAGAAAAAGAAGCCAAATAAGCATCGTGATGATGGTGGTGCTCAAAAGCCTAGTGAATGAGGAGACCCAGCTGCTCAGTGGCAGCGGTGGAAGCATCGTGGACAATGCTGGGCATTCATAAGGAATGTGTTCTGTTAATAGGGAAATCCCAGGAAATAATATGTTGCTGACTCTAAAGATGAGAAAGGAAGTGAGTTTGTTGGGACATAAATCTATCTCTTCCTCCTCTCTGTGCACTTTGTTCCTCCCTCCCCTTCTCACAGAGGGTGAATAAAAATTGGATGGCAACAGGACTAACTTGGAGAAAGACACCTGGGTAAGCACCCAAACTAACTGACTTCCAGACCTCTCCTGAAAGATTCCAGGCATTTTCAAGTGTGCAAGAGCTGTTAATCTGGCAGGCAGCTAAATTGCCAAGTCTGTTTGGTTACTGCGCTTCTTGCATTTCTAAGCCCCTTGCCTACTTCCCCACCCTTTTAGACTCGTTCCTTCTTTTTTCCAGACAGCCAAACATCAAAACCTGCTAACTCAAAAAGTCTGCCTTTTCCCTGTTAAATTCCCTTACTTTTAACAAACAAAATCACAACTAATGTGGAAATGGGGGTTATCAGTGAGGTTAAATTGACAAGAATTTGCTTTAGGGTATAATCGTCTGTCCCGGCCATCCTACAGACACATTACTTCTCCTCATCTCCTTCTGTTTCTTCCCACCTCTTTAGTTTACGGGAGACAAAATCCCATCAAAGCCAAATGCTTTCATTGCCTGCCTGCCTTTTTCTCTCTGGATGGGGGTGGGGGTGGTGGTAGCCGAATCTGTAGAAGGAGTAAGCACAATAAAATGGGCAACTTGAAATCTTGAAATTTATGGCAGGGTGGATAAATGCAAGTAGGGATTTTGCTCTGCCAGAATTTAGCAATTGTAATTTGTGTATTATAGCCATTTACTCTGAGCAGGAGATAAAGCCAAAAAATATGTTCTAAGCATCCTCTAATTGAAATAAAAGGGATCTCACTATATTAAAGCAAAGGGTGAGTCTATTATTCAAGGTGCAAAAAAAAAATTCTGCACAAAAAAAAGTAACAGACTTTTTCTTGGTGTATCAGGATTTTATATGACGGTGACAAAAGCAATCAAGAAAGAATTCTACAAAGAATTGATTTACATTTCATTTTTCCTCAATTTATAAAACTAGGAATTTTCAGGACATCAAAATAGAGGCACGTTTATTCCCTGATTTGCTTGTTTATTCATTATAACACAATATTTCTGAATACCTATTATGCCATTGGTGGCACCTGATGGTTGGGATAGCCTTGGGGCCCATCCCAAGCTACCTCTTCACCCATTCACCTTGGAAACAGGATTTCTCTATGTAAATCAACATAAAATGGAAATATACAAAACAATATCAAAGAGACAAAGTCTTCCTCGGGCTTGCTACATTTTTGTTGAAAGTTTAACAGATTTAAAGAAACAATATCTATCACAAGGAAAGTTGGCTGTCAGTCATGGCATTATAGAAGACATGTGCACGGAGGCAAACATCAGTCCTTCACGCCCAAGAACTGTCCAAAGAAAAGGGATCCCTGGTCCGAGGACTTGAGTTATCGAGTCTAGTGGCAGATACGTCTTCCATGGAAAAAGCTGCACTTGCCTGATGCTTTTAAGCAACATTTCAAATAATTAATTTTCCCTCTTGGCATTTTTCTTTCAACATGCAGAAATTATCTGTTTGTAATGTCGCTTTGTCTCTAACTTGCTTACAGGAACAGAATCCACTGGTTGGAAAACTTGTAGTGTCTAATTCTTTCAGCATTTATACTTATCATTGTACCTTAATAAAATTGACATTCTGATTCTCTGTATTTGTCTAAGGAGCCTTACTTGAATTATTCATACTTCTTAAGACTGATCAAGTCTGGAACACCTAAGGTGACATTTTCAGACTGTTCTAGGGAACACAACTGTCCCGAGAATTGTAAAGAGGTGTTTCTGAAATTCATATTCCACACTTAAATAAATTTAGAACTTGATTCGAATTCATACTCTCTTTCTCCTCAGTAGTTATATGACCTGCATCAAATACTTACCCTTTCATAATCTGAAAAACATCCCCATTGTAATTATTATATGTATGTAAGTTTTGAAAACTAGATTTAAAAAAAAAGGTAAAGTACTTAGCCAATGTATAGCACTCAGTAAGTGCTCTGTGAACAGTAGCTAGTTGTCAGAGCAGCAGCAGTAGAAAGTAGCTCTTAAGTTTCTGTATCTTTTTATGTCATCATATTAGAAGTCGTTGATATTATCATTACTAATGCAGTTTTATATAATATTTTATTCATTTGTACTTGCAGTCCCTTATGTAAGCTGGAAAATAATATTAAGCTAACTCATAGAAAAGTCTTCTAACAGATTTCAATTCAACATCAAAAGACTTTCAGGCAATTAATCACAGACATGAACGGTGGTGAGTGTGATTTTGTAAAGGATATTAAAAAATATATGAAGGAGGGGCCGGCCCTGTGGCAAAGTAGTTAAGTTCGCGGGCTCCTCTGAGGCGGCCCAGGGTTTCGTCGGTTCGAATCCTGGGCACGGACATGGCACCGCTCATCAAGCCACGCTGAGGAGGCATCCCACATGCCACAACTAGAAGGACCCACAACTAAATATATACAACTATGTACCGGGTGCTTTGGGGAGAAAAAGGAAAAAAAATCTAAAAAAAAAACCTTAAAAAAAATATATGAAGGAAACATGACTCATTGAAAAGAGTAAACACAGCTCTATTGACTAAATTATAAGGATAAAACTAAATGATAATGATAAGACATTATATGGAGTCATATAATAGCATTTATTAGGGCAGCTGTGCATTCAACCAGTGATGATAAAAGCAAAATATTAACAGAAAAATATGGGCAAAGATTATAGTTTCGGAAGTTGGGATTAAGAAAGCTCTAAAACTTCTCATCAGAACATTTACTTCAAATTAAAATGCTCTTTAATAAAAAGCCAGTTTGCATTCCAAACACAACTACCGATCAATTAAGCTTTCTCCATCAATAGGCCCTGTGACTCATTAGACGAATGATATAGTTACAGTCAAACCAAGAGTGTTGAGCACAAAAAAAGAAGCTTCCTCATACCATATTAGATTGACACATCTTTTTAATGCTCTCTATTTTTTCACATCAATAAATATAAAAGTAAAATGCAATGTATTAAATTAATCTGAATTTTTAACTCTTATAACCAAAGTTTAAAAGCAAGCAATAAAAATGTAAATTTATTTTAAGCAAACGTTACAAAAAACTAATATTTTTGTATCTTGGCCCAAACAATCTATAAGTTAGTAAAAACCATTGAAACCACAGTAGTTACAAATGACTAAATGACATGATCAAACATTTGCCACGTGAAAAAATAATTGGTAAACAGGAAAAAGTTTTCAACCTTGTCTGATATCAGAAAAACTGAAAACAAACATAAGGTACTAACTTTGTTTACTAAATCATCAAAAATCATGGAAACTTCTAAAGTAAGAATACTCAGTGATGCCCAGGTAGACTAAAAAGAACATAGGCTTTGATGTCTGTTAGTTTAGATTTGAATCTTAGAGCTCTAGATCTTTCCATTGCTATGTGACTTTAATAAATTCTTAGCTTGTCTGAGCTTCTGTTTTCTTTCCTGCAAATCTATGGATAAAAATATTTTCTTCCTGGGATTGCAGTAAGAAGTTTTCTCACCAGTAACTCTCAATATCTGGCATACAGTTGTGACTCATTTAATATTTTTTAAATGAATAAATGGGTGAATAATTAAGAAACATGAAAAGAGCAGTAGGCAGACCTTTCCCATAAATGTTTATTTGTATCCTTTCTTTTTTTTTTTTTTTTGCAAATGCTGCAATAAAACTTTGCTGATGGCAATGTAAACTGATTCAACACTTTTGGAAATTAATTTGGAAACTTGTTAAAAGTGACACCATTTTTCAAATGAAACGATCCTTCAGGGAATTTACACTTCAAATTTATCCTAAATAAGACAATGCTTTATGTAAAAACATCTTCAATAGTAGTGCTTAGTGTAAGAGTGAAAAAATTTAATCAACTTGAGTGTTCCCCAACCAAGAACTTACTGGTTAAAATCTAGTATATTCAATCACTTGGGTATTTTATAGACCATTTAAAAGATACGTTTGAAGGTCTTATACCAAAATAGAGGATATATTTTGTTTAGTTCTGGTTTTATTTATCCTAGTAGTACCTTTAAGAGTTTATTGTGCTTTATCTTACCTTTTTATTAGAATACAGAAAAAGCAAAATAAGAGAGTAAATATAACCCATAATCCATTATTTTATAAAATTATCATATAAAGTATAAAGTGAATTGTGATGTTTTTTCCTGATGTTAGGAAAGATCACATAATCTATGTTGGTTGAAATGATCAGGGTACAAAATTGCATGTGTTCCAAGTATATGACTATGGATAGAGCTTTATGTGTGTAGATATAAGCATATGAAAAAAATGAGTAAAATATCTGCAATGGGTACTGAGATTATATTGATTTCCAAACTTTCTTTGATGTGATTATAATGACTCTACGAAATCGAATACCACACAATGAGATAATTGCCTCCAGTAGACAGCTAAAGATTGACATAAGAATTAAAGTGATATTACTCAGCTGACTAATAATTTTTTGGCAATTGTTTTTATACAATACAAAAAGGAAAAAGATGAGAACACTTTTGAGGATCTGAGAGATGAAGAATGGTGCCAATATGGCCTTAATCTCTACAGCAAATTTATGTTATCCAGAGCCGTGCTTGCATTCAAACTGTGTACACATCCTGAATATTGTCAGATATTAGTGATTTCTCTGTCATTCTCCATATGAATATTAAGAGAGGCATACCAATACTGTCAAAGTAATATAACTTAAATAATATACCAACCTTGCGTGGAATCAGAATACCATTATTTGAATAAATTTGTCACTATAACCAATAGGAAATGTTATCCAAGAGAAGTGAAGTCTAGCTGTGTAATGCTGGAAAACAACAGATGGGCAAACCATAATAACAATAGTTAGGTGGTTTATTCAGGTGTCAGACAATTTATAAAATAAAAAAGGGATAAAAAATGTTGATGGTCCAACCAATGAACCTTATTGACTCAATTGCAAAACATTTCCTGTATATTCTAGTTTGGAAACATCTGCCGGTCACATTGCACACCTTAGCCAGGCTTACACAATATACTTTACGACTATATGTATTATCTAGGATGATTTTGAAGTAATTAAAAAAACCCAAAAAACAATTGAAGCTGGTTTAAATGGTAGGAAAAGGTATTGCTGGCTAATGTAACTGAAAATCAAAGCGAGGCAGGCTTTGAGTTTGGCTGACCTTGAGCACTCTAAGAATGTCATCAAGCCCCAGTTTCATTCTATCTCTCTGCTGTGACCTCCATTGTCATCTTCCTTCTAATTTAATCCCTTACCTGGTCCTAGAATGGTGACAGTGGCAACTGAAGATACTAGCATGTTTGTATGCAGCAAATGTAAGAGAGAGAGTGGCTTCTGGAAGTTCTTGCAGAATAGTGAAAAGGAACTTTCCCACAAGCCCCCTGAAAATCACTGTTCAAGTCTCAGTATTCTGAATGTTGCCCATGCCTGTCTCTGAGCCAAAAACTAAAAATGCAAGTGGGATTAGCATTAGAACTACCAGGCCCACTCTTGGAGTTTTCTAGGAGGCACTTAAGCTAAATGGCTGAGATGTAGGTAACTAAATAATATTAGGATTCAGTATGGAAGGAGAAAGAGATAATGAAATGACAGTGGAATAGCATGTCCACTATGACATCCCCAAAGGGAAAATATTTACATATTTTTAATGTCAGTGCACATATGAGGAAAAAAAGCATGAGCCAAAGGATAATTTCCAATGACATCATTTATTGTCAGAAGTTGTTGCCAAGGAGTAGATAAGCTAAAATTCAAGAAGTTCCAAGATGTGCTTGTAGATGGGGATTTCCTGACTGGGCTCCAGAAACACCTCAGTGGGACAACCAGGGCCTGGTTAGGTGTCCTTCAAGCTATGCCTCTGCCCTCTTGTTCTGTAGGAGGCCTGTCCATTTTCTCTGAGCAGTTCTCTCTCTGATGGCATGGCCCAGACACTCAGATTTTGAAGTGACTGAATCATCTAAACCAGAAAGCATGATATTCCTGTCAGCTCAGCTCAGGGCTTGCGCCACCAAAAAATACTCCCTGGCCTTATGTAGCAATAATGCTTCATGCTCTTCAACTTTTTGACACTTACCTAATGTTACCAGACTAGAACTTTGTCCAGCTTCCTATAAATTCTGGCCATAATTAAATGGACATTGGTTTCTAGATTTTTCAATATCTTTTATAAATATATTTTAATTTATTCATTAGTCTGTTCTGCTATAATGCAATAGTTGAAGAACTAAGAACTCTCATATTATCAAAAATTAAGTTAAAAACAATTGTTTTGCTGGGCAAGAAGAGTTTCAAGACCTAGAGAATTTAAGAATAAATAGGCTCCTGCCCTAGATGTGTGTGGATCCTCTGGGGGCGTCCGTTGGAAGAAAGCCGCTTGCGGGTACTAGGCTGCCCGTCGGGGTTGGAGAGTTTTCACCTATTTCCACATCCTCCCGGAGGAAAGTCCGTCCGCCTTCCGATGTATAGTCGCGTGGGTGTCTCAGACGTCCTGAGATGCTGTCTGGATATCCTTTGTCAAGCGATAAGTGTCCAAATAATTGTAGACTCGAAGGGCGAGAGACAAAGAGGACTACTCACGGCGCCATCTTGGATCTTCTCCCCCATATCACTCTTATAACATATTTTCTCACTGAAGCAGAAAACCTTCAGTTAAACAACTGCATTGTCTACAGGACATTTTTTTCATACTGATGCAGTGGCTTTTTTAAATCTCTGCTAATTCTGGATCTTGCTTGTTTATAACCAAAAATGTTAACATAAACTAATAAATACATAAAGTATAGGGCTCTCCCAACTTAATCACTTGAATTATGTTCAATTCTAGTAACACAAAATGTCCTACTCTAGGGGGAAAAAAGCCTCAAATAGATTTATATTGTCTCCATTTGTATTAGTTTATGGTGAAGACTACAGCAAAGAGGTCCAACAACGCAATGGTTCAAACAGAGATAGAAGTTTCTTTCTCTCTCACATGTAAAAAGTCCACAGAGAGTAAATGGGCTGGACTCCAGGACATCATCCAGAGACCCTGACTAGCTGGGCTCTGCTCCTACCCTCCAGGGCATTGTCTTCATCTGTATACTGAAGCTGGTCACCAAGATGTCCAGTTTCGCCCAGTGGGAAGGAGGGAGAGTACAAAAGGGCACTCACGCAGTGTGATAAAGCCCAGCCATGTGGTGGCACAAGTCCCTTCTGCTCACGTTCCATTGGTGAGAGCTCACTCACATGTTTATTCTGGTTGAAGGGCATGTGAGAAAGAGTAGCTCTGGTTGAGTGACGAACTATGGTTTTAATGCTCTGGAACTGTTTTTAGAGGACAAATAGTCTCTGGCATGCTATTTGTAAACATTGACATTTTTCATTTATTTTGTCATTCTGAATGTGAGAAATTATCCCAACTTGAATTAGATAAGTTTGAAAGAAAAAAAATGAATTCAGTATTGGATTATTGTTTGTAAATTTATTGATCATCTCTTCTTAGCTATGATAGTATTCTTTGATGAACATGACTTCTGAGGAAGGAAACCAATATTATTTATCAAGAAATAATTCAAAATTTCCTTTAAGTTTAAAAGTAGAATCACCCTGGCTTATAAGCAAAGTTGAGTGAGGACGCTGTCCAGCCACACAGATACCCACCGCTACTCCCATCACGGCTGTGGGTCCAGTCAGGTGTGGGGACAGCTTCAAGGCAAATATTTTGGATGCAAAAACCAGTTCAATTTTGTTTCTCCCTCAACTTATTGCTTTACAATCCATGGTCCTCAGATAGAATTTAGAAATTTAAATTATTACATCTGTGAAAAAACATGTTTTACTGAATTTGTAACTCAAAAGTAACTAGAGCAGATGTTTTTCTTCCACAAAGAGATGAAAAAGCATGAAATAATAAGGAAAGCATATTGAATGGAAAATTCTAAATTTCATTTGAATTTGATTGAGAGAAGGAATGTGTGTGTGTTTGTGTGTGTAGGAGGGTGTGAGTAGAATCAGGGAGGATGATCCTCCTCCCCACCCCAATGAATAAATACATCTTTCTAACCAACAGCAAATTGTGAGTCAAACACCAGTATACTCAGCTGGAACCCTTTTAGACTTAGAACAAAACTATGTGAAAGTTTAGAAGGATGAGTGGTAGGGCCTCTCCCAGCAGAGAATTTCTGGAGCTCTGTAGATCCAGAGATTAGATTATCTAAGAGTATATCGGACCTCTATCAGCAACTCTCTGCTTTTATATTTAGCTTAAAGATGTGGAAAAACTAAACACATACATTTTTTTTTCATATTCCTTTACCTCACTGTACTTGGCTAACATCACATCATTGACAAAATAGGTAATCTTATTACAAAATTCTAAGAAGCAATTCTTGGCAGTTCAGAAGTTTAATGATGATTAAAAATAAAAGTTAGTGAACTACCTTTCCTGAAAAAAATTACTCAGTAGCAACCTTTTAAGTCATATATTGTCGAATCACAAAGAAAGGGAGCTGCAGTCAGCCCCGCCATGCGTGAAATATTCTTCTTTACACTTCACATGGTTCGTATACTTTGAATCTATTTCTTTCTATTATAACTACGTGGCAGATGGTGATCAGTTGGTGGTTTTCACCTTTATAATGAGCCATCTATGTACCATGGCGCTGTTAGTAAGCTGCTCATCTTTCTTCAGGATGAAGAACATCCTTTGGTTGCATGATGATCTTACGGTCCAACTCATTTGAGTACAGTTGTGGCCACATATCTAAGCGGTGTGAAGTATATAAGAATGCATAAAATCTTAAATGGACTTCAAAGAGCACATATTCCTTTTAATAATCTATTTAGAAGAAAAATATGTTTCGGCTTCTTTGGACTGAATCCATGGTGAAGGGACAAGAGGGAAGTTGTTCCTGGGCTGGCATGCTTCTGGAAATTCAGACACAGGCTCACGGGAGCCCCAAATTGTATGCCCAAGCACAAGCCTACAGCCAACTTACAGGTTCTGCAGGGAACACCTACATCTTGCTTGTGCTCTAATATGTTCTAGAAACATAGTCCTAAGCAAAGTTTCAAAGTGAGAATTGTCTATGGCAGTTTTTCATTTCCCATTTATCTTCATTCTCTTCTCCATCATATTTTACACCCCAGAAACCCAGTTCTCTTGTCTTAGTTCTCATTTATCCCCCTTATACTATGTCACCTGTCAGAAGCTACTTTGAGTTACCATGCTGAAAAAGGTGTAACAAACAAAAGAGAGCTAATTTTAATGACTGCAACATTCACTATTACACCTTGTAAAGGCAGCTATGATGAACACATATCTATTGCTTAGCTCAAAATAGTAAAACTTAGAGGTGGGCTTTTAGGCAGAAGTACAAGCAGGTGAAGAAACACCCCAGAGAAAGAGTCCTTTTCCTTGTCCCCAAAACCCCACTGCACAGACTCCACTTCAGCTGGGTTTGCATTTGACAGGGCTGGCAGAGCTACCTGACTTATTTAAGGTGTGGCTTGTATCTCATGTCATCACTACATTGCCTAATTTAAGCAAGCTGCCAGGATACAGGAGCTCCATTAATCTCTGAAACATCCTCCTGAAGCTCTAGACAGAGAAAGGATCCTGTTGCCCAAAAGAGATCTTCTGGTAAGTCTATGGGAATAGTGACTTTGGGTCATGTTAAAATAGGCAATTGCCAAGGTGGCCAAAGCAATTACCTATCTATAGCTTTACGATTAACACATGTATTTAGGCACGTGCTTGGAGCTAAGATTCCCATTTAGGCACCACTCTGGGCATGAGGAAATGTGAGTGGGTGCCTGCTTGGGAAGTGAATGGAAGAGTGTTTCACAGATTAAATGAGAAAAAAATAACTGTAACGAAAAATCTCAGGGAAGACATGGCTTGTCCAAGAAAAAGAGATTTAGTAAGTGTTTTGTAAAACTGGACAGCAAATCACTAAAGGGAGGTTTATATGAAATAGTAGATACTGTCATGGTCTGTAAGATAGAAATTCAATAAGATTGGGCATATAGAACAATGTGACCCAAAGACATACATAAAACTGACTCTAACCAAACCTAAAGTAAAAAGTTCTCAGGAATGGCTTTCTGAAAGGGTATTCATGAAGTTACACCAAGTTAATCTCACTGTCAGAAATGATGTGATGGATGACAGGTGACTGACATGAGAGAGAGTACTGTATTTTTAAAATGCCACCCTGCCATCTGACAGTTCAAGTGGTCTAATAGAGATTATGTGATAACGCCTGTCACTATTTAACTTTTTGTGCTGAGAAAATTCCAAGACGATGAGGTATAATGGAATGGACATGGAAATGGGAACTGGGAGACTTTAAGGTTATGGAAATTCACAATCTCTCTGAATCTTCGGCACAGGATTAGAGTGTGTAAGTACCTTTCAGCTCCATAATTCTTTAATTTTCATTCCTGAAACATAATGAAAGCACCCTCAAAATGTACTGGCATAAAATCATAGAATTTTAAAGGACTGTTTTATCGTGGTGTGGTGAATGAGTACCTTAAAAATGTTTTATTTGTGAATTTTATTTTCAGTAAATTTTTAAATAATTAGATATTTCTCCTGATATTTTAATTTTCTATACTTTGTCAAAAGAAAACCAAATATGTGTTACTGCAAAGCCAAGAAAGGTGACAAATGGCTATTTGAGATAATCTGAGCCTTAAACCCATTCTGGGAGTTGAGTTGCCTGCCTTTGACCTAAATCTCTGACATCAGAGAGCATAACCTCTTTATCTGTGTGAACATAAATCGAGTTATCAGGAGTCTTGGGGAACGTGGAGAAACACAGAGATACCATCCATCTCACTTTTCTACATAGAGACACCTGTCCACTTGGGCCTGGTCTGGCTCGCTTTTAGCAGGATAAGGAGAGCTTTCAGGCTGCAGAGCTGAAGCAGCTCAAGAAGACCACTGCAGCCAGCAGGATGGGAATGGGGGTGGGGGGCAGGATGGGAATGGGTGGAGGACAGGATGGCTGTCGTCAGAGTAAACTCTGCCTTTCCCCTTGCATGTTATAACTACTGATGCTTATTAGCAGCACAGGAAGGAACGGGCAGACACCTTGTGGATGAAGTAACTTGCCACATGTTTAACAACATTCCAAGATCATAACTTTTTTTTCATTTTTTGAGGAAGATCAGCCCTGAGCTAACATCTGTGCCCATCTTCTTTTACTTTATATGTGGGATGACTGCCACAGCATGGCTTGATGAGCAGTGCCATGTCCGCACCCGGGATCCAAACAGGTGGACTCCAGGCCACCAAAGCGGAATGTGTGAACTTAACGACTGCGCCACTGGGCGGGCCCCCGAGATCATCACGTTTAAAAACACTGATGAGATTGTAAAGCACTTTTTGACCCCTGCTTTTTTGTTTGCTGAGGAAGATTCGCCTGAACTCACATTTGTTGCCAATCTTCCTCTTTTTCTTTTTTATGTGAGCCACTGCCACAGCATGGCCACTGACAGATGAGTGGTGTAGGTCCATGCCCAGGAAACAAACTGGGCCCCTGAAGCAGAGCATGCCAAACTTAACCACTAGGCCACCAGGGCTGGCCTTGATCTATTTTAAGATAATTTTTTATCAGTGTAGTACTTTAGCTTAATGGATAAGAGTTCAACTTTCATTTGGAGTCAGACTGCCTCAAAATGCGCTTAACCATTTACTTGGAGCAAGTCATTTAACCTTCCTGTGTGTCAATTTCCTTACTGGTAAAATGCCGATAAAAATAATATATACCTCATAGGATGGTGGAGAGGATAAAATGAGTACTTAGCAAGTACATATCAACTAACTAACATTTATTAATTATTATTATTGTTATATTTTATGTAAAATGAACTCTTTGGTACAGATTTCTGTAACTAAAACCTCAGGCAGCTGGTAAATGTGTTTGTAAAATTTGAACTCCACTAGCATTTAATTTTCTTTCATTTCCATTAGTCACAATTTAGAAGTACTATTCCAGAAATCTTTCAAGATTCTGATTGCTCTCAGGCCATCCCTTTGCACCTGTCATTCAATTTTCTGTAATTCCACATTTTTTCTCTCTTACCAGCTTTAAGCAAAGTTGTGAAATGAGTGAAGTTAGTAGACACTAACCTTAACCCCGTTATCCCATACTCCAAATTGTTAGCTTTAAGTGTTTCTTCTTGCCTGTCTTGGTTCTATATTTTATTCTCTCAAACATTATAAAATCTAGCTGGTAAATATCTCTTAGAAATTTGGAACTATAAAGCTCAAAGTTTCAATCCCTTTATTTTATAAATAACCAGTTACAGCCCCCAGAGCATTAAGACTGTCTCTCAAAGATTTTCTAGCTAGTGCTGTTAAGACAGAAACTTCAGACTCTGTGGTTTTGTTCATTTCTCTATTTAGTGCACATCTTGTCTGCTGCTCTTCTTCTTGCAGAATTCTTAGCAGTGAGTAGAGAGCTCTCACTGGCATTAACAAGGGAGAAATGACAACATTCCAGTGTTCTCTCTCCTAGTAGAAACAACATTAGACTAAAAGAATGCATGATGATTTCAATACTGTGGTAGGCAGAGGAAAAGACAGGTTTAGATACTGGGAGCTTCTCAGGACCATATAAATCATTATATGCAGGCACTGTTTATTCTATCAATGTCTCTAAGGAAATTACCTCTGAAAATAAAATACTTTCCTTGTTTAGCTCAATTCTGCCTGGCATGATATTTTACACAAGGTTTACAAAAGATCTTGCTAAGACAGGATGGTTTTAACCTGTTGTAATTTTTCATCGCAATTAACTCTTATGGATGATGTTGCTAACATATACTGCATGTTGATAAAGGCAACAAATCATTTTTTATAATTTTAGAATCATTTCCACTTTTGCATAAGCTTCTATAAAGACCTAGCACCTCAATTTTTATTTCACTTTCACCTAGAACATCTTGCTAACAGTAAAAAACATCTCAAAGAGGCAAAAAATGGAATGAGAAATATGATCACGCCTCTGTTCTTCAGAAAGAAGAATAATCATCAATAAGCATTTATAGAGTGCTGAGCACTCTCCAGGAACTGTGGTTGGCACTAAGGATATACATTTTTTTGTGTGTGTGAGGAAGATTGGCACTGAGCTAACATCTGTTGCCAATCTTCCTCTTTTTGCTTGAGGAAGATTGTCCCTGAGCCAACATCTGTGCCAGTCTTCCTCTATTAGGTATGCGGGATGCCACCACAGCATGGCTTGATGAGTGGTGTGTAGGTCTGCACCCAGAATCTGAACCTGTGAACCCTGGGCTGCCGAAGCGGAGTGTGTGAACCCAAACACTAGGCCACCAGTCTGGCCCCTAAAGATATACATTTTAATGAGGTATTCTCCCTATTGTCAGTTAGTTTATAACCTATTAGAAGAAACATAGAAAAATAAAAAGTACACATAATTATACGTTAGAAGTATGCATAATCATGTAAGAATAGAAGTGTGCCCAAGGTACCATAAGAGTTCAAATGAGGAGCATTTAATTCAGAATGTAGGTACCAGAGAAGTTTTCCTGAGCAGGAGATTTTCACTGAATTTGGTTGTGTATGTGTGTTAGAAATTAGCCAGTCAGGAAAAGTGGACTCTTGTTCCAGGAGCAGGAAAACAGAACATGAGCATTGTCCATGAGAAAAAAAAATAGGCCCAATGGTTCCAGCATCCCATTAGTTGCTCTAACATGGGCTGGAAGATGAAGAAGATAGTAGAATGGGGACCAAAGGCTCATTAGGTGTCCATAGACCCATGGGTTGACCATACAACAGCAGAAAATGAAATGAGTAGAGTCATGGACTCTTGTTGCTGTGTTGCTCTCCACCGCTTCCAGTTCTGACTGTGCCTCACTTCCCTCCATCTCCAGGAGCTTGACAGTCTCCATAGCTCTTTACTCACCCAGTACCACGCCTGGCAAAATGACCCCCTTTGGCTCTATCAGTGGCCTTTTGAAATTATCTCAAGCTCTGAAAGGAACCAGAATCGATTTACAGTTGGATGTAGGTGGCCAAGATTATCATCATGTTGCTTCCATTCTCTGCACTACACGCATTCTTATAAATACAAGGTTCTCTCCTATCATGTGGGAAACGTGAGCCCACTCATGACTAAGGTCATATTTAATACAGACCCAACATTTTATTGGCTCTCCCTAAGTGTTAAGTATTAATGAGAAGAGATGAAGGAGTACAAGAACAAGAAAGTAATTGAAATAGATCCCAACGGGCTCCAGCTGCATGAGAAACATAAGGGGAAAAAGTGAACACCTTATCAAAATACAAAACTGCAAGTATTGCTAGGAAAGTATGGGCTAGATAGCTTTGAACTGAAATCCTTTAAAACTAATGCAACAAAAAAGTAGTTTCCAGATGTCCTTTACACAGATGCTGAGGATGTAAAAAATGTTTAGCTTATAACTAGGATCATATTAAAATGTGAAGTTTTACTCCTCATTGTTTTAGGTAATCTTTTAGTCAGGTAATGAATAGCACATGGTACAGAAAAAATATATATACATTTTAATTTGAGCTGTTCTGAAGGCCATTGTTCATTTCAGGCCGCCTTACTGAGAGTCCTTGCACTGAACGCCTCTGGTGGCATTCCGCTCAAGACAAAGGCATGTTTTAGGGATGTACCTCTCACAAAGAGGTATTGATGGACCAGGAATCAGAGTTTGGACAAACGAACATTTCATTAAAACACAGCCTAATTGTTAAAGCTCTTCTTATTGAAAAGAATAAAAATTTCATTAGTCATCACAGTCGCGCGGCACAAACCCCGCCCCCTCTTCCCCACGATGCACGGAAAGAATGGCTGTTTGAAGCTCATCATTGAACATTTGGGAAGCTTTGGTTCTTCCTGACTTTCGCTCTAAGTGCATTAAGAAGTATTTTAGCAATAATTATGAAATAACTTCGGTAATAATTTTAAGCCTAAATTTTTTGGATGGAATTGTTAAAAAAAAGAAATCTCTGCAATCACAGGCAAAGGCAGATCAAGATAAGAGCTGCCCTGAGGGCCTGCTCTTCCAAGTTCAAATCCCAATTTTATGGGATTATTAAGGATTCATAGGGCCATCCTGAGGCTCAAAGAAGATAAAAACAAAGTGCTTTAGAAACTGTTAAGTGTTTTGTATATATAAGGGAATAAAATTTGCATTGCTGATCCTTATCTCCAAACAGCTTTTGATTTTAGTATCTTTTCAGCTTCTCCAGGAAAGATATGTATTGATCACTGCCCTACACGTAAAAACTGAAAGGGGAAGGACCAAGATAAAATAAAGATCACTAATCTGGGAATCAGAAGTCCTGCCACTAATTAGATGATAATATTGAATAAATCATGTATCCTGTTGGAAGCCCCGTGTGTCCAAGTGGTGAAAACGTGAAGGTTAGACTAGATGAGCACCACAATGCATGGCAACCAATAGCCCTCACACCTGATCAGGCATTACTAACTGATGATAGAAGTGTTTCTGGCTAAGACAGGACGCCGTCTCAGAGTCTTCGCCAACACAGCCCCCCAGTCAAACTCTCTGAGTTTAAACCTATTTGACAGGCTGGGGTTATGGACAATCTTTTAAGATGTCTTTCTTCCAGGTCTAAGAAGCTATAGTTGTCATCTGTGATTGTAGGTGAATCATGTTACTTCTCTGCTTAAAGTTTACAGTGACTCAACTTTGCATCCAGAGTCAAAGCCGTAGTGCTTACGTGACCTGCTATTCAGTCTCACCTTTCTTGCCTCTCCTCCCTCATCTCCCACCCGTCTCTCACTCAACCTGCTCCAGTCATGCTGGCTTACTGTTTGTTCCTCAAACACATCAGCTTTGCCCATGTCTCAGAAACTTTGCAATGACTGTTCTTTCCATCCAGAATACTCTACTCCTACATACCCAGGTGCTCACTCCCTTATCTTCCTCAAGTCTTTACTAATCCCCACCATTCAACAGTCGACACAGGAGTTGGCAAATTGCAACTGATGGGCCAGTCTGGCCCCCTGCCTGTTTCTGTATGGCTCACAAAGGAAGAATGGCATTTACGTCCTTAGCTGAAAAATACATGTCAAAAGAAAAATTACATTCTGTGATGTATGAAAATTATACAAAATTCAAATTTTGGTGTTCATAAATAAAGTTTTATTGAACTTTTTGTGCTAAAGGCTGCTTTTGTGCTCCAATGGCACAGTTGGATAGTTATGGCAGAGACCACATGGTCCACAAAGTCTAAAGTATTTACAGTCCGGTCCTTTACAGAACAAGTTTACCGAACCCTAGGACAGACTTTCATTTTCTTAGAAATTGCTGGAAGCACTGGCAATCCTGATTCCATCTCTTTCTCTCTCAATTTTTAAAAATAACATTTATCACATTATACCATATTCTACAAGTTCTTTGTATATTATGTATATTTATTGTCTCAATATCCGTAAGATATTCATAAGAGCACAAATTCCATGAAGTCAGAGAATTTGGTCCATTTTATCCCCTGATATATTCCCAGTACTCTGAACAGTGTCTGGCACATAGTAGGTATTCAATATACCTTTTTGGAATGAATGAATTCTATGGGAGATACCTGCATTAGGTAGAAATATTACACAGGATAGTCAGAGAAGCTTCCAGGGAAGGATGCTATTTGAATGTTAAAAGGTACTAAAAACTTAGAACAGAGAACATTTTTCCTAGAAGGAGTATTAAATGAAAGAAAACTTGTGCAGGATAGTCTGAATGCAGTGTAGAGCCCATGAGAAGGAGAAGGGCTGGAAAGTAGGTTGAGCCGGGTTGTGGAAGAACTGGAATGTCTGCTTAAGATGCTTGAGTTTAAGTCTCATAAAAATTGGATATCTTAGGGGGATTTGTCTGATAACGATATGATATACAGTATGGGGTGCAGTGGGTAAAATATATATAAGAATCGTAATAGTCTGGGTTCAGATTTCTCAAGGTTTAGCATTAGACATTGGCAAACAAAATAAAAAAGAATTTTGGGAGTGAGGAAGGAGGAACCAATGGTACCTTCATTATTTTGATCCTTGGTAAAAGAAAAATGTCATTCTCAGAAATTGAAAGGTAGCAGAAAAGAGAAAGCATTTGGAAAAAAGAAACAGCAGCTGCTTCAGTTCTTCGTGGCTTATTGAATAAATATGCACGTAATTCCCATGTGCAAGAGTTCCGAGGACTTTATGCCACACAGAAGGCCTATGTGACTCTAAACCTGGCAAAATAAACCCAATTAGATTTTAGTAGAGTTAGATTAGTTGAAATACTTCAGAATGATGTCAGAATAGGTTTGACTCCGCTGGATTTCAAAAATCACTTGTGCAATATATCCAAGGATACATGATAGTGCCTAAAATTTTTTTTTTTTTTTTGAAGATTGGCACCTGGGCTAACAACTGTTGCCAATCTTTTTTTTTTCTTTTCTGCTTTTTCTCCCCAAAACCCCCCTGTACACAGTTGTATATCTTAGTTGCAGGTCCTTCCAGTTGTGGGATGTGGGACACCGCCTCAACGTGGCCTGACGAGCAGTGCCATGTCCACGCCCAGGATCCGAACCCTGGGCTGCCGGAGTGGAGCATGCGAACTTAACCACTCGGCCACAGAGCCGGCCCCTAAAATTTTTTTTGTAAAAGTAGTCAGATAACATAATTCTAAGTGAAGAAAATTATTATATACAATTTGATTCCATTTATGTAAAATTTTTTATATATTTAAGATGGGATTTTAGGCTGTGTTCTCTTCTCCATATTTTCTGTATTATTTGACTTTTTTTTTTCATAATGGCTATATTAGTTTTTACAGTCACAAAAAGAAATAAAGCTATTTTTTACATGACAATAAAAGATGACAATAGGGGCCAGCCCGGTGGCACAGCAGTTAAAGTTTGCAAGTTCCGCTTTGGTGGCCTGGGTTTCACTGGTTCGGATCCTGGGTGTGGACACGGCACCGCTTGGCAAGCCATACTGTGGTAGGCATCCCACATATAAAGTAGAGGAAGATGGGCATGGATGTTAGCTCAGGGCCAGTCTTCCTCAGCAAAAAGAAGAGGATCGGCAGCAGATGTTAGCACAGGGCTAATCTTCCTCAAAAAAAAAAAAAAAGACAATAGGTTAGATGTATAGCAAAAATCTCTGTAGATTTGTTTAGATATTAAAAACAGATTCATGTTACATACTAGTTATTTGCTGTGAAGAGAATTGGGAAGTATTTAGGAAAGTTTGAGATAACTGTCAACGTTCTAATAAGCTGACAGTTAAGTACAGCTTGCCTCACGTCTAAATGGGGATGATAATCTTTTTCAAAGGGTTCTCTAACGGAATTAATATGATAAAGGATATAAAGCACCTATCTAGTGAGTAGCTATTAAGAATCAGGTAAACAGGTAAAACAAATAAAGCATCTGAGTTTGAGAATCAAGCTACATTTATGTAATCCCTCACTCAATTTATTCCACTTAATGCCATGAACCGTGCGAGGTGCTGGGGAATACATGTATTAACAGCACCCGGTCCTGCCTTGAAGGAGTTACCCATGTGTTTAATCAGGTGTTGCAGATGCCACAACTCAAGTTCCCACAGTGCAGAGAATTTAAACCAGGCCATCTCCCCAGTGAAAGCTCAGCAAATAAAACCATGTGCTTTTGTGTGCCCTGATGCTTTTCACTAAAAATATACATAAAAGCACTTCTATTTGGCCATTCTTTTACTCATTCATTCGACAGTTACATATTGAGGATCTTCCATTTTCAAATTTTCCTCTTGGAGCTATAGCAATGAAGACAAACAAGACTTCTTCTCCAATGCAGGTTTCAATCTAATGAAGGGACAAAAATAAACAGAAAACAAATAAATAGACAAAGTAAGTTCAGTTAGCAATAAGTTTGTTGTTATGTGCTGTCAAGCTGGCTCCGACTCCTGGCAACTCTACAAATGAATAATGTCCAGTGTCCTGTCCTCAACAGCCCTACTCAGCTCCTGTAGACTCATACCTATGGCCTCCTTTATGGAGTCACTCCATCTCATACTTGGTCTTCCTCTTTTCCTGCTGCCGTCTACTTTTCCCAGCATTATTGTCTTTTCCGAAGAATCCTGCCTTCTTGTGATGTGTGCAAAGTAGGACAGCCTCAGCTTGATCATTTTTGCTTCCAACCATAGTTCAGGCTTAATTTGCATTATGACCAAGAAAACCAAACATGGTGGTATGATTGACTAGGCTAATTTAGCTTAGTTGGAAGACTTAGGTTGTAAGTCTTTCCTGAGCAAGGGGTATCTGACCTGAGACCTGAATGATGAAACTCCTACCATGTGGAGAGGGAGAGTTTGGAAGAAGGGAATTCCAGGCTCAGGGAATTCTAGTACAAACCATCTAAGGCAGAAACAAATGTTACTAGTTCAATAAACAGCATTGTTTAATGGCATGGAAGAAACAGGGGAAGAGGGGGAAAGCTGTAAAGTCTGCTTGAGTATGAGCTTCTCAAGGTAGCAGAAAGTTATAGAGAATGCTGACATTTCCAAATGCAAGGATTTAACTCAATGTTCTAGAAAACCTGAGGTCATCTACTCTACCCATATCATGTAATTCACTTATTTATTCAATTAAAAAATATTTGTAAACACCTACCAAGTACAAAACCCTCAAGAAATTTAACCCATAGGAAAGCTCAGATGTACACACTTAGTATCAGAAGTTAAGGTCGCTTGCAAACAGGGAAAGATCACTTTCAGCTGTGCAAATCTGAGATTTCATGGTCCAGTTGACATTTGAGCTGGGTATTCAGAAGGCATTCTAGGAACTAGCATGAATAGAGGCAGAGAGATAAGTTGTTTGGGTAATAATAGCATGGTGTTTGAAATTCTTATTACAAAACAACTTTGAGTTTTAAAATTCAACAGATCATTGCGAAACCTAAACTTGATCTTGTCACATTTTTTGTTTCCCACATTCCTTTGTAAGAACTATGTGTTAATCAGAACTCTGTGAGCTACATCACAGGTCTTCCAGATACATTGGGCAGCAGAGCGAGATGGAATGGGTTGGTCATTCATCTTAACACCTCCCTCTATAGCCATGCTGAGTCTTCGGCTAAGCAGTAAAGTGCAAAGGAAAGGCCAAAAGAGTGATGGTCATAAGCTACAGAGTTCCACAAAGTTCTGGGAGATTGCCAAGGCCATGGGTCACTGGGTAGCCCATGCTCACCAGGACCAGCAAACCAAGAAGTGATGTTAAGGAAATGGAAACTGGCTGATTTGTATGAATTTGTTTAATCTGTTCTCAATAGGTAACATGATTTACATCAGATCATCTATTTATGACACACCTGGATTCAGAAATGAAGTCATTAGGTTATGAACTTCATCTATTTCCTTTTTGGAAAAACTGCCCTCACCCATTAGCCCATTTATAAAGTAGCTTTCCTAAATCTTACCACTTGTCTCCGCGATGCCTCCCCAACTGTGCACAAATAGTTTCACAAAGTTACCTATGTGCTTCTTCTCTAATATGTCAAGTTTGCAGGGTTATTATTGCAATGTTTCAGGGTGATTAATGTGAGATCAAACAAGTAAGATTAAACTGCTGATTCCTCATGGATAGGGTGGGGCTGACAATGACTGCCAGCAGATAAAATAGCTGAAGACAGAACAAGATTATAAATTATAATAGAAACGTGGGTCTTCAGTCCCAAGTAATAACTCCTTTATTATGGATCTATCCATTTACACAACTTGCAGTCTTCTACCCTTTTGCAATTGTCAGGCACCTATCATATGTCAAATAATACAAATAGGGTTGATGTTTGGGCAAATAGGGCAAGAGAAAGCTTTTAAGATTTAATCTTATGGGAGCGGTAAAGGGTAGAGTTTTCATGAACATTAGTTTCCCAGAATTTTCTTTCATTCTGTCGGTGGCAGCAATATTCTTCCATTTATTGATCCAAGGAATGTTTACTGGGCTCCTGCTCTCTAACAGCCACTGTGCTGGAAGTTAAAGATCCAATGTCAGAAAAACACAGAGTTCCTACATCACTGGACTACACGACAGTAAACATCAACTACAATACAAATGATAAGGACACTGCAGAGAAGTAGGAAACCAAGGCTTTGGGTCTCAGGGCCGGCTTCTTGGAGGAAGTCCCAAGTAGAGGATCAGGTGCTAGTGAGCTGATGGACAAAGATGAGTCCCAGAGGTGTGAAAACAAAGCTCTTTTCAGGAAAGCTATGTCTGGAGTATTAGGATTGAGGTCCCTGGCTAACCAATCTAAATCATGTCACTCTCTCATACTCTTTCAATGTGCCCTCTGCTTTTCCTACATAATACTTAATACAACGTGTAATTCTATATTTATATGATTTTTAAAAAATTCCTATCTTCCCACTACCTGTTTTGTTCACTCCACTTTTTGGCCCACGGTAGGTACTCAATATTTGTCGAATGAACAAATGCCTGAGAGCTGATGGAGGGAATAGTATAAAAGATGCTAGAGAGGGAGCCAGGAGACAAGTTAAGCTGGGCTTTCTTGACCATATTAAGGAATTCTAACCTTCATTCTAACAGTACATAGTAGGAGACAGAGAAAGAGCTTTAAGCTAGTTTGCATTTTAGGAAGATTGTTTTGACTACAATCTAAAGAATAGATTGGAAAAGAGTAGGAGTCAGTCTGCTACAGACCTGAGCAAACTGGGATTATACCAGTGGAGGTAGACTTGAGAGGGAGTTAGGAACAGAAACTGGTGAGACTTGGTGATTGGGTAGGTAAGTAGGGGGCGAATAATGGAGTTCTCCAAGATGACCCATAGGTTTCTCCACTGGACAGCTAAGTGAATCATGAAGAAAATAAATGTTTTCTCTTTGGTTTTAGTGATGAAGGGAGAAATGATAGATTCAGTTTTGAGCATATTAAGTTTCAAATGCCTACGGCGTCGTCTGAGACATGCTCCAGAGGAAGTTGGATATATCTCTCTGAAGCTCATGAGAGAAATAGAGATTGATTGGAGATACAGATTTGTGAGCCATCAGAAGATAAATAATTAAAGTTGTCTTTTGCTGATGAAGCTGAAAGGACTCTTGCAAATCGCTTCCTTTGACACAATTTTAAAGTTCTCTCTTCTAGGCTGACTCCAACCAGTCCATAAACTGAGAAATAAATCACAGAAGAAGGTTTATAACGTTGGGAAAAGTCGTGTGATCTTTTTCAGACATTAGAGAGACCCATATGATGGGAAAGCCACCAAAGTGACAGCTCGACTCTGTAGGTCTCCACACCCTACTTCCAAGTTCACCATTTCAGCTCTTTGCAGGTAATGATTCTGTGTCACTAGTTTTCTTTGAGCATTTCCAAGTCCAACACACAGCCGGGAATTGTTGTCAGGCACCTATCATATGTCAAATAATACAAATAGGGTTGATGTTTGGGCCTAGGCATTGTTATCCTAAAATACTGAATTAATCATGTCATTCTACTATTTACACATACAATTCCCTTACACCTTAAATTTACTTTGCTTTTCTTCTTTGCTACTTCTCAACCCTGACTTCTCATTTCAGTTATGCTGGGACCCTGTAGCAGGAGGGGATGACATGTGCCTTTGATGTGTTTTGTTTGATCTGTTTAACTAGTTGGTGTTACACTTAGTTACAGTACAAGCTCCTTCACACCAACTGTCTTTCATCCTCCCTATTTCTAGCATTTCTGTATAATGCACCCTCTGTAGGTGTTTGCTTGGTGACTCCTGCGCTACAGCCCTAAGGTCAACAACAAAAGCGCCTGCATGGTATAAAAGTAGAACTGAAGAGGAAAAGATGAGCTGACGTGTGTTGGGTACTGGAAGGAGGACTATTTTATCAAAACCTTTCTGAAGAGGTTTTAAAAAATAAAAGTGGGTGTGCCATTTTTCCAGGTAGACCTGGCAGACGGAACTACATAATCAAAGGCAAAGCATGAATGGAGGAAGTGTTTCCAAGGATGTCTAGGCAGCATGATGTTAACAGTATGTGCTGTTTGCAGGAATAATGAAGGACCCTGAATGCCACGGTAAGGGTTTTGGAATCACCTTAGACACTGGGCAAGCAGAAAAGCGTTGGATGCCCAGGAAAACATGATCTGACTTTCATTTTAAAAAGAGTACCTTGGCAGAATTATGGACCATGGATTTGAAGGAAATAAGACCGAAAGAGCTGTATGCCATTTTTGATGGCATCCATGTCTACGCAAATTCAGAATCCACGATACTACTGAAACTTTGACCTTTGAAATCACTGACCATGACCTCCTGCTCTTTTGTCTCCCAGTAAACACAACTCACATTATTATTTTTTTAAAAAAATTTTTGTGAGGAAGATTGGTCCTGAGCTAACATCTATGCCAATCTCCCTCTATTTTCTGTAGGATGCCACCACAGTGTGGCTTGACAAGCAGTGCTAAGTCTGAGCCTGGGATGTGAACCCCAGGCTGCCAAAGCAGAGCCTGAGAACTTAACCACTACAGTGGGCCGGCTCTGACCCTCGCTATTTTTAAGGACCGATAGCCCCTTAAACTTTCTTTCTTGCCCAAGACTATTCTCTTTCTTGGCTTCACTCCTGTCCCTACTCAGCCTGTGACGCATGGATCAACATTTCCACTGTACACTTACAAATACCTCAGATTTCTTTTACCCCTTGACCTGAGCCCTGCCTTTTTGCCAGTCCTTAGTTCAAGGTACACTCAACCAAATACACCTGTCCCTTGGCTATAAACAATCTTTATGAAAATCATGTGATTAGATTACCTTCATGCTGAGCCCTCAATGTTACCTTCCAATCTGTTTACTCATTCCTAGTTAACTCCCTGGTTTCTAGTTTCCCATACTGGAAGTTATTGTTATAACTTCTTGAGAGATTGCTCTCTCTCAAGAGGCTTGTTAATTTTAGAACCCCAACCCAGACTTAGAGAAACAGAATCACCAAGGAAGTCTGTGTTTTAAAATAATATTCTAGCTGATTTTTATAATCTGGTAAATTTAGGAAACAATGCGTAGATAATTACGTAATTCCCAAATAGCAACTCCTTTGAGTTTATTTCACAGCCTTAAAGCTACAGCTCAGCCCTCCTCCTAATTTGCCTAAATTTAACACCAAAAAAGTGAAACAACTCCATTGTTCTTTATTCTCCTGTAACGTTCCTTTACCCATTTTCCCTTCCTGTCCCTCTTCCTTTCAAAGCCTGACTCATCTGTTATAGACTGAATGTTTGTGTGCCTCCTTAATTTATAGGTTGAAGCTCTAACCCCCAATGTGACTGTCTTTGGAGACAGGACCTTTAGGGAAGTAATTAAGGTTAAAGGATGTCATAAGGGTAGGGCCCTGACACCATAGGATTGGCATTTTTATAAGAAGATACAACAGAGAGGGAGCTCTGAGACAGCCCTCTCTCCCCCCTCCCTCTCTTCTCTCCAGTATCGTCTCTCTATCTCATTCCAAAGAAAGGCCATGTGAACCCCAGCAAGATGGTGGCCATCGACTAGCCTGGAAGAGAGCTCTCACCAGAAACGGACCATGCTGCCACCCTGCTCTCAGACTTCCGGCCTCCAGAGCTGTGAGAAAATCAATTTCTGTTGTTTAAGGCCCCCAGTCTGTGGTATTTTGTTAAAGCAGCCCAGGCAGACGAAAAGACCAACCTTTTCTTATTTTTGGCCCAGGCCCCTCTTATCTCCTCTGAGACAAGAAGTTATTGTATCCCTGCTAAGTGCTCAACAAGATGCCTGTGGTTCCTGCCCTCATGAAGCTGAGTCTGGGAGGAGAGGATCAGATATCAGATAACTAACTCTTATTTTTACTTCTCTCTCTCTCCTTCCTATATTTCATCTCCCTCTCTGTCTTCCTTCTCTCTCTCTCCCATGCATACTTCCCTTTTTTCGGTAGCACTCCCTTCTCCTTGGGCTCTGAGCCTTCTCTGTCTATCCCTTTGAACTCATTCTCAAGAGAGAAATCTCTCTCTCTCTCTTTTTTTACCTCTCACGTTACTTGCCAATTCCTTTCTTTCCCTGATATCCAAGACACTCAAAAAACAGTCTTCCGTATACATTCACCTGCCCCACTGACTGTCTTAAAGAAAGAGCTTATAGTCTATTGTTCGAAATGTTGACCTCTCCCCTTTCTGGTTCACTTCCCTAGGTTCTGATCACTACTTCCCAGTGCCTACCATATAAAGTCTGAAGTCTAGCTCCAATTTGTACCTTCCACCATTCCTATCTCAAACCAAGGAATTCAGTGTCACCTTTTTCATACCATCTACCTTTCTCTGACCTGACATACTTTTCCCACCTCTGTCTCCATATGGAAAAGCAGTTCTTTCTAAATCATAAGACCAAGCTGACAAATCACCCTTCTTGAGAAGCCTTACCTGGCACTCCCATGGCTCGTCTCCTCTTGGGTCCCCAAAACACTGGGAACAACTGTAATGGTATGTTTATATGTTTAGTAGACAAGCAGTACCCCTATTTCTTATATTCCCAATGTCAGATACTTACTTAATATTGACTAAATATGTACTGAATGAATGAATGAAAGCAAACTACTTTGTCAATTCTATCATATACCATATAATCCTGTGTCCATTCAGATCAAACTAGCATAAACATTTGTTTCACTATGCTTTTCCTCATGCTCCTTCCTCTGGAGGAACCTGGAACATACAGATCACTCCTGACTCACTTGGCTAACTTCAAAGGCAACACCTTCTTTACCCATGAAATGAAATTAAATATGAATATTTTTGATGTGACAGATAATGCTGTCTTACTGAACCCAAATCACCAGTGCTGGATTCAATGGTAGAAAGATGTAAAATCAGATTTAAAAGGTTTCCATATTTCAGCTTAAATACTACTATCTCTTTTTTTGATCACTTTGTATACACCAAACACAATTCTAGGTACTTTTCATGTGTCACTAATTTAATCTTCATAACAGCCCTACAAAGTAGAAATTATTATTTTCATCATTTTACACATCAGGAAATTAAGAGACAGATGGTCAGTAACTTGTACAGTAAAATGATCTAGACTCCAGAACTAAGATTTGGATCCAGGCATCCTAACTCTAGAGCCCAAGCTTTTGACCAGGAAGCTTTATTCCATCTCTGTTTGCTAAGTCTGTATAATTAAATTTCATACTTAAAGTGCTGTCAAGCAATATATAACTGATAATTTAATGAGATATCATTTGATAACTGTACAGGACCGTCTTATTCACTTAAAGATAAATATCATGGCAATTATGAAATCCACTGGAATACAGTATCTTATCTGATGATTACTGGAATAAGGAACATAAAAATTACTTTTTGGCACATAGTCATGCCCTGCATAGCAATGTCTGGGTTAATGGTGGATTGCATATAAGATGGTGGTCCCATAAGATTAGTATCATATAGCCTAGGCGTGTAGTAGGCTATATCATTGAAGTTTGTGTAAGTACACTCTGTGATGCTTGCACAATGATGAAATAGCCTAATGACACGTTTCTCAGAATGTATCCCCGTCCTTAAGTGACATTTGACTGTATTTATTACTTCACTTACGTGTTTCCCAGAATGAGCCATAGAGCTACCATTTCCACTATTTTAAGTTGTTTTGCACAAAGAAGTGGATGCAAACCAGAAAAATATCCAATTACAGTAAAAACATAGTCTGAGTACTACGGAGTCTATCCCACCACATATTCTGTAATGACAGTTATCCTCCCATTTTTCTTTACTTGAACCACTGCAAACTTTTCTTCCTATAGCCTCCTGTGTTGTTATTTGGCCTTCATTTGATGAGAACACACCTATGAACACAAACATAAATGTCGGTACTAGCATAAAAGATTGTCTCCAAAAGATACAAAATGCAATAAGGTTAATTTTAATTTCTCATGGAGAACTCTAGGATGCTAAAGCATACAAACCAGTTGGAGAATTTCTGGCCTAGATGAAAAACAGGCTGTTCCTAGGAACACATATCCTGTTCATGAGATCTCAACATCACAGAGATTATAGTAAAAGCAAGATGAACAGAAATCAGCAAACAAGGGCCAAGAGAAGGTGGAATCTCTCTAAAAGGTTACGACACAGTTTACTAAATTGCCCGTCTTTATCTTTTTGACTGAGTCCCTACTCTTAGCCTGAAAAGACTCAAGGGAAGGGAACGATAGAAAAGCTGTACAAAGAACAGACCAGAAAGACTTCTAAACCTTCTGTGTCACAACAAAAGCTCCGTCCTCTTAGCACAGTTTTATCTGGCCAGTGTTTTACTCCTAAGAGGTGAATGAGGAGGGATATGTGTGTTGAAGAGCAGACAGACAGTGTTGAGCAGTTTTAAGAGTCCTGGGCTGAGAGTCAGGAGGCAGGAAAGCTGGCATTAACTCCTTGTGTGACTTGAGGCAAATCAGTTCATTTGTTTGTCCATCAGTTTCCTTCTCTTTCAAGCATGGCAGTTGGACTAGCCTAGGGGTCTCTGCTGTCCAGTTCAGATGTAAGATCTTATGATTCTGTGAGATGATCACAAAACATGATGGGAGAAATCACAGGTAAGGTTTCCTGGACTCCGACCACGGTGCTATGCTAGTGTCTGTGTTGTAGGATATTACTGAGGTATTTTCGTAAGTAGCTCCCTGCCCTGTTGGACAGGGTTTAAAACAGGACTTCTCTATGTTCTGCACTCAGTAGAACGTACATTATGTTCCAGTTTGGTTTTTTTGGAAGGTGGGGTGGAATCCTTCTTATTAGGAACAAGTTGCTTCACTTTGATTTCTAAAGGGCTTGATGAAGATGAATAGTAAGTTTAAACCAGGAGAAGCAATTTTAACCCCACACCCTAAAAACCATCTTTCAGGGAAGTAATTATCTCAACACATTAGTAAAGTAACAGTAACTCTTATTAAAATAATAACTTGTCATTTATGTTTAATCCTTATTTCACAATATAAGGGTACAAATGCTACAGTGCATATATATATATGTTTTTGTGTGTGTATTTAATGCAGTTGTCAGTGACAACTAAAAGTAGGCAGTTTGAGCTAACAAACGTCAGAGTCATCAATCCCAAATAAGAGAAACCTACCTTTTTGCACCGTTTAGTATGAAGTCAAATGTAGATGGTTCTTTAAATAATTTGAAATAGATCCCTATATATCAAATTTAGTAACTTCCAAACTTTGTGTTCACAAGAATCATCTGGAGCTCGTCCTAAAAATACTGATTCTTGGTCACCACCCCTGACTTCTGGAATCAGTCTCCAGCACAGTCACTCAAACCTCGACTGCACATTGAAATCACAGGGGAGCTTCAAAAAAATACTCACACCTGAGTCCTAGAGATTTTGATTCAGTCTGCAGTGTGGCCTGTATGTCTGGATTGCTAAACGTTCCCTAGGTGATCCCAGGGGGCGGATGAAGCTGGGAACCACTGTTCTAGGAGACAAAGCCAGGAGCGAGCTGCTTTACAGAGTTCCCCAGCTGATTCCAATCATGAGGCAAGGCTGGAGAGCAATGATCTTCAGTGGTCATCTTCAGGGACAATGATCATCTTCCCAAGACTTCTTCAGAACCCACGTGGATTTAATTGACATTGTGTTCTGATCTTAACCCTGAACGGCACGTGTCTCCTGGTTTACTCTCACTGTGTGCACGTCGGTAATCTTCAAAGCAATGAGTCGGTTGCATTGGAGCTTCCCAACCAGTAGTCACTCTTGAAAAGGCAGATTCTGGAGCCACATCCCAGGCCTAATGAGTGAGAATCTCTGAAGGTAAAGTTCAGAAATATGCATTTCTAACAAGCCTCCTGGGTGATTCCTGGGTACAGCAAAAGTCACAAACTAAGCATTAAAACTTGCCTGGAACGGAGAGCAAGAGAAGACAATGAATGTTAGGAGCCCAAAGGCAGATATCAACATCCTGCTCTCATTTCCTCCCAGTCACACACCTTTCACAGAGTGAAACTAAGCCACTCTGTAGCAATACTGAAGAAAGTTTTAAAAGTATTTGGTGTGTGGATTGTGAGAACTGTACATATGAAAGGTAGATATGACTCATGAGACAATGAAATTGCACTCTGTTACTCCACAAATATAGTTGACTATGTATAGACATTTTAGTTTGGGGGCAAAGCCTAAAATTAGGGAAGCTAGGATTATCACCATATGGTCACTTTGTAGCTCCTTGATCTTGCTGAGGTTTCCATATAAAGCATGAACTTGAGGTAATGAATTTATTTTCTAGAAAAAAAAATCTTGAAATTTTGATTACTTATCATCCAGTTTTATATTTAGAATATTTTCTTATTTTCATCAAAGACCCCCCAAAAAACTCAGAAATAAGTGACCTAAAATTAAATACTTTTTATAAAATACCCATTTGTGTAATGTCTATCTCCCCTGCTAGACCGTGGGGCAGTGCAGGAGCTACATATTCTGTCTTGTTGCACAGTATAACTAGCACTTGGCCCTGTACCTAGCAGAGAAGTGGGTAAAATAGTGGATGACCAAATGAAGGCCATATATATCACTTGTTAATAATCCTCCAAATATGAAAACTTGAAAAAATTTTCACTTAAACTTCAGCTAGAATGGTGCCGAAACAAGTGAACAGCAGTAACAGTGGCAACAATCTAGTAACTGTAAACGGAGAAATATAAACTCACAGATTGCCTTATAGCAATTTTTCTGGAGAGGAAGACGGACAGTTATTCTAATTATCCATTTTGGATGTGAAAAGTGATGATTCTCGATCCTCTCATCAAAAAATAAAAAATCTCAAAGCTCAAGTTAGGAGTTGGACTAGTTGGTTTTTTCTAGCTTTATATTAGCTATATAATTAATATTAGCTATATAATATAGCTAGTTAGCTACAGACATCTACAGATAGATATCCACCTATAATACAGATGGTTGTCTAGCTAGCAATATATATACGTTCTATATATATGGCTATAATAGAAGAGATTAAAGAATCCATGGGATGCATGACTAACAGTAGATTTAAATTTGAGAGTTTCTAAGTTTTAATTTGTTCTTGTTAATTTATTTCCTTGCTCTTTTATTATTATTATTTTGAAAATAATGACAAGTTAATGAAATTTCACAAAGGTTAGCATAGTGATAAGAGTATTTTGCAGTAAATAAGAGCAGTGGCTGGTAGATTGGGCCAATTCTAGTTCCTGACTATCACTTACTAGCTTATTAGTAACTTAGTAGTATGTATAACCTTGTGTGGGCCAGGGTACAGTCAGGAGGGAGAACACGAGTAGCTTGAACGTTACCTAGCATAAAGTTGTTATTTAGGTAAATGAAGTAGAATTCTAGATTTCTGGAAGGATGCAAGTGCAGGAAGCAGCCTGCATCTCTAACACTGGGGGAATAAGGAGATGGAGTTACCGAAATTTAGAACCTTAGGGGAAGGGCCCGGTGGACATGGGACTCACACCTCTGAGGATGTGGGCTTAAAGCTGGCTCTGTAAGTATTGAACGGGATTCAAACTGGTTTCTCACGCAGCTAGAGAAAAGACTTCTGTTCCACGCAGAAGGAACCACGCAGGCGTAACGCCCACTGGGCACGCATGCGGACAAGAAGCCCACAGGAAGCAGCCAGGCGGGAGCACAGGACTTCTTCCTGCTTCTTCCTCCTCCAACCTTGGAGTCGCCCTCTCACGCCCCCTCTTGGCAGAGGCCTAGGCACACCTGAGAAAGTAGAAATGTGGCCTCCCAGCCTCAGAATCACAAAGCACAGGGGAGAAAGGCGGTTTGAAGCTGAGAGATAAGTTACTATCTGGCATAGGAAGCATAGAGATAAGTATTGCATGGCAGGTAAGAGCCGGGACTGGCAGACTGCCCAAATTTACTTCCTGATCATTTAATAACTATGGGATCTTTGGTGACGTACGCTTAGACAAAATTAATGTGCCCTAAAATGGGAACAGTGTTAACATCTTGGAGTTGTAAGAAGTAAATTCAATAATGAGGTAAACTGCTTAGCATAGAGGCAAGGTAATGGTGTGACAAATGTTAGCTATTATAAATTTTACTTGCATTATACAGCATGTTGGTACCTTGATTTCTTTTAAATAAAACTTCTGACCACATTATAGATCAGTGGTTTTCAACTCACGAGTCTCCAGTATGTGGGAAGCTTTGGATTTATATATAGTAAAGTACCTGGAAATTCATATGCACATTTCAAGCAACAGGATTCTGAAAGTCTGTCTACTATCATTCATTAATTCATCATTTTCCCACCATGTACCATGTCCCTGTCATCACAGAAACCACAGTTTAGCTGATGACAGAGACAATTATAATCAAGTAATCTAAGGCCAGGATAGGGGAAGTAGAGGAATGTAACAGAGATGGCAACAAGGGCTCAGAGGATATTTTCCGAGGAAGAGAAACTTATGTTGAGACCTGAGTAGGCTAGCCAGGCAAAGCTTGCAGGCAACAGAGGCACTCCACACACTTTATAAGATTAAAAATAATATACAAGCAAAAAGGTTTGGCACCATTAGTGACAATGGAAAAGCTAGCATTCAAGAAACATATTAGAGATAATCCTCAGATTGCACAGTAAGACTGTTTAGTCCTATTTTTTGAAAAGGTTAGGACAATGCTAGCGCTTCTTTTCAATCCTTCTAGAGAACTCAGTGAAGAGGTGACTAGATAGTCGAAGTTCAATACATGCTTGTTGGAAAGTACAGTTCTCTAGTTTAATACTGTTACGGCTCAGGGTATGTCTGGTGAGATTAGTATCTATCACACACTGTGGCCTTGAATTATCAGCTGAGCATCTTGACATACTGGAACAGACTACAAAGTAGGAAGGGAAGTGAACTGTGTTCAATTAATCCAGTTCATAATAATCCAGTTTATATATCTATAATCTTTGTTGTGCTTAGTGCCATCCAGTCGATTCTGATACTACGCAACCTGTGTACAGCACAGCACAGCAGAGCCCTGCCCAATCTTTTTGCGCCATCCTTTTACCTTCTGGCACTATATCAGACAATGCTCCACTGCTATTCATGGGGTTTTCATGGCCAATTTTTTTGGAAGAGGTTGGCCAGGTCGTTCTTTCTAATCTGTCTTAGTGTGGAAGCTCCACTGATACCTGTCCACCATGGGTGACTATGGTGGTTTTTGAAATACCGGTGGCAGAGCTTTCGGCATCACAGCAACATGCAGCCACCACAGTATGACAGTCGACGGATGGGTGGTATGGTTCCTTGGCTGGGAAAGGAACCTGGGCCACAGAGGTGAGATCACTGAATCTTACCCACTAGACCACTGGGGCTAGCTACATCTATCTATTTATATATCTTTATATATATATATGAGATATTTTCAGAATCCTATAGTGTATATATGAATAGCTGTGCACTCCTAAACACAATAGTTATGGGGTGATCCTTCAAAGGCTGTTGCATCACACTTTTTTCCCTCTTGGTCCTTGGTTTGACTTGGTTTTGACATTCATTGTGTTACAGAGATCAAATAATTATTGCTATGAACGTCTTGGTGGAGTTATTTCAGTGTGAAATGACTCTAGACATTCCTGACTTCTTTTTATAATTGAAATAACAACTTCATTATAAAAGATAAATTAAATTTTTGTATTTAGTTTCCATACATGATGTTATTTATTGTATAACATCATAGACCAGGAAACCTAATTTTCTTAGTTGAATTCCAGACCTGCCTTTGAGATCTCTTATTCTCTGAGCTAATAAGTCATACTTTGTCCTAGACCATTCTTTCTTTATAAAATACATGTAGTATTTATCATCAGGCTACCTCCAAGGATCCTACAAATGATTAGTGAGACAATGATTTCAAAGCTGTCTAGTGTTCTCTGGGGGAAAAGTACATTGCATGAGATTACCATCAAATAGGAGAATATATCCATATACAAATGGGAGAAAATGATAATAATCTGTCACACTTTGTGCACTCTTAAGTTTTATTAAGAATGTAATAGAGTTTTTTATAATATCTCCATCAAGAGGGGAAGGATGATGAAATATAAATGTGTCTACATATGTGTGTATGTATGTTTTGATCAGAAACTAGCATGGGGTGAATAACTGGAAAACACAGATTCTTGACGCCTTAATTTCCACAGAGACAGTATACACATGGGACTAACCATAGCATGCACAGAATAACCGTAAGTTGTTCAGCAATCAAATGAGGAAAAAGACTCAGAAAAAGCGAATAGACAGCCAAGAGAGAATACTGATCTCCCAGTCCAGATCAACAAACAGCAAGCATGTGCTGAGCATCCTCTTTGGGAAATGCAGGAGAAAGGTGCAGTTCCTCAGGAATATACAATGAGGATAGTTTCCGTCTCTTCCTGCATTTATACTGTCTTAAGGGAGGCAATGAAGAAAGCCATGAACTGACAGTCCTTGTGATAAAAATACATCCTTTTGAGAAACTCAAAGTAATGTGTTATATATATGTTTGTGTTACACTCCTATATAAATGGGAAAATTAAAATAACTCTTTCAGGAAAACAAAGTAGGGAAATGCAACAGGTTAAAGGCAATTAACAATACACCAAGATACTATGTCAGTTAAATACCTGATCGTCTTTCACTATTTTCTATTTGTCTGTTCTGATCATATACTAAGTTAAAGACAGCAGTAGCTCCGTGCCCGGAAGGCACACTCACATACACTAAGCTATCCCTTTCTTTGTGGGCTAATTTCCCTTCTTACAGGTTGCTTACAGTATAGCTAAAATTAAACCCAGCCATTTTGTTAGGTGACCTATGCTACTGCTACTTCAGGGTAATTTCCATAAACAGTACAAGTAAGACGTAATTAGACAAAGTTCTAAATGACAGCGGTTTTCTAACTGCTGAACTTAGTAGTTGACATCTATAGGGAAGAGCAAAGCACGTACATCATTAGGGCTGTGCCAACTACCTTGATTACTTATTTTGGAACATTTTAGTTGTTGTGATCATTATTGCGGGCAGAATCCACGGTGAGATTTGCAATCCTGGATCTATGTAATTTGTATTGCTTCTGAAAACCTAGGCAATTATTCTATATGATGACGCTTCTCTCACAGCAATGGATCTTTGAATATGACAGTAGTAGGTGGAGTGGAAAATACAGGTTCTATTATGATATACTTAAGTAGGCTACTTCTCTATGAGCTGAGTTTCCAGTACTCTACGTCAGCAGGAAAACTACATTTACTATCACATATTAATCACAAAATCATAGTTAAAAAATTTTCATTTCCAAGCAAGTGTTCTTCCGGCCCAGGACAAAGATTTCTCATTATTGAAAATATTCCTGGGGCCGGCCTAGTGGCGCAGTGGTTAAGTGCACATGTTCTGCTTCGGTGGCCTGGGGTTTGCCAGTTCTGATCCTGGGTGCGGACATGGCACCGCTCATCAAGCCATGCTGTGGTAGGTGTCCCACATATAAAGTAGAGAAAGATGGGCATGGATGTTAGCTCAGGGCCAGTCTCCCTCAGCAAAAAAAGGAGGATTGGCAGATGTTAGCTCAGGGCTGATCTTCCTTAAAAAAAAAAAAAAAAAAAGAAACTATTCCTACGAATTGTGCCACAGACCCTGATGGCAACTCTTCAAGATTAGTTCTTTCTTTGACCAGCAGCTACTTCAGAAGTGTACACAGTTTTTCAAGGTAAGTACTTTGTAGGAACACATTCATTTGGATGTCTAAGTTTTGGCATTTTTGTTAAAACAATCTATTTCATTAACTTATGTTACTTGATCAGGCATTGTGAATTAAAATGTAATCATTCTCTCTGTCATTTACAGTTATGTACAGATCCTGTAAATTAACACAGCTTTTATTGCCACTTCACCCAAGCTTTGAAGAGATCATTTGAAACTAAATAATAACACAATAAAGGATTTTCCGGTATTTTTATTAATTAATGAAAATCAAGGCTAATAAATGTCTGCTGTCTCTGTCACAATGATTATAGAGACTATCTTGTGTGATGTTACAGACACTGCAGGTTTCCTTTCCAAGAGTTACCGGTCTTAGAATCACAAATTTGTTAAGGCAGTGATGTGCCGGCTCTGCCGGGTGAATTTTACCTTGTCTGAGCACCTTCTCTCTTTGTCAGTGATTGGCCTCCTAACCTAACCTGGCCAATGAGAAGTAAGGGGAAATCTGCTGAGAAATGTCTTCTAAGAAAGATATTCCTTATAAAAGAGAGGTACTCAAGGAGAAAGGCTTTGCTCCTGTCTGTTCCTTCTTGCTTGGGATACTGGATGTGCAGCTATGGCATCCATACTGCAACCATGAAAGCAGGAAGATTGAAAGGACTCAAATCCTGATGGCACCATTGAGTCACTGCACCAAACTTGGGAGCACCTACCTGCAAGCTGCTTCTTACAGGAGATAAAGATCTCATTGTTTAGGCCACTGTAAATGGGTAACACAGTATTTCTACATGAAAGCATCCTAACTGATATAAGGGATAAGCAGCGGTTCTTGGGGGTTCATTAAGAGTCATTTTGATGATGTGTAAATGCTATTGATTCCAAAGCCATGAGAGGCAGAGGTACAGTCTCCCCTAAGCAAATATCTAACATAAATTCCCTAATTTTGATAAAATATGTCTACTAGTATCAGAGTATTCTTAATATTATATCAAGTTTTGATTACCTACTGTTTATTTTCTATAGTTGCTTTTTATATGTTGCATTGCTATCCATATATCCTGCACCTGTATTGCTTTATGGATTCCTCTTTATTTCAAGTATGTGTTTCCCCTAAGTATATCCAGTTACGGTTTTTTTTGAGTATTCACTCGACAAATGTTTGTGTGCATGTTTCTTTGTCATGTAAGAGGAAGTTAGAAGGTATGAGATCAGATGCAAGAATGAAAAGACATAGTTAATGTGTGCAAGGAACTCACTTTCTACTAGGAATCTGAGATGTACATAAGTTCATACAGACCATATTGTCAGGAGAAAAACCTGACCCAAGAGTTACGGGTGTGTGAAGGAAGGAGATATTTCAGGAATGCTTCACAATGGAGCTAACATTTCAATGATGGTTAGGATTTCTTAAAAAAATGGAAATGGGGAAGAGTATGTTCCATAACTCTCTATCTTTATAATACAACTTCTCCCACACAGCACATGCCCATAGCTTGGAGACTGGTTTTGCTGGAGTGAAGATCATACAGTGGGATATAGCTAGTTTGGGCTGTATCTCGAAGAGCACATTGAACATCTGCAATCAGTTTCCACTTCTTCTTCATTCTGTTTCTGTTCAACTGATCTAAGAAGTTGCTCTCTCTGAGTTTTTATCATATAGCTTTTGCTGAATTTTGGTCCAGCCCAGCAGGCCATGCAAATGTATGTGTTTCCAGGGGAATTTTAGTAGAATAGGTCTACTTACCTCTTTCTCAACAGCAGACTATTTTTTTGGAACTTATTTGTTCTTGTTATCAGATCCTTTCTATTTCCTAAAATTTTTCATGACCCCCATGGAAATGTGAAATGTCTAAGATTGGAGTCACCTATTCAATCAGTTTCACTCCAGCTGTATTTGAAATTATGTGAAAACCAATTGTGTCAGGAGCCGTCACATATATTTAGATATGATTCAACTGTGTAGGGAGTAAATATTTTCATTCAGGGGCTTCTGAGACTCCAGTCATTTATTCATCCACTTAACACAAGCTCTTTAGCATACTATGAACTAGGTAGTGTTCTAGGCACTGAAGATATAATAGTGAGTATAAAAACCAAAGTCCTCTTCTCATGGAGACTAAATTCTAATGGTAGCTCTGATTAGCTTGAAAATAAGTTACTTATCAAATTCTGCTCAAATGTCATTTTCTCCACAAAGCTCTCTCAGATATTTTTCGGGCTCTGATCCCATATTACCCTGTTGTTAGCTCTACTGGCTTTTTCTCCCTCTACAGCAATGATTTGCTCTTCACTCTGTCTTTATCTCTCTCTCTCTCTTCTCGCCATCCCTCCTTCTTTCACTTTACCTTCCTCAGTAAACTGCGAGCTACTTGAGGGCAAAGACCAATATCTTACTATCTTTGAATTAAAAGAGAATATATTCAATAGATGTTTAGAGAATGAATGAATGTAGTTCATTCATAATATTTGGTATCCATTATGTTTATGAAAACTTTAGGGGCCTCCTCACCAAGATCTCTCTCAATGTGTCATGGAAATCCAGTGTGTATGGATTTGCAAGAATGTGAACCAAACTTGAGATTCCATAACACAGAATGGGACTTTGATGGTAGATGTTTAATTTGCAATCAGCAGTAAAAACAAACAAGCAAACAGAAAACCTTAGCTTGAACTTCTGGGCTATAAAACACATAGTTTTTGAAATAGGATTGGAGGGAATGTTTCAGAAGCCCAGTTCACTAAGCTGGGAATTTCCAGAACTTAGTGTTAACACAGTTGGGTAACGATGCTATGCATTAGCTCATTGTGGTCATGCAGCATCATATTTTATTCTTTTATTCTGCTTTGGCATCAGAGTCTGTGGGAAGTACATACGAGGAAGTTGTTTCCCAGGAATGAAATTAAAATCAAGTTGCAAAGGAAAGTGGTAGTTGAGCAGTCTACTTCACTTTCACCATGTCCAATATATTGGGGGAAAATAACATTTCGAACTGTAGTAGCAACAACCTACGAGCTGAGTACCGGCTTCAGTCAGTCTAGAATCGGCCATACCCAAGTTCACCATATCAAGGCTTAGTCAATCTGGGAGAAACTCATTTGACTACTGAAGATAAATGAGAACCGAATACATTTTTTCCCCCATGCAGCATATATAAAGCTTCCTTAGAAAGTGGAAAGTATTCTCAGAAATGGCATTAGGTGACTTATAGCTATAAAATATCAGAAACTTTAGAAAATTCTCTTACATGTTACCTCATTTAATCTTTTTTCATGACAGACGAATGGTGTAGGTCCATGCCCAGGAACCAAACCCGGGTGCCAAAGCGGAGCACACCAAACTTAACCACTAGGCCACTGGGGCTGGCCCTACCTCATTTAATCTTTACAACCCTCCGTAAAGCAGGTATACTATTGCCATTTTGCAAGTTGGAAAATGGGGCATTGAAAAGTTGTACGCTGTACTTAAGTTCACACCCACCCAGTAAGTGGCAGGACTGGAGTGAAATTCTGAGGCTCCTTTCACTAGACAGAGCTGCCTCAGTGAGGCGGTTTAATATAAAGAGAGGCATCTTAGAAGACAGAACAAATCACAAAAAACCAGTTCTGACAACACGCCATGCTGACAAATGGGCTGGGTGGGACGGTAACTCTTTTGTATGGAGATAATTCTCTTCTGTGAAACTACCAGAAAGTGGGTGTGAAGAAGGTAGAAAGCTTTGAGGAAATACTTGTGGGGAGGGGACTAAAGGAGAAAAAGGGAAGCAAGAAAGAATTTCTATTCTTTTAAGATGTATGCGGCTATTCAACTTTATAGACACTGCATGAGTGCTGGCATGGTGCAGAAAAAATATTTCAGCAACAAAACTTTAATCCTATTTAACATGAATGGGTGGGGCTGATTTTGCAATCCACTCCATTTCTCATTGCCATTTTAAGGATTTTAAAAGTAAGCATTTGTTGTAATTAAACTACAATTATTATATTGCTGTTGTTCAGTTTTATTTACAAAATTTAAATCAGGGTTAATTCTAAGATATTTCTAAGAAACTTGTAATCACAACTTACAATCATCATTTAATAACTTCTGTTTTCTGCAAAAATTATTAGAACTAGGCAAATGCTTACAATCAAAGCACCCTAGTTTCCTCATCTGTATCATGAGGGAGTAAAAGAATTAATTCTGAAGTCTAGCTGATGATCAAAATAAAATGGGGAGATTTATTTTTAATAATTTTTAAGGTTTTTGAATAGTTTTAGATATATAGAAAACTTGCTAAAATAGTACACAGGTCTTATACACCCCACATCCATTTCCCCTTATTATTGACATCTCACATTAATATGGTACATTTGTTACAATTAATGAACTCATACTAATACATGATTATTAATCAAAGTCCATACTTCATTGAGATATTCTGACTTTTTATCTAATGTCCTTTTTCTGTTCTAGGACCCCATCCAAGGTACATTACATTGAGTCATCATATCTCCTTAGGCCCTTCTTTGCTCTAGTAGATTCCCTAGACGTTATTTTTCATGACCTTTACAGTTTTGAGAAATACTGGCCAAGCATTTTGTAAGATGACCCTCGAATGGAGGTTATCTGATGCTTTTTTCTAATGACTAGAGTGGGGTTATGAGCTTTGGGGAGGAAGACTGGAGATTTCCTAAAATACACATTTCTTTATTTGTTTCTAATTTGGTGGGTCTGGGTGGAGCCTGAGTATTTAAAATTTTTCAAAATCTTCTCAGGGTTTGATCATTGATTGCATTGTCTCTTCTGATAGATGCTCTTTGCTCTGTCTAGTAACAACCAGACACCAGTTAAAGATTAAGATCTGAGAATCTAATTTCTCTTCATTTCTGGAAAATTCTTAGCAATTATTTATTTATTTTGATATTCCTTCCTTTCTTGTCTTCTGAAATTCCAGTTACATCATTGGGTTAATATATTCTGCAGGTCTCTTAACTTTAGCGTGTGTGTGTGTGTTTATGCTTTTTCTCTCCTCCATCCTGGGTCAATTTCTCAGAATATTCAGATTTACTAATTTTTCTTCAGAAATTTGTAGAATTTATTCCATACAGTGAATTTTTAAGATTTCGATTCCTTTTTCATGTTCAGTCTTTTCTTGGGATATGTTTTTGCTTTACAAATTCAAAAGGAATTTTTAAGTTTGACTTTCAATAGATGTTATTCCTTCATTGAGTGTATTTTAAAGTCTTTGTCTAATGATTCCATAAAATTAATTTCATTTACAAAGAACTCACGCTTGGAAGACTGTGGGTTTGGTTTGTCTGCTTGTCTTAATGTGAGTTCTTCAAGTGTCTTTGGATTTTAGTATACGTTTGGTTTTGACTGGACAGGGGTGACCTTTTGTGTTGGTCTGGCCTTTTCTTGTCTAACAGTTTTCGGGTGCCTGTAATTGCCTTCGCCTGGCACTCCTGAGCCACCATTCAGAGCCAAGTTTTACATCAGCATTTTAAGGCTCCTGCCTTGAGATCTTGGGGATATCAAAGGTCCAGCCACTAGAGTCAGCTGGCAACTCGATTTGATTCCTAGTTTTGAGCCCTCACAGCTCCCTGTAGCCACTGTTTTTATGTAGCCAGGCCTTCAGGCTTTTTATTCAGACTCTATTCCCAAGTGTGGGAGTCCTGGTCCAGCCCCTGATTTCAGGTGGTAAACCTGGCCGGTGGTCTTCCTGAATGGAGAACTGAACTGATTATCTCTTGCTGCATGTCCATTACTGTAAACTCAGCCAATTAAAACAACACATTTATTATCTCGCAGTTTTGTGCGTCAGGAGCCTGATGGTTAGCTGGGTCCTGTGACCAGTGTTTCTCAAGGCTACAATCAAGGTGTTGGCCAGGCTGCCTTCTGACTGGGGAAGAATATACTTTAAAGCTCATTCAGTGGTTGGCAGAATTCATTTCCCTACAGCTGTATGACTGAGGACCCCAAATTCTTGCTGGCAGTTGGTTAGAAGCCCCTCTCAGGTCCTAGAAGCTGCCCACAGTTCTCTGCCATGAGGACTTCCCAACAAGGCCACTTATTTCATCAAGCCTGCTGGGAGAGTCTCTCTTCTCAGGGAGGGCCCCGCTCTTCTGTAAGGGCTTTTTCGGATACCCTTAAATCATACCCACCCAGGATACTCTCCCTTTTGATTGATGCATCATCACTAGATTTGGGGTCTTAACTACATGCGAAAAATTCCTTTACCTTTGCCATATTCTAATGGCTAGAAGCAAGTCAAGGTCCCACCTACACACAAAGGGAGAGAACTATAGAGAGCATGATGCCAGGAGGTGAGAATCACGGGCTTACCCTGGGATCTGTCTGCTACAAGCACCTTTAGTCCCAAGACCACCATCTGTGTCCAGTCCCAGAAGTCACAACCCTTGGCCTCACCTTGGCTCCCTGCTCTGCATTTCTGTTCTATTTCTAGTTCAGGAAGATGTTTACCTTGTTTCTTAATTCCTCTGTGTCTAATTGGTGTGTTTTTCCTTTTCTATTCTATCAGTCATTAATTTTTGTTTGAAACCGAGAGGTTATGTAAAAGCACAAACTGAGGAAGCCATCTCATTCCATCTGTGTTTTGTGAAAATTTCTACTTGATCAGGGTTAGGACAGGTTTCTGAAAGCCTACGTACGTCTGAATGGTACGGAAGTATTTAATCAAGTGGTTTGGGGAATACGGTCTGGTAGAGAGGATTATTTTTGGATGAAAGGATAAGGAATTAATAAATAGAAGTAGGGACATCATTTAATTAGCAATCACATTTGAAAAACAATTTTAAAAGTAGTCTATCTGCTTGAGAGTAAGAAAACCTCGACTTCTAATTACACCCTGGAAAGACCCACACAATCTTGAAATCCTCTCATTCTAGAAATATGCCGTCACTGACTAGGTTTTTTTCTACCTGGCTTGCCATTTTTATCAGCTGTTCCTTCAGACAGTTTATTTACTACACCATAGTTCTTTATTACACAAAAGTAAGGGAGACAACTGGGGGCCGGCCCAGTGGCAAAGTGGTTGAGTTCACAAGCTCCGTGTCAGTGGCCCAGGGTTCACAGGTTCCAATCCTGGGTGTGGACTTACACACCCCTCATCAAATAATGCTGTGGCGGTGACCCACATACAAAAAATAGAGCAAGACAGGCACAGATGTTAGCTCAGGGCCAATGTTCCTCAACAACAACAACAAAAAAGTAAGGGGGACAATGAATGGAAAATAAGGAGAGAACAGAGATACTGAAAACAGGACTCCAACCATAAAGTAAAATACACACAGGTAACATAACGAAAAGTCTGAACCCTGGGGCAAAGTCCTTTCATTGATGCAGAATCTTTCTTTGCAGACCTGGGAGGGTCAGGCTTAGGGCTGACACTTATGAGCAGACACACAGGTAATAGCTATCTGGGAGCTAAAGGTGACTTGAGAAAGTGACTACTGAAGCACCATGATTTTAAGATAACCACACGAAATAAGAGTCACAAAATGCTGCTTAAGCCAATCTGCCAGGGCAAATCCCTCATCTCTTCTTGTTTTTTTTTTTTTTTTTTTTTTTTGAGGAAGATTAGCCCTGAGCTAACATCTGCTGCCAATCCTCCTCTTTTTGCTGAGGAAGACTGGACCTGAGCTAACATCCGTGTGCATCTTTCTCTACTTTATATGTGGGATGCCTACCACAGCATGGTTTGGCAAGCAGTGCCATGTCTGCACCCAGGATCCGAACCAGCAAATCCTGGGCTGCCAAAGCAGACTGTGTGTACTTAACTACCGCGTCACCGGGCTGGCCCCTCATTTCTTCTTTGAAAACAATACAGTTAGTTCTTTATGTTAAAAGGCAGAGAGTATAATCCTAAAAAAGAATTGTGGATTCTGGGGGTCATCTTTATCCTTCCCAGTAAATGCAAGTTGACTATACAAATAAATTAATGTTTACTTGGGGAAGCACACAGACCCTGGTTCCTGGGGGATGTATTTCAGGTCAGGAAGTTTTGATATTTTAGAGTTATGTTCAATGGATCTGAGAGCTGCTGTGGAAGGGTGATTAACAAAAAGATATGGGCAAAGATAAGCATCTATAAAAGTATAAAGCCAGTATGGTGAACGTGACCTCATTCACCCAGTGCTGGACTATTAGAACTAGTTGGTATTGCTTGGAGCCTGCAATATATTTAGGTCAAACAAGTTATGGTGCCATAATTGTAATATATTATGAAGCTCTTTATTCCCAGGCGGCATTACAAGCCAAACACAGAGAGGCTGTGGTAAGTAACACCTCCAAAATGGGTAGGACAGGAAGCTGTTGTGGACACAGCCTTAGCTTTGATGTCATATAGTACCACCTGACTCTCCTTGAAAAGCCTGGCTGGTCTCACTGGCAGAGACTCAATATAGGGCTATATAAGAATCCAGTAGAGCAGGCTTTCCAGTTCTGAAAGGCCAAAGTCCCTAAGACAGATTTGCTATTTCCATAAGTTTTCTACAACTGGCTCTGAACAGAGTTCATCATGAAGTTTTATAAATTATTTAAAAAGATTTCACTTATTGGGTACTAGATTAGAGAGCAAAGTTTCATTGATGACATTTTCTAATCATGAAAATAAATTCTGCTTTATAAGGACATATAAATAAGCTAATGATGTCTACTATCATGTAAGCTATTTTTTTGGCTTGCTCTTTATATGATAATTTAAAAAATATATATCTTTTGATGAGAATCTAAAAGTTGTCAGGTGATCTAGCCATCTCCATCACTTCTACAGTTCTGGAAATCTTTATTCCTTTATCATTCTTCTCTGTTACAACTTGATCCATTGATCAACATTTTCTAATGCCGTCTATAATGCATAATAAAACAGAATTATAGTAAAAAATGAAAAAAATTATTTTCACACATTAAAACTTAAACGTGAAGCAAATTAATTTGCATATATAAAAAAACATGAGTACGGCAGGTAAGTATAGTTGAAACTGGAAAGCAAGAAGCTGATGTTTGGAAGAAAATAAGAGATGAAGTGAAAGGAAAAAGAAAAGAGCCAAAAGGAGAAGGTGAGGATGCGATGCTGTGCCCCTTTATGTTACGGACTTTGTGCATGATCTTCTTTCTGTTTGCTCTCAAGTTTAGTGTTCTTATAAATACAGCAAGTCAGGGTCCACGGGAATCAGAAATTAAAACAAAATAATAGAAAAAATTTTAAATTGGATACATAGCGAGCCAGCCTTGATGGCCTAGTGGTTAAAGTTCAGCACGCTCTGTTTCAGCGGCCTGAGGTTGTTTCCCCGTTGCAGAACCACACCACTAGTCTGTCAGCAGCCATGCTGTGGCGGCGGCTGACACAGAAGAACTAGAAGGTCTTACAACTAGAATATACAACTATGCACTGTGGCTTTGGGGAGGGGAAAAAAAAGAGGAATATTGGCAACAGATGTTAGCTCAGGGTGACTCTTCCCCAGCAAAAAAAAAAAAAAAAAAAGGATACATAGAAAATTAAGCTCCTCTTATCACGGAGCATTTTTGTACTGCGACTTGCTTATGAAGCAGCTGTTCTGGGGTAAAAGAGGAGACACAAGCAAGGTAGACTGGGTGCGTTACGTGCTTCTTGAATTTCGAGGGGGATTTATGTATTTCCACTTTTTCTCTGATGGAGATTTACAGTGCATTAGGAGACCCAGTCTGAATAGCCCTAGTCCTTCAGGGCATGATCGTTGACTCAGACAGACTTCAATTCAGTTCCCAGTTTTGCCACTCTCCAGCTGTGACCTTGGGTAAGTTTTACTCCCTAAAGCCTCTGCTACTCAACCTTCAACAAGGAAAAGAGTAGTACCTACCTCCAGGATCTTTCAAGGATTAAATGAGATCAGTCTTGCCAACTATTTAGCATTGTGGCTGGAATACACTTTGAAACCTCAAGTAGAAGCCATAATAATCACTACTATTATCATGGACAGCAGCATCAAGTTAGACCTGAGTCTTTGTATAAATTCAGATTCTGTGCTCCTCAGAGCTCCAAAATAGACAATCACATTTCAAGGGGATTTAGCAGAGCTCAAAGGCCTGGTTTGTGACATCAGTGATGTTTTCAGTCACCCGGTGCCCCATTGCAAGATAGTCATATATTTGGGACTGTTAGCAAAGAGGCTTTGGAAGGTACAGCCACCCACATTTCTCCCCATGATTGAACTTAACTCCATTTTGCTGTATTCTACATTGCATGGTTTATGTTAAGGGTCACTTGGCAGAAAACTGTGTCATTAACAACTGATTAAAGTTCAATTTTAGGAAGTCTGATTCCAGAGTTCATAGTTAATAATCACCAGGCTAAGCTAGCATGTCTCATGGGTTATTGTTTATTTTGCAATAAAATCATATGGACATCGCTGGATGAAGAATAATAACAAACATTTTGAAAAAATTAACGACCAAGTATACCGATACACGTGGTCTACGGAAATGAGGGGATTTTAACATTATACTTCATATTGGCTAGAACTTCCTGACTACACGTATGCTGTCCAATTCAACATACTATAAACTAAAGATGACAGGAAGGATTTTGTGTGAATCTGAATGGGAGTTTGGAAGACGGATTAAACATGAAAAATGTGCATTCTACCTTACAGAAGTAGCAAATGCTTTCATTTCTCCAGTCATTCAGTGAAAAATGAGTGCTAGGTGCTAGTAGATTTTTTAAAAAAGAGAGAACCTCATCAATTTCTTTTATAATTTCAAGCTCCAAAAATGTAATTGAACTAGTTATACAATGATTGACTTACTTTGTTTTAAGTTATGGAATGTTCTTTGCTGTGAAAATTCAATAAGCATTATATTAAGATGTGGAAGGCAATAGAGACAGACTAGAAATAAAAAACATGGACATATTCACACATAATGCATCTTTTTTCCAAAAGTCTGACAAAAATCTTACATGGTCAGTTTACATGATTTTATTAAGCAAAGGGATGTGACACAAATTTTAGAAAGATTCATAAAATAAAATAATTTTTGCTTAATTTCTAATCTTTTCTTAACCAAATATTTATACATGCATTATTAAAACAACTTACAATTGCTTGAATAGTTTGAAGCAATTCTCTTTTGTCATATTATCTGTTATGTTTAATGTTTATTTTTAGGTTTTTCTAATGCAATTTAAATAAGAAATATAGAGGATGGTAATCTCCTCAGGTCAAGTTCAAAGGCTGGGGAAATATTCAAATTTCTAGTCTGCAAAGAAGGAAAGCACATTCTTTCAAACTGGCATCTGAAAGTTTCTCCATCGGTGAACATTCTTTAGTTTATGGACTTTAGACCCTGCATTTATCAAAAATAGAAACAATGGTGCATATTAGTGTTTTTTCCTATTTATCATTAATGATATATACAATAAAATAATTTTCATTTTCTTATCTAAGGGCAGAAAGTCCCAACCTCTTTCTAAAATTCAGTTTGGAACAAGGAAAGCATGGCCTGACTTATCATTTTGTGACTTCCAGTGTTTAAACGTTTAACGTTTGTGTGCAGGGGCGGCATCTCAGCGTCTGCAGTGTAAGACCAACACGATTTTTGCCTTTCTGAAAGTTGGAACGTAAACAATTCCGTTCGCGTCGTATATATATTTACTGAATACAATGCCAATCAGGCACAGAGGAAAACTGAACAACACTATTGGATTTTCCTGGTTCCCAGGAACAATACAATCTACCATGAGACTCTTAAAGGCGCTTGGCCTCTAAGGTCTGAGGTGCCACACGAAGGCTGCTCCAGCAAGCCTGGGTACGCACAAAGTTGCTTCCTGGCCAGAACGCCAACTTGGCAAAGATCTGCTGCTGGCAAACACAGATTAGTCAGATAAAGTCGCCACAGGCTCAACCAAACAAAGCATAAATGGCCCTTTCAGCACAAGGAGGGATGTTACTGAGCCCAGCAACCCAATTACTTTTTCTGGGATCCCCAAATTCGCGTTTTCTAACGCTTGACGCTTCACGCACGAGGCAGGTGCCTGATCCCCTAAGCGCCCCCCACCCTTTCTTTCGCCTGTCTCCTCCACCTCTTCGCCCAAGTTCAACTTTTTAATGGGTTCGGGAGGAGTGAGGCAGGCTAGGAGGCTGGGAAGATGAGAGAAGGCTACCACCACGCAGACTGGCGCTGCGCTGGCGTGATGAAAAAATGCGGCACCGAGACCAGACTGGTGGTGGCATGAGGGCACAGGGCACGCCCTGCAGGGGGGACAGGGGGCGGGGCCACGTGCCATTCCCAGGGTTCCCAGCTCGAGCGCCACGGGAGGGCTCGGAAGCGTTCCAGCCCACCCGCCGCTCCGCAGCTGAGCCTCCCCGTCCCAGGACGCGGCTCCTCGGCCGGCCGCGAGCGCGTGGCACGAAGGCGCGTCCGCATCCATGCCCCGGGCCGGGGAGCGGGAGGCGCTCGCAGCCCCGGGCGTGTGATGCGAGGCTGAGCGCGTGGCGCCCGCGGCGTGCCCCGCTGACCCAGGCTTGGGACGAGAGGGGCGCGCTCCAGCTCGGCTCGCCACGCGCGGGGCGGGGCGCGGCTGGGGGGGCCCTGGCCACCCGCGGGGAGCGGCGGAGGAGCAGGCGCGCTGCGGACCCGAGGGAGGGCACGGTTCAAGCTTTGCCATCAATTGTGAGTCAAGAAAGTCCGTTCTAAGCTAACACACTAACTCTGCAGCCTCCCTCACGCCCGCGAACCACCGAAGGCGGCGACACCTGATCCAGCGCACAAACACGGGTCCCTTCTGTCCCCGGATACAATTACGCGGCAGAGACACACTCAAACTCACGCGCAGCAGCCGAAAGCCGAGGTAAGCGGAGGGACCACGCCGTTCCAGCTGGTGGAAGGGGGGCGGGCTGGGAGGAGGAGAGGGGCGTTGTTTGCTCCCGGAGGTGAGTGCTGGGCGAATGGCTGCGACCCAGGGGCGGGGGTAGGGATCGGAAAGTGCGGATGGGGTTGGGCTGAGGGAGTTAGGGAATAGGGTGGGAGGAGGGTAGGGAGAAGGCGGGGGGTTGGGGGAGTGTAAAGGTGGTCTTTCCAGGCTGCACGGGATCGCGCCGGCACTCCTTTCTCTTCCATATGGCACCCGTTTGAGGGTGCTCTTGCGTTCGTGCGTGGTCGAGGAGGAAGGGGATAACCGGGCGCGGATCCGGCGGAGGACCTTGCACTTGACCCTGGAGGCATGGGCACCGCGGAGCCCCAAGGCCCCAAGAGCCCGCTGCTGGGCAGGGATGGGGGACCGGGAGGTGCTTCGGGACCTCTCCAACTCTCCTCTACTTCGTCCTCTCCCTGAGGGGCAACTAGAGGTGGGTGCATTGGGGGTGGGGATTGTCTCGGGGCTGTACAGATACACATACTGGGACCTTTCAGCGCCCTCCGGAGCCCACATGCCCGCGTGTCCCCCAGGAAGGGACACTGGTGGCAGGGTCGCGCGCGGGTTCCCGCGCAAATGGGGGAAGCACACGGCGCGCCCTGGTATGAGAGAAGCGTGTGCGGGCCGCGGGGTTGGAGAGGAGGTGAGAGAAGGACGCGCTGCAGGAAGTAGGGCGCCTTCCACGGGCCGGAGGAGCGGCGAGGGGGCCTGGGATGCCTGGTGTGGGGCTGTAGGAGGCAAACCGCATCGAAGGGCGCGAGTATATGCAGTGCGGCCGGGCAAAAGGACAGTCAGAGGTGGCGAGGGGTGACTAATCTGTATGTATAAACTCACTGGTTTAACTGAGGGTTTATAAAGTTGAGTACGGTGAACGTGCTGCTCTGCAGCGCTTCCTTAGGGACAGGACCACCCCGGTACCTGTACCTGTACCGCTGGCCTCCGTCACCTTAAAGCAGCCCCCGGGGGAGCGGGGGTGGGGAGAAGGTGGGAGAACTTTTGAGACTCGAAAACTAACTCGAAGGCTAGATTGTGTTAACTAGTCCTTCTTAAAGAGAAGAGGGCGATTCACGAGGGGGGTTGCGGGGGGGTGGCATTCTTAATCAGGCATGACCTGAGAGTCTCCTCCATTATGAGCCATTGTTAGTAATAGAGATGGCATTTTATTTCAGTTAGTTTCCACCCAGGAAAGATGAAAAAAACCACTACCCCTCTAAAAACCCTCAGTCCCCTCAGGCTGTCACCTTGTATAATGAGTTTTACAAGATTAATGACATGTAGGTGTGGCAGTTTGGCTAGATGCCAAGTGTGCTGCTTTTTCTATTTCTGATAATTTCGTGTTCAGAAGAAGTCTCCGCTTGGAATTGGTGTGCTTTATCTCTACACATCCCTACACTGCCATTGAAAGGAGGATAGAGAGTGCTTTTTAATTGGTATTTTGCTAGTAGTAGAAGTAATCACACTTTGTTCCTTGGAGATTTTTAAATTAATTGAAGAGTCCAAAACTTTGCGTTATTTGAATTGAATCATAAATCAGTCTGTGTTTTTTTCTGTCTCAGAGAGGGAAACAGCAGACATAATTCTCTCCTATAGAAACTATGTCCTGGTAGTTTGAAGTTTTGTTTTAGGAATGTGTCTCTGTTCGGCAACTATTCTAGATAATTCCCGAGGGATAGACTCTAATATTGTTTGATTTGCCCACCACCCACGGGGTAAAGTTAACATCTAGTGTAGTGTGATTTAGTGCTATAGGAGGGTCTGGTCAAAGCTTGATAGTGTATTAGTACCTTGGGCATAACTGAGTAGAAACTATGCTTCTGACTTTTTCTGGGTAATACTACTGTAAAGATTTGAACTCTTTTTAAATCTGAAATTTCCAGAGCTTTATGCTTGTTGTATTAACGTCTGGTACACATATTAGAATAAGTAAACCAATGGATGTAGTAGAGATATTTATAACAGAATTTGTTTTTTGTAAAACCTCTTCTTTGTATAAAGAGTTTGTTCACATTTAATTTAAATAACAAAACATTTCATGGTACCTTGTGAATAACCATCAGCTTAATTACCATTTAAATATTGATGACGAAGAAAATAATCACACTCTCAATTCTGAAACTCCTTTTCAAAGATATTTATCAAATAATACTGATTTAATGCTGTTTAACTCACACTAGATTTCCGAAGGAAACCGGGAGGGTAAGAACTTTTGTTTTTGCAATGTATAATATCTCATTTATTTGACTCCATCTGGATTGTTGCTTATTTACATGAGAATATTTTCTAAATAGCTGACCTTTTACTCTATTAATTACTAAAACAAAAAAAATTAGCTATTGAAACAAATAAGCAATTTTTAAATCTTGCACTCTTCTTTGCTCCCTTGGATCTAAGTTCATTTTTTTGTTGGGTTGTCTTTATGAACGTGAATTCATAAAGAACTGAATAGTGCTATTCCTTGAGGTGTATAGAGTTGTTGTTTATGGTAAATGGTCTCAGCCTGCCTGGATGAAATACTAGAATGGAGACAGAAGTACTATTCTTCTTTTTATGGTGTTTCTGGGTCCTCTTTCTGTTATCAGCTATCACTTTCTGCTGTCAGGCTGTGAGCGGGCCCTGCTGCTGTATTATCTGTTGTCTTTTTTTCTGTGAAATGATGTGGACTATTGCCTGACTATAAAGCCTGTGGACTTTGTCACAGATACTTCCTGTCCTCATGCTTTATTTCTAGGCTGGATCGTGAGCTGAATGGTTGAGGTTCCTAGAAGGGTGACTTCTATATAAATGGTTTTAATGTGTTTTTTTAATAGAAAATTTTGTATATGAGACCTTTAGAAGGGTGTCTTAATTTTAGACAGTTTAGTCTTCTGGAAAATCTGTGCTTTTCTGAGAAATTGAAGCAGCCCTTAAAAAAAGTTTACTTTTTTTATGGTAGGCCCAGATTGTCTTTGTTTAGGAATATGTGTACTATGATATTTTACATACCACTTTCTGCCATTGAAGCTCACTAGCCACATGTAATGTTGGTAATGTTTTCCTACTCTGGAAGCCAGGAATAAGTGTGTTTTGATAATCCTGATAACCAGACTTGAGCCTTGGTGTATCATTTCCATATTATTTTGCATACCTACCTATGGAAGAGGTACATAATCAAATTAGTTTGAATAAAGTAGTTTAATTTAGTCTTGGAAACAGCGGTAATCATATCTTCTTAATCTAAAGCCTGTCACACACATTTATTCTTTTATTCAACAAGTATTTATTAAAAGCACACCATGTTTTGGGCTCTATGCTCTTGTGCTCTGGGCATATGCAGATACATAAGACCCTGGAAGGGCTCTGGGTTTAAAGGGGTGAAATAGATAGAAAACAAGTTAGTTTCCGTAAGTACGATAGAGTGCTCTAAGTTCTGTGAGTGCTGTCATGGAGATATGCACAGAGGGCCCTGAACAGGCATCTGGAGTGGCCACTTCTACATAGGGACGGAAGACTAAAGAGCCTTCATGGAGACGGTGACATAAAAGATGAGTCACTGTAGGCAGGGGCAAGATCCTGGAGTGCTGTTTGCCATCCTAAGGAGTGTGGATCATTTTCTGTTCCAGGTTGTTGTAAACAAAGGAGTGAAATGATGGGAAGACGGTTCTCATAGCAATCTAGAAGGATGCATCTGAGGAATGGGAGACAGGAATGGCAGTTTAGAAGGTATTGGGGTAATCTTGTGAAGAGAGTTGAGGACCTTGTACCAAAGTGGTAGCAGTGAGATGACGAAAAGGGTTTGGCCACACAGATGTTAAGGTGGTAGAATCTCTAGGATTAGGGGACTGATTAGATGGTGGGTGGTATGGGAGGGTGGGATAGGGACTTTAAAGGATGGGCAGGTTTGAGGAGCACAGATGATGGCATTCAGTTTTGGACATGTAGACTCTGAAGTGCTTATAGAAAATCCAGCTGGAGATGAGCGTCCGAGGGATCATTGCAGAGAGGTCTGGGCTAGATAGATAGGTAGATGAACGGATGGATGGATGAAAAAAAAAAAAAAAGAAAAAAGAAGAGGAAGTCGATAGCTCTTCCAGTGCGGGTACAAAGAATAAGCGGGAAATAGAGGCCTGGGGAGATCCTACAATTTAAGAGTTGGGTAGGGAAATAGGGCACAGTAAAGAATGGGAAGGTACAGAGGGAAAGGCGGGAGGAGAATTAGGGGGAGCAGCTTTTGGTAGCTGAAGGAGGGAAGAATTTCAAGAAGTGAGAGGTCAAGGGGTAAAACGGGGGGTGTTAGACTGTCCTGGTTCTGCCCTGACTAGCTCTGTGACCTTAACCCAGAGTTTAGTGCCCTTTCATCATTGCAAAATGAGGATCATAGTGCCTGCCTCCTAGGGCTACTCTGAGGATCAAAGGAGACAAAGTCTGTCACGCGCAGTGCCCAGAAGGTTACTGGTTTGTGTTCCATAAATGCTAGCTGTTTTTATGAAAAGCACAACTTGGATTTATTCAGTGGTTGGTGAGGTCTGTGGAGAGTATTGCTCTCAGCACTACTTGCTCTCAGGGTTTAGGGAGAATGATTAAAAGATAGACTTAAGATGAAAACTTGATCACATTTATAGGCTTTGGGGAAGAAGCCAGTGGAATAGGGGCATTTGACAGTTTTGAAGAGAGCAGAGAGCCATTGAACAGAGAGGGATGAGTTGCATGGAGAGCCTGGGGAGATGGCACGTTACTCAGCACCAGCCAGGCTTCCACAGCCTGGAGGGGTCCTTAGCAAAACCCTCATCCTTTAGAAGCATCTGGTAATCAAATCAAATTTTGTTTTTTGAGGAAGATTAGCTCTGAGCCAACTACTGCCAATCCTCCTCTTTTTGCTGAGGAACACTGGCCTTGAGCTAACATTGGTGCTCGTCTTTCTCCACTTTATATGTGGGATGCCCAGCACAGCATGGTGTGCCAAGCCGTGCCATGTCCGCACCGGGATCCGAACCGACGAACTCCAGGCCACCAAAGTGGAACATGCGAACTTAACCACTGCGCCACTGGGCCGGCCCTCAAATCAAATTTTTAATGTCTTGTTTAAAGGATTCTTGGTATTGTGAGTTCTAGTTTCTTAGATAATCTAATAAGAACAAAGTTGATTCATTTTAAACGAATCTGAAAAGAGAAACATAGGTGATATTACAACTGAACAAAATATAAATATTTGATGATTCAGAAGGCACTTCCATTTGTTTTGAGGTCTTAAAAATCAACACTATGGAAAGCAGTTATTAACCTGTGTAATAGGGGAAGGACTGATTCGTAGACTTTTTTTTAATTGACACTCCTATAGTAATATTTAAAAATACCTACTTTTTTCCTTAGAATGTTCTCTATTTGGATGAAGTAATGCTTGGTATTAGAGCCACACATCTAAAATTAGATTTCTATTTTAATATGTATATGAATTTTTTTCCCCTATGATTAGTGGGTATTTTGATAAAATGTTTACGTATATGAACTGGTTTGGGAAGCAATCAACAATTGAGCATAGTGCATATTGTTGACTACTTGGTTGCAAGGAATATTGGTGGTTAATTGATTATAAGTAATATCTATTATTTTATTTTAGTTCAAATTATTATGTCTGTTTCAATACATACTTATTGTTATTCACCACTTATCGTTTGTTTATATAGTACTTAGAGCAGTACATAGTTTTTAGGACACCCAGTAATTGTTTTTTGAGTAAAATGAAATTAGATGTTCGTTATTTTTAAGGTGAACTGAAATCCTTTATTCCTGTAGTTTTTCGTCGTTGATGATATTCTTTACCTGAAGTTCTCTGGCCACACTTTTTGTTGTCAGGCCCTCTCTGTTGTGGAGTTGAGTTGCAGTGCTCTGTGACCGTGGTGCTGACTCCCACACCGTGTGTGGTGGTCCCGTTCCTGCAGAGCCTGGTGGTCTGTGCACGTGATTTTCACCCAGGCACGTGATTTTCACTTGGGGCTTCTGAGGGGTCCGTGTTGTGATTCAGCAGCTCAGTTGTAGACTGTATTCTGTCCCTGCTCAGCAGTCCCTGACAGAGATGACAAATGCCAGGTTGAAACTGACGTAGACATGGGTGCCACACTTAGGTGAGCATTTAGGGGTGCAGAGCCCAACAAAAATGGAACCTTTGGATTTCTGAATTTCGGCAGGGTATTTAGGACCGCCTAGGTCAGTTTCTACTTTCTGGCTGGAAATTTGTGTGAGTATTAAAACATTTGGACTCAATGGAAAGAATGTGTAGTTAGGAACATTTCAGAGACACTGTGTGTTTTGCTCATAGCTTTGTGCTATGTATCTGAATTGTTAATAATTGAAATAATCACTATATTGGTTTTATTTTGAAGGTATAATCAGTTTCCCTTGACTTGATTTCGATAACAGAAATGCATCTGCAGATAACTCTAGTTCACTAAATAAATTTACCTTATAATGATTTGGTAAATATTGGCTCGATTTTGGAATATTGCTGTAAAATTATTTTTCACTTTTCTATTCTTTTTTGAAGAAATTTATTACTTGAAATATTTTTAAGACATCGAGTCACAATTTTTTAGCTATTACATTGGCTGTAACTTTCTTTAATAAGTAATCGCCATGGGGCTGATTTTCCTCCAAGTGAAACGTTTTAGTTTCAATATGTTCCCATTAATTTGAAAAATTTTTAAAAAGAAAGTAGAATCAGATGTACCAATATGCTGTATTTTCTATAATATCCTGAATTTTCTAACTTGCCTGAAAAGTTGTATAAAAATTCAGTTTTTATAAATTGAATCATAATTAGAGAATTTAAAATTTTCAAAACACCTGAAGAAAATACGGCAAAATTTTAACACTTTTTAAATACGGGTGATGGGTATACAGATGTTTGTTATATTAATCTTTATACTATTCTGTATGTTTGAAATACTTTACGGTAAAAAAACAAAGTGGGCAATAGTTTTAAAGCATATCATATTTTAAATGTACCCCGAGACTTTTCTATTTAAAGCGATATCAAAGTGAATCTTTCTATAAAGAATCCTATTTTGATTGATCTGTTTTGCAAAGTCAGATTTTCCTGCTCTGCTTAAGCACACACACAACAACAACAACAACAACAACAAAACCTGGGCCCACCTCTGTACCACATTTTGAGTATTGTTGCATCCACCAGAATTTCTTAAACTTCTGAACTTAAGGTAAGGGCTTAATCTGACTCTGTACCTCATCCTCATCATAATATCCCTTACTTTGAGAGAGAATGCCTCACAGGAAGAGTTTTTTTCCCCAAGCGATGGGGTGAATGATTCAGTGGTGTTGCCTTCCTGCTTTAAGGAGTGGCTCTAGGACTGGGCAGTGACAGCAGGCCCTGCAGGCCCTCGGTGGCTGTGGGTTCTCCCCGAAGAAGGCCCTTGTGCTTTACATGGCTTTTGCATGTGTGCTCCTGTCCCTGCTGTTCATCTGTATTCACCAGCCAATCAAGAGAGCAGGGCTTCGAGGGAAAACTAGTCAGACAGGTTTGCCTGTCTATTTAAAAGGAGGGGGGGCCAGTGAAATTTGTGGATAAGGTCAAGGGTGAAACTATTTTGAGGAATATTAATGCTAATCACTGTTTCTGTTTTCTCCTGGTTTCGAAAATAGTCTGGAGGCATTTGTGAGAAAATATCTTAAGGGAGATAAAGTGAGAGTGAGGGGAAGAGGAAGAAGTAAATAAGAAATAGGGAATTAGAACAAGGTGGAGAGAGAGAAAGGAAAAACAATAGTGGAGGAAAAAAAACACAGGAGGGAAAGGACAAGTGTTTCAGTGTCCTGTCTGGGCTTTGTGTAAGCTGGGTGTCTAGAGCAGGAAACTCCTCTTGATCTGAGAATGAGTTTAATTGAAACAAGCAAACGCCTGTGGTCTTCAACATCCAAAGTGGGGAACACCCGGCCGGGTCAGGGCTGATCTTTACTAGGGATATTGGTGGAAGATGTCGTAATTGCCGTCTCTGACACTAGCTTTACCTTGGAAAGACTCAGTTCCCTTGAACAATAGTAAAATGTTAACATTCATGCAGCCTTTTTGTAGTTTGCAAATCCCTTCTCATACATCCCATCATTTTATCCTCGTTCTGCCCCTGAGCACTGTCCAGTGGGTAGTCACAGTTTGCAAACCATGAGTTGGGGATGCAGAGCTCTTAAGTAACTTCCGGAGGTCACCAGGACAGACTCCGGGATTTCACCTTAAAACCCGGCTTCTTGCCTAGGGCAGTGCGCTCCCTGCCTGCCGAAACCTTGACCCCACTGCAATGACCTCTGCATAGTCTCTCTTTACTCCTCACCACACACTCCTTTCCACTTGTTGAGATGTCCTTTCCCTTTACCCTCTGGAATGGTTATTCATGCTCATGGGATGGATTTTTATATATAAATAGATGTAGTTCTAGCTCTAACTTCCTAGGTACTCTCTCAAGACCTAGAGTTCCCAGCTCGACTTCCAAACTCAGGTCTGACCTACCTGTGTCAGTCTTCAGGCATAGTTGTTAGTGCTGGTGAATGGATTCCAACCCCTAGTGACCCTGTGGACAGCAGAGTGCCATCCTCTCCCCTTCCAGCACTTTATCAGACAGCGGTCTGCTGCTCTTCATAGGGTTTTCATGGCCAATTTTTTCATGGGTGACCTTGATGGTATTTGAAATACCCACGGCATAGCTTTCAGCATCACAGCAACATGCAGCTGCCACAGTCACTGGGAAACCAACCCCAGGCCATGATGGTGAGAGCGCGGGATCTTACCCGCCGGACCAGCAGGGCTGGCTTCAGGCCTAGACTTTGTTGCTATTTTGGAGTCCACCTTCGCCTTTGTCCATGATATTCAGTCTGGTCTCTAATTCCATCACTGTCTTCTTCATGAAGACCTTGCACATGTTGAGATTTCCATTCACCTTCTGTTCTCTGTGTGGTCCCTTTCACTTCAGGACCGCACCGATGACTCTTTCACTGTTCCCTTGGCCTTTGATCCCTTCCCCTCTCCATCCCTCAGTTGGGATCCATTTGCCTCCATGCCTGTGCCATTCATTTTCACATGGGAAATCCTGGCTTTCAGGGCTCTTTATTGCCCAGCTGCATTCAGATCACCCTGGTTTATTTCCTGGTGCTCCCCAGCAGCGTTCCATTGATCAGTCCCATGTATCCCTTGAGGCCTTTGCTTCAGGACATTCCCCACCTGAATTGTCCTCTGGATTTTCAAATACTCATCCTTCAGGGTTTTGACACTCATGGTTAGTCCCACCTCAGACTATTCCTTCCTGGTCTCTTTCTTTTTTTTGACTTTCCTTCTTACAAATGTTGATGATCCTTTAACACGTAATTGTGTTACTTCTCCCTCTCAGGAGAGTCTGCTGCTCTTAGAGGGTGGACTCTCGCCTAGTTTCCCAATAGTGCCTTGGACAACATGCTGATCAGAGGTAAGATATTCAAACATAGGGGCCGGCTCTGTGGCCGAGTGGTTAAGCTCGCATGCTCCGCTGTGGTGGCCCAGGGTTCAGATCCTGGGTGCGGACATAGCACCGCTCGTCAGGCCACGTTGAGGCGGCGTCCCACATCCCACAACTGGAAGGACTTGCAACTAAGATATACAACTATGTATGGTGGGAGGGGGGTTGGGGAGATAAAGCAGAAAAAAAAAAAAGATAATCAAACATAATTGAATGATGCCTTTAGTGACTCATAAGGCAGTGAGGGAGGTAAGTTCCCTAATTTTCTGTATGAATATTGATGCTTTCTTCCTTTTTTTTCCTCCAAAACTGCAGCATTCAAACTTGAAATGCTCCCTTATTTTGTCTTTAAATGAAATGTCCTATATAGACTGCTGTATACTTTAGCCAAAACAGACAAAAATGTTTGATCTATAGAAAGTTCATATTATAGGTCCTTTGAACTCTTAATTATAAAATTTATATTGGTTTTTTATTTTGCATTTATGTTTGAATATAAGTATGCCTGATGTCATGAGACCCCAGATGGAGAGAAGAATGAATTCACACGTCAGGAAGATCTGACTTAGGAAGCATTCAAATTGCCCCTTTTCCCCTTTCCCCATGCTCCGCCCCACCCCTCCCGCAAAGACCTTTTATAACAATTAATTCAAAGCACCAACCCAGGCAGAGTTCTTTATTTCCCTCTTCTGTGCTTGTTTCCTCCTTTGGTGATTGCCGGAGTTCTCTGGTTCCCAGTGTCTCCCCTTTCATCTCCTCTGGGCAGGGCAGTCGGAGTGGGAACAGGAATAAGAGTACATTTTAAGGAATCTCTCCAGAAAAAAAAAAAGAGAAGAAATAAACAGGTTAGGTAAGATTATTAAGAAGTGGAAGAAGTGATGTCTGACTGATACTTGCCAGTTTTAAATAATTCTTGAGAGCATTTAGAGGTAACTGTGTGATTTTGATGTTAGACCTTGTGTGAGCATAAGCTTTGGAATATACTTTTTGTTCAAATTTCTAAACTGTGCACAGAATGCAGAAACACACTCCTCTGGCTGTCCTGCTCCCTCTTTTTGCTGTTCCACTCTTTTCTTTCTTTCTTTTTCTCCTCTTATACCTGTCTGCCCTTCTGGAGAGAATGTCCCTGCCTTGGGTGGGGAATTCAGAGGGGGGATCCTAGTGATGGGCTTACAAATGTGGGGAAGAAGGATGTGAGTAGAAGTGTGAGTCGGGGATAGGGGTCTGTCCATCTGGTCATTTTATTCAAATCATCCTCTATACTAGTTGTCCAGCCTCTAGGTGGGTCTTAAGTGCTTTATGCTTTCTCACTATGATTTTTCCCACTAAAAATCCTTCAGCTTATCATTTGGATAGTACTTAAATGCAGTCCTGTTCCTATTCCTGCTCATACTGCTCTGCCCAAAACGGCGTGGAAGGGAAGACATTTTGAATCAGATATGTTGAATTCCTGGAAGTCTGTATAGTGAGCATCTGTAACAATAAGAATTAATTCAGCCATTCATTCGACAAGCAGCCTATTATATGATAGAACTCTTCTGCCTTAGAACCAAAATACACAGTGTTTTTTTTTTCATCTAGTATAAAATTTAGAGGTTTTACGTATAAAGTTTTAAGGCTTTAAAGTTTATTAAGGCTTTTGGAAGATAGCTATTTTGATTTGTGTATCCCAGAATTAAAGAAAAAGTCGATCTATTATCTGACATATGGCAGTGGTGTCTTTGGAGAGTCTTTATATGGTTCAGGTAAGAGACTGGATTAGGACCCAGGAAACCTGAGTGATAGTTCCGACCCTGCCAATGAGTAACTACCAACCAGTCAGGCGATGCTAGGCAACCACCCTTCAGAGACCTTGTCCCTTTCTCTACAAATGGGAGGGCTTGGACTCAGTTACCTTTAGTTTTTAAGTTGGGATTCTGATTTATTTTTTAGATGAAAATACATATTTTAAAAAAATATTTGGTGTCATTTCATAACAAATATATTAAGTACCAATGTTTAAGTATATTTATATTATCCTTGCAAGACTAGTAACAATGGCAATGATATATGGAAGACTTCTCTGAACTTGCTTCATTGTGCTGAATATCGGGTATGGTCCTAGATGCTTAGAAGACACAACTACATTTTTACCTGTCTGTAAGGGAGCATCAGGAAGATGCATTCTACCTTTCTGTAGACACTGCCAAAATCTTTCTCCTCTGAGGAATAATGTAGCCAATACTCCATAACCCCCTCCTCTTGGTTATTACCCTGGCATTTTATGAGACAACAGTGGAGAAGTTTGTTATTTGTTCACTCTTGAGAACTTCCAACCAATTGAATGGGGAAATATCCAGAATTTTTTTTTTTTTAAAGATTTTATTTTTTCCTTTTTCTCCCCAAAGCCCCCCGGTACATAGTTGTGTATTCTTCGTTGTGGGTTCTTCTAGTTGTGGCATGTGGGAGGCTGCCTCAGCGTGGTCTGATGAGCAGTGCCGTGTCCGCGCCTAGGATTCGAACTAACGAAACACTGGGCCGCCTGCAGCGGAGAGCTCGAACTTAACCACTCGGCCACGGGGCCAGCCCCGGAAATATCCAGAATTTTGTTTTTTGTTTGATTTGTTTTTTGCTTATATTGGGCCAGACATTTTTGGTCCTAAAACAAGTTTAAGACATCACATGGGAATTTATTTTGTAACTCTTAATAGTGTTAATGTAGATAATGTTAAAAATCCACTTAGGCTAGTGATATTAAAGAAAGGATATTTTTAAGTAGGGGAAAGAATCCCATGGTTTTTTGTGATTCTGGTACATTTCTGAAGCCTTAAGAATCTCTCAATAATGGTGTATTGAAAGCTGTTTTCCCCACATGTGAATTTGTCTCACTGTGGGAGAAGGTGAAAATTTAATCTGAATTTCCTCCATATTCACTGTGGCATTCCACTAATTAAAATCCCAATGAAAGAAAGTTATAAAAAGTTGTAACAAAACGTTTTAAAAGACCATCATTAAACATTAAACATTAAAAAAGCATTTTAATCAAGCATCAGTTTTTTAAAGAAAGCATAATATCTATCAGAACTTAAAACTTCATACAATCTCAGTTATGTGATTGATGAAACTTTTCTCATTTGTTTGAGGATGAGATCAGAATCCAAACAAAGAACTTCCTTATTGTTTGCTGAATGTTTATCCTATGATGTGGATGCATGGAAATAACTGGTACCAAGTTGGTCTTGAGGAGTTGCAGGAAAAGAAACCCACACCTTATTCTTTTAGGAGATGTATGTGTGTATATATATATATATACACACATTTTTTTTAAACTGGGTATGTGATATAGATTGAAAGTATTTTAATACTACTATTTTCTGTATTAAAAAAGAAAATTCCTTTTTTTAAAATTGCAAACTTTATCAGTGATTCTCAAAATGGTCCCTGGACCAGCAGCATCAGCATCACATGGGAATTTGTTAGAAATGCAAATTCTTATGCCCATCTCAGATCTATAGAGTCTCAGACTGTGAGGGCAGGCCCAACAGTCTGTGTTAACAAGCTCTCCACGTGATTCTGATGCATGAGAAGTTTGAGAACCACTAATCTGTGATACGAAATACAGTCAGTTCAATTTTCTCATGTGATGAAAAAAATTTCTGATCATTTTAGGGACAAAAGATAAATTCAGTTTAGATTTAAAAATGCTTTCCTGGTTAACACTTTCCTGGTTGGTTTTTATAACCTAAACTTATGATGTATTTTATTTACTAATTGATTATGTAGGCATAGTCAAGTATTCTTAGTTCAGACACACACACGCACATAGTTCCTCAATTTATTAAAAAACAATAACAACAACAAAATGGGTTGGAATCGTTGTTTACTTCTGTGTATTTTGCTGTGACTTTGTCAGTGTAGCTCAGTGGTGCTCAATATTATAATCACCTGGGAATCATTAAAAACAAAATATGCTAAGACCTGAGCCTCATCCCCAAAATGTCTAATTGATCTAGGTTGGGGGTGGCAGGTTTTCAGGCATGTCTAATTTTTACAAGCTCCCGAGGTGATTATAATGTGCAGTCAGAGTTGAGAGCCACTGGAAAATAGCCATATGTTCAAAGATTGGCTCACCTGCCGCATATCAACCCCTTAAAAAAATTGTATGTTAGATCCATCAGAACCTTTCGTTGTTTTAAGCAAATTGTCTTGTCTATGTATGATCAAAAAATAATTTGTTTTCCACTAAGTTATTGGTATTGTTGACTGGCTGACCGTGTTATCGATCCTGTTTTATTATCTTAATTCTACCCCTTGGCTTTACTCTAAATCCTCGCTTACTCAGGCGCAGTCCGTGCACGGGCAGCATCCCACAGCACCAGAGAGCTTGTTAGAAATAAATAGTTTGGGACCCCACACCAGAGGAAATGCAGATAAATCAGAATTTGCATTTTAACAGTATCCTTATGAAATTTGTCTTCACATTAAAGATTCTCTGTAACATAATGTTTAAAATCAGGGTGAATTTCATTTTTTTTCCTTAGCATCCATTGATCTGATCTTAACTACTTTTATGAACCAAATCATACCAATCTTGTTAAACCTATTCCTAAACTCATTTTTCAGATAAGTTTTAGAATTGTAAGGGATCTTTAGAACCACCTAATTTAATAGCCTCACCTGGCAGGTGAAGGAAAGTAGGTGCAGAGAAAGTAAATAACTTGGCCTAAATTACAGATTTTGAGATTCATAGTTACATGCCATATATATTTTTATGTTTCCTTTCATTATAGGGACTTCATTGTAGGGTCATTTACAATATTATTTTCATAATGTAAACAACTTGAAATGTGAGCTACCTGAAAAGACAGTCTTAGGTTACTCAAATATGACACATATGCAAAAAACAAAAATTTTAAATACACATTGACATTTATTTAAATTATCTGTCTAAAGTGACATTGATAGTACTTTACTAATATACCAATATTTCAAATTATCATATAATTTGTGTAATGAAGTGATAACAGGAAAGCTGAATGTGTAGTATTGAACTGAGTGAAAATGGAAAGGTACTGCCGCGTCCTTATAAATTACTAAAACTATATGCATGTGCTCCTGGGAGGTTGCAAGTGCTTTGTTTCTTCTGAGTTTCTCAGGATCTGGAGCTGGGCGTCTGGCTTTTCCGAATCCCCGGGACAACTGGAATTTAACTCAGGTCTTTATGTTTCAGATCCATATGTCTGTGGCGTCACATATTTCTCTCATTGCACATAAGAATTATTAGATCCTTGTCTCTCCACTTGGTGGTTGATTTGCATCAAAATCTCCTGCTGCTTATTAAAAATGCAGATTTGGGGGTTTCTCCCCAGGTTTCATAACAGCCTGTGTGAAGAGATGCTGGAATCTGCATTTTCACTAGGCACCCCGGGGGATTCTTTTGGATATGAACGTTTGAGAACCATTAGGTGATTAAATTTGTGTGTGTAATATGGTTAAATTTAGTCACCATCATCAAGCCTTAATTGGAAACATATTATATACAAGGTCCTGAATGCAATGTCTGTTGGTATCCATATTATCCTATTTGTCTTTCCTCTCTATTTTCTTGTTTTTATCTTCCCTTCCCACCTGATGCTTTCGGAGAAGTGCCCCAGGTGGGCCCGGGCGGGCTGTCACTGATGAGCGAGCAGCATTGCGTTTCTCCTTACAGCTTCACCACCTGTACTGTAGATGTCTGAAAAGAGACAACTGCAGATACTGGTTGGGTAGGAAAGTGGTGAGTGAAGCTGGCTTGGAATGCTGCGACAGCAACACAACAAAAAACGACAACAACAAAAATTCTTTATAACCTCTGTTTCGAGAGGAGGGTTTTGTGTGCCCCTTGGCGCTCATCAGAGTCCCCGGTGCAGAATTGAAGTTTTTGAATGGTATCGCCAGTGGTTTATTCCTTTCAGTACTGTGTATATAAAGAAAGACCTGCTTGTGTGGTACTGCTAGAAATTTATGTGCCTTATTTTCTGTAAGGTGACATGTTGCTATAGGGAATATAAGATTAATAATAGAATATTTTCCATCATGCCCTTTCAAACGATTTTGTTATTAGACCAATAAAATAAAATAAAAAGCAAAATTGCCTGTGTTAGAAATTTTGACTGAAAACTTTTGACAAGCAGCTTTGGATTAATTTCTTTTATTAAATTTGTGAAATGGAACCAAATTTCTTCCTTTGCATTCAGCATATTCCAGTTGTATTTCTGTAGTTAAACTATGCACTACCATACAAATAAATAAGTTTCTTTAATTTTTCTGAATGAACCAAAATCATTAATTTGGTAAAGTGTCAGACTTTGAAAATCTGAGAGTTACCTGTCCTTATTTATTAACCGTCAACAGCCAGCTTGAGTTGTTCTACTCCCAATCTAGTGTTTTCCCCCAGGTGTTGCACTCTTAATTAATTAAAGATGCCAGACTATTGCCAGATCATCACTTTTTGTGTGGTGGGGGAGCATGTGCCAATAGCAAGTGGCCTTCTAAATTCTCTCTCCCTGCCCCCCCACCCCAAGGCAAGATGTTCCCATTTCACAGTGTGAACTTAGGGGACTCTTTGCTTTCGTAGTTTATTTACAAACAGACAGTCATAATTAACTTCAGAACACAAGATAGTGCCTACCCATGAAAGCTAAATATTTAAACCTGGGCTATTTAACAGCCCTGTAGCAATAAAGCTGAGTTTCCCCCTAATTTTCCCTCAGTGACAATATGTTTTTTCAGCTTTATTTTCTTCCTCTCTTCACATGGTGGGATAAAAGTGGATTAAAAATGAGTACAAAACTCTGCAATGTCCTAGATGCTAGCTAGATCTTTCTCAAGTTCTCATCCTCAATCTTATTCTCCTTTATCTGTAAAATGGGAACAACTATTTTTGCCTTTGTATGGTCTCTCTGTAAATTAGATAATGCCCATAGAGCCTGTGATGCAGGGAAGGACATGGTGCATAATACTGCTCTTTCAAGAGCTGCTGTGTACTGATAGTTTTGTGTTAAGATGTAGATCTGAGCTATAGGGTGACTAGCTCATTCTGGTTTGCCCAGGACTTTCCTGGTTTTAGCATTGAAAGTCCCCTATCCTGGGAAACCCCTCAGTTCTGGGCAAACCAGGATGGTTGATGACCCTAGTGCTGGAAACAGAGACTCAGTATAACAGTGGCTTCGAAAAGGTACTTTAGTTGCCTCGCCACAGATAATGGTCACAATGGACATGAGTGGGCAGGGCTGATATTCTGGTTCCACAGTGTCTGCTCAAGTATCTTTGTTATTACACCTTGCCTGGTTTATACTTCTCTCTGCATGGTCCAGGATGTTAATCATTACCACGTCCTCATTCCATCCAGCAGGAAGGTGAAATCTCCAAGGGCATAAATTAGAAATTGCACATATCACTTCTGCTTCCATCCCATGCCTGTTTACTAGGACTCACTTATATGGCTAAAACTACTCCCCGAGAGGCTGGGAAATGGTGGTAGTATTTTTGGCTGTGAGCCAAGCTAACAGGATTCCGATACTAGAAAAGAGGAGTAAAAGATATGCCACAGCTGCATCTGACATGCTTATGTGTGGCAACAAATTTCAGCTGCCTTTCATAGGCTTGTTACTTAATATAATGGTAATTTTCTTTGTTATTTACAACATTGCTGTGAATATGTAAGAAGTTAACAAATAAGATGAAAAAAGACCCCTAGATTAAGAAAAAGTAATAAAATCTGTACTTTGACTTCTCCTTTTGTCCCCCTGACTGCAGTACCCATCACCCCAGAGGTTTTCTCTGCCATCGAGATGTGTAACTAACTTCAGTGCCTTGGGTAGAAGCTTTGGATTTAGAATTTTGTTCAGAAGCGAAGCAATTGGTGTAATTACAAGTTTATTCATTTAAAATTAAAGGAAAAAATATAGGGCCGTTAGTGGAGGTGCCTTTGGTCCAACCACATATCCTGGCTCAAAATCACAGTCACAGTCACTCATTCAGTACATCTTTATTGAGCATTTACCACATGGTTAGGCAATGAGAATAAAAGAGTTAAGATCTTTTACTAAAATCTCTACCCTTTTGGAGGTTAAGTTGCACTAAAGGGATACAGAAAAATGGATTTTTAAAATTTATATATATTTAAAATTTAAAAATTTAAATTTAAATTTAAAAATTTAAAAGCACTGGAAATGATGCTCGATTAGTGTTTACTTTGCTGGATTTATTTTTTGTTTTACTTACAAGGCTTCCTTACAGAAGGTGCTCTGAAGAAAGATGAAATTACTTTAACAGTATTTCATGTGGTACTGAGGTTGACCTCAGGCGGCAGTTATGATTGATACACTTTTTCATGTTATTTCAGTCCACGTAATACTAAATGCCAGGGAAACTTAAAAGTCTTAAGAATTTCAGCTGTTTGCCTTGCCAATCTACGTAATCTGCTTTGGGGACTAAATCATCCACTTCAGTTTTCTAAATAACCCAATTCACCATGTACAGACACAATTTTAAATTTCCCATTAGGCCTTATTTTGTTTTTCCTTTAATGTGAAAACACTTTAGTTCTTGTTTAAATTGATAGACTATAAATTGCTGAGCTGCCAGGATGGTAGGTGGTCAAAACCTAAATTTTTTCCTGTAGTTTATATGCTTGTCATTTTTTCCCCCTATATAGTTCATCCTCTTCTGTGCTTTCCACTTCAGAGTAATTAATGATCTAACCCCAAATAGGAAAAGCCAGAGGAACGATTCTTTCAAGTGGTGGCCAAAGGTGATCCCCCTAATTTCTTTTTTAATAAGTAGATGGAAATAGCATTTTAAAGTAAGAGGTCTAATATGGTGTTAGACTCTGGTATTTTAGACTCTTGTTTGAGAAAATGGGAAAAATAAGAGATTCATATAGTCTATTTTTCATCTTTAAAAAAGTCTCAGTAGTATATTGGGGTGTTCTTGTGTCAAATTTTATCCATGTTTAGGAGCAGCAAGAATACAGCTAATCTAATTGCTCTTCTTTCTTTTTTTTTTTCTGCTTTATTTCCCCAAACCGCCCCCCCCCCCCCCCCCCCCCGGTACATAGTTGTGTATTTTTAGTTGTGAGTCCTTCTAGTTGTGGCATGTGGGACGCCACCTCAATGCGGCCTAACGAGCAGTGCTATGTTGGTTCGAACCGGCGAAACCCTGGGCTGCTGCAGTGGAGCACGCGAACTTAACCACTCGGTCACCAGGCCGGCCCCTGTACTTGCTTTTCTGCTCCTCTGAGGGTTTACAACCCTTCCTTTGGCCTGGAAATGAGTGTCTTGGATATGCAACATTTAAGTAAAGCACCACCTGATTTGCTTGTTGTTTTACCCAAATTAATTCACACTCAAATGTTGAGTGGCTTTCCTCTGGTGAGGGATGGGCACACTTACTAAAACTGGCATTGTTTCTTGTCTTGAATGCAGGCATAGAAATAATTTTTAATGTAAAGAAGAAAGGGTGGGCTGATGTCAAAAATGAAATTTGAAAATGAAAATCATGAAAATAAAAATTTGAATGTTGGATGTTCTTTGATACTCTGGCAGTGGGGTGCAGTCAAGTAGCAGTAGCATCTCAAAAGCCAAGGGAGAGTTTGGAGGAGGAGGGTATCCGTAGTGTCTAGTGTTAGAGAGAAGTCCTGTCAGGTAAGTGCTGGGAGAAAGGGCATTCGTGTGAACATGAGGAGGTATGTGGTGCCCTTGACGGTGAGCGTTGGGGCAGAGTTGTGGTGGAGTCGGTGCAGACTGTAATCGTTGGGGGAATAAGTGGAGCCCAGCAAATAGAGACGATGTTCTAAGGCACTGGACTCCCAAGGGAGAGTGAGAGGAAGGCTCCAGCTCAAGGGGCATGTAAACTCAATGAGTATGTTATAGATATTATGTATTTTTGGTAGATAAATTCAAAAATCCAGAAATATATAAATAGGAAAAGAAAACAAAATCACTTAATTTTACAATCCAAATTTACTACAGACAAAAGTTTGATATTTCCTTTGTTTTCATTTTAGTCGTTTTATGTATACTTGTATGTATGTTATATATATAATTTTGTTTCTTGCTTTCTTAGTGTTATGAGCATTTTCTCATACTAAAATTTTTTTAAAACGTGGTTTTTGGTGGTTCTGTAATATTTCATTGTAAAATGTGCTATAATTTGATTGAGCCTCTACTGCTGGATTCTTTGTGGTTTCTGGCTGTTTGTTGGTGGAAGTGAATTCAGGGAACATCTTTGTACATACACGTTGGCATTTCTGATTTAGAGTAGTCTCATAAATGTAAAATAGTGTGCCAGTTGTTTTTCAGAACCTTTTATCCATTTACATTTTCATTAACTGCTTAAGACTATGGTATACCTTTGCAAGGACGGAGCATTATCATTAAAAATGGCATCCTTGCTAATTTTATGAAAGTAAAATCTGGTTTTTCATTTGTTCAGTCATTCAGTGAGTTTTAAGCTCCCTGGGACTGGCTGGGAGGGTGAGTTCGAACTGTGTGGGGGTGGGTGTGACACATTCATGACCAGTGTCTCCAGGATGCACAGATGGCGAGCCATGTGCACCTGCCATTTACCAACATTAGGAGGGTTTTACCCTGAGTTGTCAGTCTAATCCCTCTTCGGGCGGACTATCCACTTTATCTAGAGAACTGATCTGCATTTTTCTTTTGGGGGTAAATGCGCCTGCCCCTGCTTTGCCCTGTGGGAGTGAAGGGAGCTGTGGTAGAGGGGAAAACTGGCGGGGCTCCTCTTTCGAGAGATCCTCCCCTTGGTTTCCTCCTACCTCCCGCTACTGCCCTCCTGACATCCACTTGTCCACTTATGCTCTCGGCCATTCTGGAAGCACTTTTCATCTCTGCGGGGGGCTTCCCCTCTGTGTGTCCTGGGTCCTGACTTCCTCCAGTCACTTTTATTCCTCAATAAGCCATTCTTAGCATTCATTTTCTACAAATTTGTCAAAAACCCCTTCCACTGATGACTGTGGCCCTGCTCACACCCCGTTTCCTCACACCCGTCCTCAGAGACTTTAGGTCTTTTCCCGTTTTCTATTCTTTGCTGTAACTTCCAAAGGAGCTTTGGGAGGAAAGGAGTAGAACACTTGCATTCAGTCAGCCATCTTGGACTGGAAACCTCTGCTCCAGATGTTTTACACATTCCAAAAGTATTTAATGATTATGTATTCAATCTAGTGATATTTGTAATAGTACCTTTTTTTTTTTTTGCTTTATGCTCAGAATTTTTTTCTCTTTCCAGAGATCAGTTAAAGCTCAACACTTTTAATGGCTATTTAGGAATTTTTTTAAACACTATTTGATCTGATTTACTTTGGGAAATGTCTAAGGTAAATAATTTAGTGATCTTGTTTCTCAAATATAAAGCCAATTTGTAATACTTCATATCAAATATGTTGTTCCTTCCTCAGCCTCTTGCGGTATTTCCTTCATCCCATATTATGTTCATATTTATTCAGGAAATTCTTACAGCCTACCTACTCTCATTTACTGATTTGAACTAGGATTCTTGGGCTAGTTCCAGTGTTTTTTAGAATATGTTTTAATATTTACCTTGCTGTCCCAAGTCATTACTGTTTCTTTTTCAAAAGTGTATTCTCTCTTCTTTGCTTATTCTAACAAATGAACATGGGTATAATTTGGTAAAATTCCAAGCAAAACAAAATAAACCGTCCAGTAGGATTTTGAGAGGAATTTGTTCAGTCTATTTATAATATCAGAAGGATTGGCTTTTTTGGAATATCGTCTTCCATTAAAATAGTACAATATTGCTATACAGTTAGTGTTATTTCTATGTATATATCTTCAGGGAAAGGCTTGCTATACTTAGCATAGCCAACAAATATCCTTTTTAGTTAATTTTTTGTTTTTTCAGGAAGATTAGCCCTGAGCTAACATCTGCTGCCAATCCTCCTCTTTTTTGCTGAGGAAGACTGACCCTGAGCTAACATCCATGCCCATCTTCTTCCATTTTATATGTGGGGCACCTGCCACAGCATGGCTTGATAAGCAGTGTATAGGTCTGTGCCTGAGATCGGAACCTGTGAAGCCTGGGCCGCTGAAGTGGAGTGTGTGAACTTAACTGCTACGCCCCTGGGCTGGCCCCGCCTTTTTAGTTAATTTTAAAGGTATTTTATCTACTTTATTGTTATTGTGAATGAGATCTTTTTTATCACATATTATTTAAAAATGATACTTATTAATTTTATTAAGAGAAGAGTAGCTATGTCCATTGTAGAAAAAATTAAAATCCTTTATAGTTTGCACTATTCAGACAAAAACACTGCCCTTTTGGTCCTTATCGTTCCTTTGTATGTATACATAGATATCTTTTACAAATAGTACATGCTGTATGTCTAGTTTAGTAACTGAATTTTCAGTCATTAGTAAATCTTGAATATCTTTCCGTGCCGTTAAATATTCTTTGACAAGGTTATTTTACTGGCTGCATTGTATGAATGGATGATGATTTATTTAACCAGTCTCCAGTTTTTTGGGAATTTAACATATCTCCAAAGGCTTGGAATTAGTAACAATATAATCCTTCCCTAAAGAATGACTTCATGAAAATGCTTATGGAAATGAAATGTCTATTACGTATGTATGTCTAATATGTGTGTATATTGTGTATGTTGTAAGCATGTTGTTTTTCTAAGATATTTTCCATTTAATTTTGTTTATAGTGCATTTGGTACATCCGCATCCTTTTTTTATTATTTTTCTCCATTAATTTAAGGGTTTTTTTCAGGTTGCTTAAAATTTTTTCTTAAATTAATCAACTTTATTTTTTAGAGCAGTTTTATGTTCACAGCAAAGTTGAGCAGAAAGTGCAGAATTCCCATATACCCCTTGCCACCACATATGCACACCTTCCTCCACTGTCAACATCTTGCACCACAGTAGTACATTTGTTATGACTGATGAACCTACATCGACACATCGTCTCCCATAGTCCATACTTTACATTAGGGTTCATTCTTGGTGTTGTATATTCCGTGGGTTTGGACAAATGTATAATGACATTGTAGCATCTTATAGAATAGTTTCACTGCCCTAAAATCCTCTCTGCTCCGCCTGTTCATCCCTCCCTCTCCTGCAACCCCTGGAAACCACCAATATTTTTACCGTCTCCCTGTTTTGCCTTTCCCAAAATGTCATGTGGTTGGAATCATACAATATGTAGCCTTTTCAGATTGGCTTCTTTCACTTAGCAATATGCATTTAAAAGGTTTCCTCGTCTTTTCATGCCTTGATAGCTCATCTGTTTTTAGCACTGAATAATACTGCATTATCTGGATGGACCCCAGTTTATTTTTCCGTTCACTTGCTAGAGGATGTCTTGGTTACTTCCAAGTTTTGGCAGTTATGAATAAAGCTGCTCTAAATATCTGTGTGCAGGTTTTTATGTGGACAAAAGTTTTCAGCTACTCTTGGTAAATACCAAGGAGCATAATGGCTGGATCATATGGTAAGAGTATGTTTAGTTTTGCAAGAAACCACCGAACTGTCTTCCAAAGTGGCCGTACCATTTTGCATTCCCACTGGCGATGAATGAGAGTCCTGTGGCTCCATATCCTCTCCAGCATTTGGTGGTGTCAATATTCTGGATTTTGGCCATTGTGGTAGGTGTGTAGTAGTTATCTTATCGTTGTTTTAATTTGCGCTTCCCTAATGACAGATGATGTGGAGGCTTTTTTCATATCCTTATTTGCCATCTGTACGTCTTTGATGAGGGATCTATTAAGGTCTTTAGTCCATTTTTTTTTTTAAAGATTTTATTTTTTCCTTTTTCTCCCCAAAGCCCCCCAGTACATAGTTGTATATTCTTCGTTGTGGGTCCTTCTAGTTGTGGCATGTGGGACGCTGCCTCAGTGTGGTTTGATGAGCAGTGCCATGTCCGCGCCCAGGATTCGAACCAACGAAACACTGGGCCGCTTGCAGCGGAGCGCGCGAACTTAACCACTCGGCCAGCCCCTCTTTAGTCCATTTTTAAATCAGGCTGTTTGTTTTCTTATTGTTGAGTTTTAAGAGTTCTTTATATTTTTTGGCTAACAGTCCTTTATCAGATATGTCTTTTGCAAATGTTTTCTCCCATTCTGTTGCTTGTCTTCTCATGCTCTTGGCGTTATCTTTCTCAGAGCAGAAGTTCTTATTATAAATGAAGTCCAGCTTATCAGTAGACATACTCTGATGATTCTCAACTAGCAAGAATCTCACCGTTTGTTGATAGTTGTGTTAGTCACTCTTATGCACCACAATGATGTTTATGGGATTAAAGTGCTCATAATCGATTTTGTTTTAGAACAGCAGAATTACACGCTTGTGCAAATGCTGCTTCTTTGTTGGTAATAAGTATTTTTGCTTGAGACATATGAAGATATAGTAGACATCATTTTTAGAAGACATTTTGCCACACGAATGTTGGTATTTTTGAAGTTATTTAGAATCTATATGTACAGAATCTATGTACTGTTTCTAACCTCATTTTAGGATGGTAGCCATGAGTACAAAATTATTTTAGCCACATGTGACTAAATTAAATAAAATTTAAAATTCTGTTCCTCAGTCACACTCACCACATTGCAGCTGCCCAGTGGAGGCTGCCATATTGGACAGTGAGGATATAGACCATTTTCATTACCACAGAAAGGCTATTGGATGGTGCTGTCCTAGAACATGGGTAGTTTTGCCTCAAAAAAAAAACATTTTGTGCCATTTCTTATTTTGTAGGAATTACTGAAATTAAATATTAAAATAAAAAAAGGAAGAATAAAATAAACACAGTGAAAGGCTTTCTTTCCCTGCTATTATTGTTGGTTTTATTTCTAAGTTATTTGTGATGGATAAAGTAATAGTGTTAACTGTAGCTGAGCCAACTGAGCATGCTCACTGTCTGCTCAGCTAGATGCCAAACACAGGCGGGAGAGCGGCTGCCCACCTTTGGTCCATCATCCCGTATGTCTTCTTGGACATGCAAACAGTGGCGGGCAGTGTTAATCACAGCAGTGAGCAGTAGCTGCTGAAATAACTGTTTTGCATAAATCTCATCCCTGAAATTAATAACGTCTGCTTAAAATACTCAATTTTTTCTTCCTTGGTGTTGGAAGAAGGCTACACCAGAAACACCCATTGGAGAGGCAGTACAGTAGAATAAAGGCCTGCAAAGTTTTCTCCAAGAGTGGCCACCTCATTCTCTTCCTTTACTGACTTTGTGATTAATGCATAAACTTACTTCATTGCTGTAGAAACTTCAGTGTTTCCTCCAAATTTATTTTTTAAAGCCCTCATGTTAATTTCATCAACATTTAACATAGGCTTCTATATGTTTATAATGTGCATTACTTCTGTTTCTTTTTTTTACTTTTTGCTGAGGAAGATTTGTCCTGAGCTAACGCCTGTTGCCAATCTTCCTCTTTTTTTGCTTGAGGAAGATTAGCCTTGAGCTAACATCTGTGCCAGTCTTCCTCTATTTTGCATGTGGGTCACTGCCTCACTGTGGCTGACGAGTGGTATAGGTTCGTGCCTGGGATCTGAACCTGCAAACCCAGACCACTGAAGCGGAGCATGCCAAACTCAACCACCACACCACAGGGCCGGCCCCTACCTCTGTTTATTCTTAATGGTATAGTGTCAACTCATCCAGAAATAGTTTGAAAATTTCCTTGGAGGGAGAGAGGGAGAAAGCTCCTGTAAAGATAATGTCCTTTATCGTTTAACCTTGATATTGGAAGAATCTATCATTTGCCTGCTATTGATTTCTTCTTCCTTTTTTTTTTTAGGTTGCTTGAAGTTTTTGAATGTTGAGAAGGTATACTTGTTAAAACTGCATTTAGATGGTGGGAATTTGTACAAGAAGGATGGTTAATGTAGGATAATGAGTAAAAATAGATCCTGATTTGGTGATGTGCATTTAAATGTATTTTGAGTCCTTTGACATAAAAGTGTCCCGTTTGCGTGGATAATTCTTATTTAGATCTGTATGTGGAGGCTAACTTAGAGTCTAAGTCAAAATTGTGTTGGGTAGGGTGGGGGAGTTTTCACACTTTGCGGACCCCGTGGGTAGGATACTTATTTCTAAAAAAGAGTAGAGGATGGCTCTAACTATTGCACGTGGTCTGTTAACATGAAAGGGTAAGAGAAGCACCAGCTGTGAGGAGATCAGCCGTCATCTGACTCGCCATTTGTGCCCAAGTTATAGGCACGACACGGGAGTGTGGTCTGGGCTGTACCCTTCATCAGTCTCTTCTTCCATAAGCATTTACTGAGATCCAGTTAAGCCTCTTGAACTTTGCTATTAGAAGCTTCTCTTCTACATGATGCCCTGAAATGAATCAGCAAGCTGATAGAAATTGCGTAAATAGAGGCTGCGAAGATACTTAAGGGTGTTTAGATAAGGGAGAAATTCACATTAAAGATCACTTTTCCTGTTGAAAAATGTTCTTTCTGTAGAACTGCTACTTGAAAGAATTGTTTTCTAAGACATCATCTTTATTTGGTATGCATTGGTCATAATTGGGAACGTAGCTGCTGTGATAAAATTATTTAAAAAGAGATACACATGTTGCTATACCTAGAAATCAGAACTCTTGGCTCTTCTTCCTAGGCTTAACATTGATGTTCAATTAAAAGATAAACACATGTTTCACAGATATAGCTATTATTCAAAGAAGAGAGATCTTTTGTCTTTCAATCTTACAGGAGTTTTATTTCAAATTTTAAAAAATCTAGTTCTTTATTAATGATTTAATTGTGTGCTGCAACACCGCTACGTTTAAAATATATTTCAGTTTATGTCAGCTTTACTGTGAATTCTGTGCTTTAAAAAATTATCTTTCAAAAATAAACAGGTAATTAGAGTAAACATTGAGATAATTTTTTAAGGTGATCTTTAAAGTCTTAGATCATTGGATACTTTGAAAACAAGTCTCTGATTATTTTGAATGGTAAAGATCGCATTCTGTTCTAAGTAGTTTTCTGGTTGTCATTTCAGCTATGAAGTCTTACACTGCATATTTCATGCTCCTGTGGAGTGCTGTCGGCATAGCGAAGGCTGCCAAAATCATCATCGTGCCGCCAATAATGTTTGAAAGCCATATGTACATTTTCAAGACGCTCGCCTCGGCCTTGCACGAGCGAGGCCACCAAACGGTGTTCCTGCTCTCCGAAGGCAGAGACATCGCACCGTCTAATCATTACAGCCTCCAGCGCTACCCAGGGATCTTTAACAGTAGCACCTCGGATGCTTTCCTGCAGTCCAAAATGCGGAATATTTTCTCTGGGAGATTGACAGCAATCGAGCTGTTTGACATACTGGATCACTATACTAAGAACTGTGACATGATGGTTGGCAACCGAGCCCTGATTCAGGGTCTGAAAAAGGAAAAGTTTGACCTGCTCTTGGTGGACCCTAATGACATGTGTGGATTTGTGATAGCTCACCTTTTAGGAGTTAAATATGCTGTATTTTCAACTGGCCTTTGGTATCCTGCTGAGGTGGGTGCTCCGGCCCCCTTAGCTTATGTCCCAGAGTTTAACTCACTCCTCACAGACCACATGAACTTGCTGCAAAGGATGAAAAATACTGGCGTTTACCTCATTTCCAGATTAGGGGTCAGCTTTCTGGTTCTTCCCAAATACGAAAGGATAATGCAGAAGTACAACCTGCTGCCGGAGAAGTCCATGTACGATTTGGTCCACGGGTCCAGCCTGTGGATGCTGTGTACTGATATAGCCCTGGAGTTTCCAAGACCCACTCTGCCTAACGTTGTTTATGTGGGAGGAATCCTGACCAAGCCGGCCAGCCCGCTACCAGAAGTAAGGTTTGCTGAACTTGGTAATCTTTTCTGAATATAAAGGTCAATTTGTCAGTTTTGATTTTTAGAAGAGAGAAGATTGGTTATTGTTGGATAATGAATGCTACTTTAAAGAGTGGTTAAGAAACAGAGCCTACCAAGGTCCCTTTATTTGTGGACGCGCCACTCCCCTGGAACACGTTCCTGCTGTGAGCATTTCTGTAATGCTGACAGGCTGCTCTGCCATACGGTCAATGGACTGGCTGGGAAATAGATTTTTGGTTAAGTAATACCTATAGCATGTGAGAAGAATGGAATTAGATAGTTAAAGTGAGTGAGTATAAGTGATTTTGCTTTTAATTAAACAGAGGTCCCTCTGTTCTCCCAGGTAGCAGCATCACAGGTCTCTACGTCTAGATTAGGTTCAGTGAACTCAGAGAAGTAGAAACCGCGTGAGTGGAGACTGTTCCTTCCCTGGCCATAACGACTGGACAGTTTGTGTCCAACTATAAAAATGAGGTAATAACTTCCATCAAACTAGGGAGCCAACTAATTTTAAGTTAACGAGCAAATGTCGTTGTTTTAAGGAAATCATACCCCATTGTGATTTCATTTCAAAGATGGAATTAGTTGCTCTTTAACATAGCCCGTCCAGTCCCTAAGGCAAACCTAAATTCTTCTTGCTGGCTGAGTAGTCAGCGTATCCCTGTGTTCTGTTCTCCATCCTGGTTTGGTTTTATTCGGTGTCTCAGACTCGCAGGAGGCGCACTTGTGTATCTGTTGTTGCCGTGGGTTTTCTAACCTCAGGTTCAGTCTGGATTGAATCTCAATGTCTGATGGCGTTTGCTGGGAAGCGTAGGGCCCGTTCTATGATTTTCTCTATTGGAATTCTTTCTACCCTTAAAATTCTGAAAATAGCCACTCAAAGCAACTCTGTTAAATTGTTCATTTCTAGTTCTGGTCATTACATCTTAAGAAATCTGTCAGGGCTTTGATGAAGAGTAAATCCAGATTTTCTCGTAGAGGCACCAGATAAGGACAATGGCTGGGCAGAATTTTCTCATGGGGAAGTATTGTGATTGAAATCCACAACATGTAGACTTTCCTAATACGACCATTAGAAGTCTATTTAATCAATAATACCTTGATATTTCTCATGTAACGTGAAAAAATAGAACTTGCCAGGTCTTTGGTCCATTTCAAATAGATGCCACTGGTGGAGGCTCTGCGGGCAGGTGTTCTCTCAACACCAGCTGCAGAGGATGGGGATTAATCTCAGTTCATCTCAACCATTCATGAATTTATCCAAGCCCATTTTGAACCCTTAAGTATTCTCTGCCAGAGTCACTGTGTGATGTATCTCTCCCCTTCCCAAAGGATTTCAGAGGCAGCTTCTAAAAGACTGGGTAAGCAAGCCTGTCTTTTCTGTAACTGCATCTCCATAAGGTTACACAGGTCAGCCGTGTTGCCGCTCCTCCTCACCTTATCCCAGCCAGAGCACTGCCTGCTGTCTGCTCCTGCTGTTTGGGTGCTGTGTCCTTTCTGCAGTCACCTGATTGAAGAAGGAACCAATGATGAAAAGGAACCTTCTGATTGCCGTTTTTTCCCTTCAATGCCTGCACGTTTTTCTTGAGTTGCAGCGACTTGGACTACATAGCATAAGCACAGAATAATATTTTATGCGTTGTTTTCTATACTATACCTTTTGTTAAGATACATTACGTGTGAGAATGTTTCTTTTTTCCCCTATAACTCGAGCTTATCTTTTCCCCCATGGGTCCCTCTGTCCATTAGTCTCACGATTTTGTTTTACTTTACAAGCATCTTTTGAGTGGTTTTTGGAACTTCAAATAAGGTTATTACTCAAAATGTTTACTGATTTGCTGTGATTTCTAGTTTGACACTGGCTTGACCTACTTTGTGGGCTTCCCTGTTCTTTTTTCCTATTTGGGCTTTTTGTGATGATTCCTTTGAAAGCGTGCTTTTTATTTACAATAATCGCTTTGGCTGTGCCAATTAGTTAGGACACACACACAGAAACATGCACACAGGGCATGTGCTTGGCTGTATGTGGACCTGGATAAGTGTATTATTATCGTTGAAAGTCTGTTAGGTTGTAAGTGTGGAGGGCTGTTTTCATTTCAGTGTACCATTTACCAAGTTCTTCAATAGAGAGTATTTTGAAGAATGATGTGTCTTTTTCTTTCAGATCTTCCTTCCCTGGTGAGGTTTTCTATGCCTAGGAACACATGAGTTCCTATTGGGATTTCTCTAGTAGATCTGTCTGATATGATAAACTGTTGCGTAGGGTTCTAAAAGTTAATGAGTTTCTCAAATGCCTGTATTATTTACAGGTCGTGGTTGTGACACTAAATAGGGCCCGGCAAGTGGCCGCTTAGAATGTGTGGTTCACCAATAACAGCTTAATGGTTAACTGCCTTAGTATCTTCCCCTGGGAATGGATTAGTATTTCCAGATGTCTGGAAATGATTTGACAGTGGGATTACATTTCACAACCTGAGATGAAAGGGTAGAGAAAATTCCTAAAAGACATTTTTCAGAAGCTTCCGTAATGTTTGAGCCTACAGTAACTCTAGAGAGCATCCAGTTCAGTTCCATTTATTTAGTTTATTTTTTCCCCCTCAAAATACAAAAAATAGTCCTTCCATTTGTCACATAGGAGATTCAAAGACTTGATTGTCTCGTCCAAGGCCACATAGTTTGTGGCACAGCCAAGTGAAATGTGGATTGTTTTACTATTGATTAGATATTTTGTCAAGATGCCTGCATCCCTTGTCACTCATTTTACTCATTTACACAGTTATATAGTGTGTACAAAACTATGCAGAGGCAACAGTTTCTCTCATCTTTATTTGATATCGCAGAGATTGTAGGGACTTAATGTGAGAGTTGAATTAAACCATTCGGACCGTTACTCAGTGCTTTAGAGATTTACTAATAGAGGTCAGCCCGATGCAAGTGCTTTTGATTACAAAGTGTATTCCAGTAGAGTGAAGGATTTGTGTGCCTTGATAATGGAATCATTTTAAAATTCATGTTAACAATGTGCCTAACTTCTCACATTATTTACTACCTGGCTGCCTACAGGAGGAGTCCTTAAAATATGTGGATTAAAGGGAAGAGGTGTGGGTTGGATCACATCCGTATAGGGGCTTATTTGCTCTATCATTGCAGGGTGGTAAAGAACATGAATGCAAATTTTAAAAAAGGAAAAATGGTCTGCTTTTGCCAGGAAGAAGGTCTGTAAACAGATCCCTATTTGATTAGGTCCTTTAAGTATTAAACGTGAATGAGATAATAACAGCTAATAGGAAGTGATTATAGCTTTTAGTAGTTTTATTAAGAGGTGATTATAATACCACTGAAGAATAGTACATTTACTTAGGGCATCTATTGATTATTAAAAAATTAACACGTTTCAGGTGATATTTTCTAGATGATTTTCCATTGGCTGAAGCGGTTTGGCCATGCCAGGCACTTGATTTCTGCCACTTTTCAGCTTCTACAGCCCAGAACTGTAATTGCAACTAACAGATTGTACCTTAAGTATTTGATTTTCACATGGCCCTCTCCCTAACTACAGTGTGGATACCTCAAAGGGTGGATACCCTACTTATTCATCTTTGTACCCTGAGTACCTGGAAATGATAGGCACTCAATAAATGTTTAAAGTTAACTAGGAATAGTTACTAGTTGCCCCCAAAAATAGGTGATTCAGCTAGTACAACAATGTTGTTGCTATTATAACCATTATCTGTCTATTCCAAATTATGTCTACATACTATCCCAGCCATTAAGCATCCAAACATTCTAGGCTAAGTTATTTTAATGAATTAGAACAGCTATCTGATGTTAGTGATATTGAGAAAGGCATCACCGCACATTACGGAACTAAATGGTCTCTACTCTGTTCCAAATATGCATGTGAACCGGGGAGTCGTGCAAGCCAGGCCAGCTCTTGCTGTCTTGAAGGATGAGAGGTGGTACAGCACCTCGGAGGTGCCCTGTTGCCGGGCTAGGAGTATTGAGGGCGTCTTCCTTTCATCGGTTATAGAGACATTTTTAATTTAGGGAAACATAGTCCTGGGGAGAGGTACAGATAAGATAAGAGATAAACAGAGATAAGAAAGAGCACGAGACCAAGGACAGGGTCATGAGCTACTTATTGTTTGTTATTTGCCTGAACTCCCTCACAGAGAAAGGTCTTGGAGACATTGAGGGACAGATTCCTTATATTACCCACTTGTCAGCAGATCAGGATGAGAAGAGTAAAACCAATAAACAAAACAATGGCTTTCTGTATTCCATATTCTTTGATTCACCTGGAAGCCATTATGTACTACTACATATGGTAATGAAAAGCTGATTTCCCCAATAATGAATGAAGTGTCCAGGCTGAGATACAGACCAGAGTCCTTGCGGGGATGAAAGACTTGATCCAGGATTGCAGCTGATGTGGAAAATTCCATCCATTTAATAAGATGTTACATATAAGTTATGTGATCTCATAAAATATGAAGCTAGAGGTGGTATTGTAACTATTGTACTGTGTTGATTAAAATGTCTGCTTTTAAATAGGTATCGCTTAATCAAAATATATATCCTTTATAGTTGGTTCCATATTTTGGATACCATCACTCACAAATCATTTTTTAGAATGTCTTCATTTATATAGTACTACTATAGATTGGTAGCTATGTGGGGGTCAGAAAAGTGCGAACTATGATGTTTGGAAGAGACTAATGATTTAATTCTAATTACTAATTCTGAGCTTAAATCTTCAGCATAGCATAATATTTGTCAGAGATAATAGATTTCCTATGAGAACTCATTAATATAAAATGTTGCAGGTGTTTCTTGTGAAAATTTTGTAGCTTGATCATCTATTTTGTCTATATTTTGTAATAAGAAACCAGATTACCTTGCTAGGTGAGTCTATCCAGGAAGTAAGTCAGGCACAGTTGGAACCATCGATAGCTTACTGTTCGGTTCACTGATAGGGTAATTTTCTAAGCAGCACTGTGGTTTTAAGTAGCTTATCAGTAGCTTCTGTAAGTATTATGGGCTTACAAGGATTTCCTGATAGATAGGAGACCCAAATACATGCACATTTTCAAACAAACTTGTTTACAGTTAAAATTGCAGAATTTGACATGATTTTTAAACACTTTCCCCCTTCTGCTATTAAGTATTTAAGCTTTAAGATGCCCTATAGAATTGTTCGTTTAGATATTAATTTCAACACTGGCAATATCAAGGGAAATATTTTTAGCTGATCATTTTTACAAATGATAATTTTCCTAATTAAATTGCTGTTGGCATCAGTTTTTTGGTATGCTGTTCTGCATAAATACTCTCATTCCACTTGTAATTTTAAAATTATGAAATCTCTCCTGTCAACGAGTTTGTCAGAGCTGTTCCTTAGTGCAGATTTTGACAGAGAGGATGGAATGAGCATAAGCTTCTGGAGAATCAGTGGCAGTGACAAACTATCTATGTCATAGTTTTGTTTATAGAATTTTTCGTACCAACTTTCCAGGGCCTGTGGCAAAGCAGCAAAGAAGAAAAACATGGGCTTTTTCAGCCAAATGGTCCTGGCTTTTAATCTTGGCCTTAACAGGACTCTTTTGGGTGAGGGAGTCAGCCTCATCAAAATGAGGACGGCCATGTTTACCTCAGAGGGTTTGGTATATGAGAGCCGCGCAGCGCCTGGTGTGGTAGTCTTTGCTCGTCTTCTTTGTAGTACCTCTTGTTATTGAAGATGGTTACTGAATCACCATCACTTGCTATTTTCCACATGCAAATAGATGAATGGTTTCAGGGGCTAAGAGGGATGTGGAGGAAGTGTCTATGGCTTCATCTCTGCTCGTCTTTGGGGTTGGCACTTGATGCTTGTCCTTCTATCTTGGGGATGTTTATTTCTCTTTTCCTCATCCTCTTCCCCACTGAGGTAGAAGGAAAGTGACAAGCGGGATATGTGGGCATTAGACCATCTCAGTGTCTTAGGAAATGAGCAGAAGCTGATGGGTATGTCTTCTCAAGGGTGAGAGACTTAAGGCAGTAGCTCTGTGGTACTTGGGATGCTCACTTCTTTAGGCGCAGTGATAATTGTCTGTGGTTTTTCATCTTTTAAGTGGAGGAGGCGGGACTGCAGCTCCTGTCCTGCTGGCGCCACCCCATGCATTCTCCTTCTCTGCTTCCCATTCCTAAGGGAGCTTTGGGGAAACTAGGCAAATAAATGCCTGCCTACCTTCTAGCCAGGGATTCTACCCAGATTCTCCTCCACACTCAGACCCTCTGAATTAGCTTCTTAGGTTAGGTAACATAGACACCTCAAAAAACAAAAGTTTAAGATTTTCTTCTAAGATCTAGAGTGCAGACTCAGCCATCAGCCTTGCTGTTTATCCCGACTTCTTCCTGTATCTCTCTAGCATGCTCCATCGCATCCTCTGCACGATCCTTCACTCTCCTCAGTGGTGTTTAGATCAGAATCTCATGCTATTCTTGTTCAAACATGGATTGTTGGGCCAGTCAGTAGGTCTAGGATGGGTCTGCTGATTTGTAACAAGCTCCCAGGTGATGGAGATGCTGATGCTGCTGGGCTGAGGACCAGCCACACTTTGGGAGCCATTGATTTAGACTCAGTCTGTGTGATCCATAACTTTTAATTACATTATGTAATATATTTTGTATGAGAATCATTCTTTTTCTGATCATTATGGTTTTTCTCTCTTCTATAAAATTATTTTCAATGTAAGTTGTACCAACATAAATGCGTGTGTGTGTGTGTGTATACATACATACATATAAAAATACATATATATGTATATACTTTTCCAGAACTAGGAAAGCCCTGGATTCCATTGTACATCTGGAGAGCTCATTGCCTTATAATTCTGTTTTGTGAAATTAATATGGTGCTGTTGAATTATTAACCCTGCTTTAAGATACAGGTCTAAACAGAATGTCTATGTGCAGCCATGTTAATAATAGATAAAGTCTTCAGAACTAATACCATTCTACCCTTCTCCCCCATTTCATTCATCTCTACCATTTTCTTCTCTCTTTTTTTTGACAACCTAAAAATATTTTATCTCAGGTTAATGTACAGCATTGGATCAAAGTAGGCTATGATTTTAAAGTCATATTACAGAAATGCCTGTTTTCTAAAATTCTAAGAAGTTATACACTGACATTTTTTTACCTACACTCTTAATATCTAAAATTTAGTAGCAAGCAGAATGTCATATACTCTATACATAGTATTCTGTAAATGCTCACTACCTACTGCTAGATTATAAATACAAAGAAATGAGAAAGGGGTTATTTTTTAGTGTCCAGTCTTTATATCAGCTTGCTTACTCAGGAAGTACTTTTATGCTGTGAGAACCACTTTATCTTTTTACTTTGAAAACATCTCTGTCCTAAGTTTGCAAACCCTGAACTTGCACTTAAGCAAAACGCTGGTCCCTGCCTAGTATGCCTAGTGTTGGCCTGGGGCAGAGAGTTGCTTTGTAATGGGTATTTTTGTAGCAAGAAAACAGGACAAATAGCCAAAGAGAAATAGGCATTGAAGTAGTGGGATAGAGTTTTTCAGGCTCTTGTTAATCCAGAATGCTTTCTATGCCGTCTGAAATCAGAGATACAGACAACAACTCCTAGCCCCATGCAGATGAGAGATCATTTCACAGAGTGCAGGGGAGGGGGCAACGGGCACACAGAATGCCTGCTTTTCCTCCATTGCCTGTGCTCAGTGATGGGAACTGGTCCCCAAAATAAAAGTGACAAAACTATGCAGACCAGAACCCTGGGTATTTGTGGTAGAAGGCCTGTTCTTTGAAACCTGAACACGAAGCAATTGCAGCCCAAGAGACCTTTGTACCATCAGAAACAATTGTGCTACTGGATGGGCACAGAGTGGGCCATAGTGGCATACACTTAACTCCACCATTTTCTTTTGGCTTTCTGTCAAGGTAGATTTTTGTGAAGCAGCACTGATGACTGTTACAGGAATCACTTTTAGTAGGAGATTCAAGAATTGTGATTCTATCAGTATAAATATAGTCAGTTAATTAGTCTGTTAAAAGAGCATCCATTCTAGAAAGTGTTGTGAGAGATAAAAGTGCTGTGAGATATGAGAGACATTTTCCTAAAACATTGATCTCCTTCAGAGAAGAATCCTTATTAAAATGGTCATTTACTTATAATTGGATTATTTCATACGGGTGGCTTTTTAAAACGGCGGCTTTTCAGGAGAATTATGGTGTTCAAATTTGCATAGATCTTTGAAAACTCACTAAGTTCCAAAAGACTGAAAACCTTTCGGAAGGAGTAATGGCAGGAACTTTTGGAGAACCAGCATCCCAGCTCAGCCATTTTTCTATCTCACCCACTTTCATACCGGGTCCTGCAGCACAGTGCAAAGTATGAACCTTAATGCATATATTTTGAAATTAATGTCAAATTGTAAAAGCTGATGTACTTGCCCAATTTATTTTGCAAAAATGGGATAAAATTATTTTTACGGTATAAATTTCCAGAGCTTTTATCAGTGAAAAGCAGCTCAAGTGGCTTGATAAATATTATTAAAACCTTAAACCTAACTAATTTCTCTGACTACCATTTTCAGGCCATAGTGAGGAACAGCTAAACCAGCCTGACATTTTCTTTTTTACTGCAAAGTCCTTTTAGCCCTTTTTCATGTGTGTGGCACTGAAAAGGTTTTGCAAACCAGAAAGGGATGGATGGCCACTCGTAGAAAGGACAGGTGGCCATTTGGTTCTATATTCAGTACATGTTTCTTGAGAGCCTAATATGTACCAGACACTGGGCCAGCAATGTTAAGTGCAAGTTATAGTTTCTTTCTTTGTCCTGCTTAATAGTCTAATGGGAGAAATAATTAATAAAGATGTAAACAAATTAATAAGACATATAATTTCAACGCTGAAATGCTGTGAAAGAAACCCACAGCGTGCACTGATAGAGAAGAGTCTTCCCAGGTGACAAAGGAGGACCCCGTGAGAAGGTGGAGCTAAGGAAGGAAAGCACTGCAGGCAGGGGACACACCCATCCCCAGGGGGGAAGGAACGTGCATTTTGAAGACCCCAGAAATGTCAGTGAGGCTGAAGAGGTGAAGGCAAGGGCTGGGGCAAGGGGCTCAGGTGAGTTTTGAGAGGTGAGCAAAGGTCATATCATGGAAGGCCTTATGAACTATAAGGGATTTGGATGTCATTAAATGAGTTTAAACATGATTGGATTTGCTTCTAGAAAGAATCCTTCTGGTTGCTTTGTGGAAAAAGTATTGTAGGAGAGGAAGAGAGAAGACAGGGCCAATTGAGTGCATGTTGCCGAGGCTCAGGAGAGAGGGGGGTTGGTGGATGTGGAGGGGGTGCGCAGAGGGATGACTCCAGGAGGATTGGGAGGTGGAATGAACTGCGCTGGAGTTGGGGGATGGGGGATTCTTAGAAAACAGCCAGGTTTCCTGCTTGAGTAACCAGTAGATGGCATTTCCTGGATGGGAGAGACTGAGATGTCAACCTTCGAAAAACTGAAACCAGTTTAAGAAGCAAACGTTTATTTGGGATCAAAGAATTGCAATTTGGGGAGCAAAGATTCAGGTAGAAACCCAACTAGTGTCCCGCCTGGGAGTAAATCTCAGGGGCTTTTAAAGGCAAAGAAGGTAGATTGTATTACAAAGAATTTTAATTGGTGTTGGAGGCAGAAGCTGGTCTTGGCTAAACATTGATTCATTATTGATTCCATCTTCGGAAAGTCCACCATCCTCAGTCTCTGTGATCAGGATGTCCGTTCTCCTGCTGACTTCTCAAACAATTGCTTGTAAAACAATTACCATTTTGGCCCAGTCCAAAGGTTTGGCCCAGACCAAGGTTCAAGATGGCAAAACAAGTTCTCTGGAAAGTTAGCTCTGACTCCAGTTTAAAATGGCTCCCCAAAGTCAGTTTTGACAGAGGGGTGAACAGAGTTTTGAGGGAAAATGCATCATCATTCAGGGGCATATTGCATTTCAGAAACCTGTGGATGTCTGAGTGCAGAGGTCAGATTGACCTTTGAATATGTGTGCATGGAGTTGAGAGGAAAGGCCAGGGCTGGGTATTCAGATGTGGGGCTGATCTTGCAGAACATGTAACTAAAGCGGTGGGAATAAATGAAATTACTTACAGAGAGGTGTAGAAGAGAGGAAGACTTAGGTTTGAGTCCCCAGCACTCCATCCTGTAGAGTCTGGGCTGAGGACGAAGAGCCTCCAAGAACTCTGAGAAGTCGTGACCTCAGAAGTGAAGCACAACCAGGAAAAGGGGAGTCTAGAATCCGTAAAGGAGTGTTTCAGGAAGGAAGGTCCCCTGGTCATCGTTGCTGCTGAATCGGGTGTTTCCATGTGTGAGTTGGGGACATATACACGTGGTTGGTTGTCACTGGACAATTTTGGTTGTTGCTAAGTAAATAAATAGTAGCAGAAGACTGCATTCATGCTCACCTTTAACGGTCCGCTTGCATCTGCTGCGTCAGTCTGTTGGCTGAGTGGAAGGAGCCCTCCCTGGGAACCAGGCCAGTGCATATAGTCAAGATCTGCAGCTGGTCCTGGGGAGGTCAGCCTACCTCTTTGGGCCCCAGTTTCTTTATCACTGAATTGTGTGTGGGTCAGTGGCTGGGGATGGGACTGGCTTTTAAAGTTTTTTCCACTCAGTGATGGTGTGAAATAGAACATTTTGAGCACCATACACACATTAAAATGCAGACTTAGATATTCTTGACTTAACGAATGCTTATTTCTGGTGCAGTTATGTTGGCAGGACCAAAGTCAAGCAGATCTCTGTAGGTGCATGTCGAGTAATGGTCGTAGAGGCGGAGGTTTGCAAAAGATGGACAGAGAGAGGGATGGGAAAGGGGCGATTCTCAGTCTATGATAGTGACACTTTGACTCTCTAGGAAATCATGAGCAAAATTTGGAAAAAGTATTAAGATAAAGAGTTTCTGCTTTTTAAAAAAACTTATGATTAAAAATTCAAACCAGCGTTTGGTTTTATTTTGCACAATACAGAAAATGCATTATTTTCAGGGAATATCATTGAACTACCACTTTTATGGAAGGATATTTTCTTGAACTTTAATCTTAAAGAGAATTTTAATACTCATGAAGCCATATGCGTGATCTGGTTTCTTCTCACTTTAGAAATGACGTCTTTCGGCTTTCTGTGATAGAGAATTTGTGAATGGAGTTTGTAAAATATTTTTCTTCTAAAATGCAAAAATTGAAATTATAGGAAAATGCTTAAAGCCTTTGCTAATTTGACTTCATTGGCAAAAAGTTCATACTTAGTTGAACACTGTATAGAGGAGTGAAAAAGGAGGGAATTCACCCACTAGGCTGCCAAAGCTTAGAAGCATGAAAACTTGGCTTAGTTGTAGAATAGAAATATAAGATTGAGAACAGTCAATCATCTCAGGCACTTAACACAAACCTGTTTTCTTTCTTTATTTTTTTTTTTGTGAGGAAGATTGGTCCTGAGCTAACATCTGTAGCCAATCTTCCTCTTTTTTTTTTCCTCCCCAAAGTCGCCCAGTACGTAGTTGTATATCCTAGTTGTAGGTTCCTCTGCTTCCTCCACGTGGGCTGCTGCCACAGCATGGCTTGATGAGCAGTGCTAGGTCCACGCCCAGGATCTGAACCAGAGAAACCCTGGCCGCAGAGTGTGCGAACTTAACCACTCGGCCACAGGGCTGGCCCCACAAACCTGTTTTCTATTAACAATGCCTAACAAACAATGCATTTGGGTTTTTTTGTTTTTGTAACTTATAGTTGTTTCAGCTAAGTTTTAAGCAGCTTGCTTCATAAATAAACCTTCAAATGAGGATTGTCTATTAGATCTTTACAGATTTAAAGGGTAGAAATTTATGTTGATGTGTAATTTGGGTCACTTTTCTGTTTTGGAGATAGAAAAATCGCCATTGTTTTCAACTATTTAGAAGTGTTAGATGTTGTAAGGAATAAAGTTAGATAAAGGTAAAAAGTAATTTATGTACTAGTTTATGTACAACTTATTTTCAGTTGAATGCAGAAAAGTTCATTTTTTCAAAAAGTATATGGTCTTCCTATAATAATGTTTGAATATAGTTAGTTTATCCCTCTAGACTTGCTTAGCAATAGTCTTTTTAAAATTATGATGATGTAGTGGAAATTGCATGTAATATGTATGTGAGTTCATCTAAATAAGCTGCTTAGGCTAGACTTATTTTCTTTCTAGTCCAAATAGTCCATCAACAGAGATGACAAATACTTCACAGCTATTAGCTTTATTCACGTGTTGTACATATTCAGTGCTTATATTGATAATTTCACTTCTTTCAGCTGAATAGGGCTTCAAAAATTTTATATCCAGTATTTGAGTACTTTTGTTTTTCTCTTTAAAAAGTCAGTATTAGGCACTACTGGTTACTACCAGCTGAAGCCTCACACAGCTGTGTATTTAGCATTTAATCATGCTACGAATTGCTAATTAGGACATCAAACTGGACAAAGCGTACCCAGTGGAGTTGATACAATACCATTTCTGTTTGAGAAACATAAATAAATAATCTTTACGCATTACTGGTTTCATTAATAAGCATTTGTGCTGAGAATGTAAAGTAGGCAATCTTTAACAGTGTTTTAACCCGCTGGGAATAATTTATCAATATTATCCTTTCACAGATGTCTAGAATCTCTCCAGAATATGGTCAGCCTTAGTTGTCAAGTTCCCCTGTGGCCTTTCGATCTCTCTTTCTATTCTTCACTTTCCTGATTCTGCTCCCTTTCAGCAGCCCCCCACCCTGAGCCCCGCCCCTCCCCTCTGCTTTGTTTCGCTCCAGTCTGAACTCTGTGCTGAGGAACCCGCTGTAGCTCCCTCAGTCAGCCTGACTCTGGTTTAGGCTGCCTAGTGCTCCAAAATCTCCTTCTCCTTTTGCTTTATTAAAACCCCCTTGTTTCTAAGCCTCAGATGCAGGTAGTTCGCTGTGGCAAAGGTGAGGACTAGAAATGTGTTCAGTGCTGTGTGAATGGCCGATAGCAATTTAACGTATTATCTTTCTAGGAGTAGTGAATATTTTATACTGAAATCGGAGGTCTAGTGACAGCAAGACATAAGTCAGAAGAATCAATACCAGCAGCATCATTGGTCTGGTTAGTGAAGGCAGAGGCATGGTTCTGGAGAATGAGGAGCTCACTCTGGGTGTCCCTCATATCAGTTCTTATCACACTCACATGAGTGAGTAAAAGTCTTAAAGCTTCAGACTTTTTCCAGGAAGGAGGCAATATAGTGTTTTTACCTTTTTTCAGCCTCAGATCTCACAATCATGGGTGAGTTCAGAGGTAAGAGGGATGTGATGGGGGCCTGACCTGGGGCTAATGTGGTGGGTGCTTAACACTCTTGTAGATTTGACTTTCCCTTTTAAATTTGAGGATTAAATAGGCCAGACAAATACTAGGCTGAGAAGCTAAGATGTGCAGAAAATATTTAAATGCTTTTAAAATGTTTAAATGGGACAGATTTTGTTGAAAACGTTTCTTTGTTTAGAAATAGGCATTAGGGAAAGTGCTGAAGTAATGATTGTCTGAAATTCAACAAGTACACACTTCTTAGCTTTTTGTTGTTGTTTTTACCTTTGTAGACTAGCTCTGCCCCGCTCATTCACATTATCAAACCTGTGTCCTTAGAGTGGCAGGAGAGTCCTGGGATTCAAGAGACTGGAGAGTGAGTCCCATGCCTGCCACTTACTAGCTTTGTCCTTGTAGGGCTTGTCACATGAACTTTCCACTTGCAGTTTTCCTGTTGGTAAAAGGCGGCAAATAATTATATTTTTGTCGATATCAAAAATGTTCATTGAAAACCTGTTGAAATAATATTCATGTCTATAAATTACAGAGCATTACATAAAAGTGAAGGATGATTGAAGCATTATATAGAAACCTACGTTATGAATTTTTAAAAATACATTATTTGCTAAGATAAGCTGAATTTTTCAGAGAACATTTAGTGTTCTCTCAAGGATCTGCATTTTGATGCCATTTCTCCCACCGACTCCAATAACAAACAGGCTTTTTCTGGCAGTCTTGCTTTTCTGGATGACAACCAAGAGCTAAAAAGTAAGTCAAAAAGACATCTGAGAAGCCAAAATAAATGCCAAAATGTCCAGGAACTAAAGTACATATTCACTGGCCATGCCCTTCAGCTTTCTTCGCCTGGAGTTGATTCACTATAATTATGTGCCCTTGAAGCAGCTTGGTTAACGTATTTCTAAGCCCACCGAAGATTAAAACAGCAAATAAATTTTTGAGGTAGACAAGATGAAAACAGTAAAAAGTGACAATTTAATAACCTGACAGAAAATGAGACCCTTAAAGTATGACTCTAATAAGAATATAAGGAATTCAAAGAACATAGCTGTCTTGGGCCACTTAGTGTTGCAGACTTGAGGACGTCACTCTGTAAGAATGACCCAAAACACAATTAAGTTCATATATTATATATTCTCTGGGTGTCAAGGAAGCAAGCACCCAGCACCTTTATAAGCACTTCCATCTGCCGTCGGCCTGAGCTGTCAGTAAACAGCGCTACCCAGATGATGCCATCCACGCCAGGCTTCAGAAGGCTGTATTTGCACTTAGGTTAAGGGATCCTGGACTGCCTCCTCAAGAGAGGCCCAGTTTATTCTTTTGTAAAATGAAGAGGTTGGACCAAACTAACCTTTAGAATTACAGGCTAAAATATGGAACCTCATGTATCCCTTCTACCAGAATAATGTCCTATGTTTTAAAACTGCCAGATTTCTTGAAATCAGTTTTCCCATAGAATACATATGATATAGACATGGGATGATATATGGTGCTTGTTTATTCACTTAAAAACACCAAAAATGCCTTTTATCTTTCTGATCAGACCGTAAAATAATGCTTAGAAACTCTTAAGGTAATTTATTCATTTATTTAACAAATGTACGTTGAGCACTTTCCTAAATCCTGAGACTTAGCTCCTGGGAATACAGGATTTAGCAAAACAGGCTTGTGCCCTTGAGGACTTTGAATCTGGTAGGAGAGATGGATACTAAACTTCTAATGACATTAAATGACATTTGAGAGTGCTATGAAGGAAAACACAGGGACCTTAGGAATATGGCATAAGAAGCTAGGGAGGAGAAGTCGGGTCCACTAAGAGCTTGTTACCTCAGGGTCCCGAGGATGCTCCACTGTAGTTTTTCTACCCCGGCTTCCAGAACTGCCATGGAAATGCTCCCTGGGTAAGACCACTGCCTCATAACGAGACCCTTGGGGAACCCAGAACCAAAGCTTCTTGAAAGGAGTAGTAAAGAAAACCCCAGAGTAGGCAAATTTGGGGCATTCATCTGTCCTTCCCTCCCTCTCTCCCTCTTTCCCTCTGTCCCTCTTTTTCTTCCTTTGCCATCTTTTCCATAATAATTTATCGAAAGTCACCACGTGTGAGACACTATGCACCCTCCCATTTTAAAGCTCATCTCCTTTGATGGGGAGAAGCACCTCCTGCTGCTCCACTATGCTGACATTTTAGGTCATTCTGATCTTTGGTTCATGCCAAATGTTCTCTACTTATTGGAAAGTTATTCCCTCCCACTAGCTGCTTGTTTGGCAAATTCTCTCTGTCATTTTGCAGTTTCACTAAGTATAGGTTGGCTGTCACCAGCACATCCATACTCAGGTCCAGCTGTCATTCTTGGATACTTTGTACTGCAGAAGATTTTCCTAAGCTTCCATCATAAGCTCATGGAGGATTCCTAGGTCTCACCACCTTTCCTAATCTTATGGGGAATCTCAGTTGGGAACATGACTTCATCCATGTAAAAGAAAATGCCCAGTCCTTCATACCTATATCCTCGGTTTATTCACTCATTCACTCATTGAGCAATATTTGTTGAGTGCTGGGGAGACAGGAAAAAACGTCATAGTCCCTGCAGCTCCAAAGGATCTTACGTGCAGTCTGTGAGTTGTATAGCTCACTGGGATGCCAATGCCAGTTCCATTTGTGAAAGAAAACCCCAGGTGGAAATAAAGGACAGCAATTTCTGGCTCTTTGCCACTCTCCTTATCACACCCCATTCACTCATTTCATTCATTCATCTATTCTGTTAGCTAATGTTTACTGAGGGTGAGGCAGTATTCTAAATGCCATGGTCAAGTATTATATTAACCATGCCCTCCATTAAAGGAATGGGAAGAGCCTGCCGTCCCCAAAACTGACCTTGTAGACATTCTGACGTCCCTGACTCTCTTGTTTAACAAGGCCCTTCATATTCCCATTATGCCTAGGCACACAGTTGAGGCAGAGTCGGAATAGGATTATGTGTTCAGAGTGGTGCCAGGAAAGGCCTCTGCGCTGGGCTTTAGTTAATTTGGAATGAAGAATCTGCACCCTGTAATCTTTCCTATTGCTTTGCTTCACTTTTTCTTCTTTTATTGTCCCTTGGCTTTTCCCATAAGGTCCAAGTACAGCTCCTTTTGACCTTCTTTGTTGGCACTGACCTAAGGAGGCCACCTGTGCTAGGAGGGGCCCAGGGTCTAACACAAGGTAAACCTGTGTTTCAATCATGGTTTCACTGTTGGTAGTTTTAGGTTATTGGGCAAGTTACTGAATTTCTCTGAACCTCAACTTCTTTATCCATGAAAAAGAAAAATAATTCTGTTGTAAAAATAAATAAGATAAGGGCTGGCTCGGTGGTGCAGTGGTTAAGTTTGCACATTCTGCTTCAGCGGCCTGGGGTTTGCCGGTTCAGATCTCGGGTGCGGACCTCCACACCGCTTGGCAAGCCATGCTGTGGCAGGCGTCCCACATATAAAGTAGAAGAAGGTGGGCATGGATGTTGGCTCAGGGCCAGTTTTCCTCAGCAAAAAGAGGAGGATTGGCAGCAGATGTTAGCTCAGGGCTAATCTTCCTCAAATAAATAAATAAAAATAAACAAGATAAATTGAAAGCACCTGGCACATGCAGACCTACTTTCCCTTGGTTGCCTGGCCTTGTTTCCCAGAAGCAGAGCTGGTGGGAGGAACGGGGGACCACAGGCAGGCACTGAACTGGAATGGAGGTGATGGACGTCTTAGTGGATGCATGCAACACAAACTGTTGACTTTACTTCCATGTGACATTGCGTACATTTTCCTTTTCACTGTTATGATCTAATTGATTGATAATTTTCATGTAAAGAGATGTTAGAAAAGTTCCTAAGAGTTTTTCATAGAAGAAAAATATTCCTTAGGCTCCCACTTCTGTAATATTCTTCAGGAGGAATAAATTTACAACTATTGACTCCAATAGATGCTAGCTGCCATCCAAAATAAATGCATGGGAGAATATTTTTAAAAATAGTGTTAAAGTAAAAAATATGTATATGATACCCTAGGGTCATATGTTACTGGAAGTTATTTAATTCAAAGATCGATCCTAGAAAATATCACCAAAAGGATAGGACAGTCTCACCTTAAAAGTGAAGCCCTGATTTTTGTGACACTGTAATGCTTATTGTCAATCTTAGAGTAATTTCTGTGGTGAAATTCTGCTAAACTTTTAAGTGTATCTGTGTTCAAACCCTACTGTTGGTGGCATGGCTGTCTTCATCGATGACAATTTTACCTTAAAATACAGCATCATTGTTAGTTTATTTCTTCCCTTTCCTTCAGCCATGTGAGGGATCTGTCCTGCTTTGTCCAATCTCCCTTTGTTTCTATTTATGAACAAAGTAATACTTGAATTTGGATTATACTAAACTTTGGTCTGGTGACTGTCTTAGATTCCAGTTCTTGCATCTGGTGAGAAAGTTGTGTCATTATCTCAATATTAGGTCTAGAAATTTTTCGTAATATGTTAAAAAGAAGAAAAGAAAAAAAAGAACATATGGTGTCTACCAACCTCAATCGATGTTAGACACGGGTTTGTTCATATACATTTATGTGGCCAGGGTTTCAATGAGGTTAAGACCCCAAGCGTATTGATGATATACACTGATTCATAAAATGAGAGATTAACCGTTGAAGTAAATTGATAGGAAAATGAGAGAGAAGATTGGAGAAAAAACAATTTTATTAATTTTTTTAAAAGACTTTTATCTTTTAGTGCAGTTTTAGGTTCACAGCAAAATTGAGAAGAAGGTGCAGAGATTTCCCATATTACCCCTGCCCCTACACATGCATGCCTTTCTCCATTATCAACATCTCCCACCAGAAGAGTATATTTGTTTCAGTTGATGAGCCTATGTTGACACATCATAATCACTCAAAGTCCACAATTTTCATTAGGGTTTACTCTTGGTGATGTACATTCTGTGGGTTTGGACAAATGTATAATGACATGTATCCACCATTATAGTTTCAAACAAAAGAGTTTCACTGCCCTAAAAATCGTCTGTGCTCCACCCATTCATCCCTCCCTCCCCCAACCCCTAGCAACTGCTGATCTTTTTTACTATCTCTATAGTTTTGCTTTTTCCAGAATGTCATATTCTTGGAATCATACAGGATGTAGCTTTCTCAGATTGGCTTCTTTCACTTAGTCATATGAATTTAAGGTTTCTGCGTGCCTTCTCATAGCTTGACAGCTCATTTCTTTTTAGTGCTGAATAATATTCCATTGTCAGGATGGACCACAGTTTACTTATTCACTTACTGGAGAACATTTTGCTTGCTTCCAAGTTTTGGCAATTATAAGTGAAGTTTCTCTGAACATCTTTGTGCAGGTTTTTCTGTGGACATAAGTTTTCAACTCTTTTGAGTAAATACCAAAGAGTGTGATTGCTGGATCATATGATAAGAGTATGTTTAGTTTTTTAAGAAATCACCAAACTGCCTTCCAAAGTAGCTGTAGCATTTTGCATTCCCACCGGCACTGGGAGTTTCTGTTGCTCCATATCCTCATCAGCATTTGGTGTTGTCAGTGTTCCAGATTTTGACCGTTCTGATAAGTGAGTAATGGTACCTCATTGCTGTTTTAATTTACATTTCCCTGACTACATATGATGTGGAGCAGTTTTTCATATGCCTGTTTGCCATCTGTCTGTCTTCTTTGGTGAGGTTTGTGTTCAGATATTTTGCCCGTTTTTTAAATCAGGTTGTTTGTGTTCTTCTTGCAGAGTTTTAAGATTTCTCCGTATATTTTGGACAACAGTCCTCCATCAATTTTGTCTTTTGCAAATATTTTCTCCCAGTCTGTGGCTTGTCTTCTCATTCTCTTGACAGTCTTTCACAGAGCTTAAGTTTTTAATTCTGGTGAAGTCCAGCTTATCAATTCTTTCTTCTGTGGCTTGTGCCTTTGGTGTTGTATCTAAACAGGCCTTTTCCCTGTGTTATCTTCTATTAGTTTTATAGTTTTGTGTTTCACAATTAGATTTGTGATCCATTTTGAGTTAATTGTTTGAAGGGTGTAAGGTCTCTATCTAGATTCATTTCTTTGCATATGGATTTTCAGTTTTTCTAGTACCATTTGTTGAAAAGACTATCTTTTGTTCCATTGTATTGCCTTTCCTCCTTTGTCAAAGATCAGTGGACTTTATTTATGTGAGTCTGTTTCTGGGCTCTATCCTGTTCCACCAACCTATTTGTCTATTCTTTTGCCAATACCACACTGTCTTGACTAGTGTAGCTTTATGGTAAGTCTTGAAGTCAGGTAGCATCAGTCCTCCAACTTTGTTCTTCTCCTTCAGTGTTATGTTGGCTATTCTTGGATTTTAATTGGGATTGCATTGAGTCTGTACATCAAGTTGGGAAGAACTGATGTCTTGACAATATTGAGTCTTCCTGTCCATGAACATGAAATAGCTCTCTATTTATTTAGTTCTTCTTTGATTTCGTTCATCAGAGTTTTATAGTTTTCCTCATGTAGATCTTGTATGTATTTTGTTAGATTTCTACCTCAGTATTTCATTTTATGGGATTTTAATTTAAATGGTATTGTGTTTTTAGTTTCAAATTCCACTTGTTCATTGCTGTATATAGGAAGATGATTGCCTTTATATATTAACTTTGTATGCTGCAACCTTGCTATCATTGCTTATTAGTTCCAGGACTTACTTAGTTGATTCTTTTGGATTTTCTGCAGACGATCTTGTCACTTATGAACAAATACAGTTTTGTTTCTTCCTTCCCAATCTGTATAGTTTTAATTTCCTTTTCTTGTCTTATTGCATTAGCCAGGACTTCCAGTACAGTGTTGAAAAGGAGTGATGAGAGCAGGCATCGTTGCCTTGTTCCTGATCTTATTTGGAAAGCTTCTAGTTTTTCACCATTAAGTATGATATTAGCCGTACGTTTTTTGTAGATGTCCTTTATCAAATTGAAGAGGTTCCTCTATATTCCTATTTTGCTAAGAGTTTTTGTCACAAATGGGTGTTAGATTTTGTCAAATGCTTTTTCTGCATCTTTTTTTTTTTAGACTGTCGATGTGATGAATTTCACTAATTGTTTTTTGAATGTTTAACCAGCCCTGTATGCATGGGATTTTATTAGATTTTTGGAACCTAAAACAGATGCACTTACACCTGAAGGAATTATAGTGTCCAAGTTTCTCCACTGCCTGAATTAGTCTTCTCATTTTTGTTTGCAATTTGACAGAAAAAGGACAGTTTTTATGGTCATTATATTTTTCCATCTGCCTGTGCACTGAAGGATATTACAACATGACTGATAATTTTGAAAATGGATTTGAAATGTTACGGCAAGATGAAATTTAATAGCTTTTAAGTACATGGAAATTCCTATTAAAGGGAAAGAAATAACAATAAAAGGAGGAAATGGGCTCATTGGGTAAGGTAGTAGATACATTGTAAGGTAGTAGATATGGGAATCAGTGCTACCTATATGCTGAGTAATAGTCTCCTCTTGTTAAAATCATTGATATGACCCCCATGCATTTAATAGAATTGTAAGGTTAGATGTAGCAAAAGCTGGCAGAAAGATCATGAGCTTTTTCAACTTGCGTTAACTTTGGTTGAATTTTTTTTGTTTAGCCATTTTATATCTTTGAGATATTGGGGCTTTGAGCCTGCAGTTTTCTCATGTGTGTAATGGTGAATTCTGTATATCTACCTTACAGTGACATTTTGCAGTTTAAATAGAATAGTCGAGTGAGTAAAGCACATTGTTAATGCCATGCGCAGCATATAGTAGATTTGCAATAATCAATAACTATTAGCTTGTAGCAAGATGAACATACTATTATAATTTTTTTAGTTAGAATTTTGTTGATGCGTCTTTTCCATATGAGATTCTTTAGCAAAACTTGTTCTTTTTACCAACGTGGTGGGCTATGAATATTTTGCTTCCTGAATCCCACTACTATATTTTCACTTGAATGAGCAGCTGTCTAATGAATCACCCAGCACGGACAGTTGAATAAACCGGCACTCAACAATTCAGTAAATAAAGCTTCATTTTATTTATTTAACCTTTCTCTCTCGTAGCTATTTTAGTTTGTAAGCAACAGGATTTCAGTTTGCTGTTTAACTTTCTGTTGGTATATGAGAAAAATGTATTTATTTCCAAAAAATGTTGTTTTAAAGGCCCATAAAAGGATGTCATAGAAAAATAAATAGGGTAGAATTATTTAAAGACACTCTTTTCCTTTTGCCTTTAGAGAATTCTTTTTAATGCAAAATATGGTACTTTTCTTTTGTGTGTTGTCATCTGTGGGCCTCTGAGATAAGATATGTGATCTGTGATAGGTATCACAGTTCAATCAGAAAAAGATTAGAAACACGTGCCCCTTTAAAGAATTATTTTTCTCCAAAGTGAGAAATCACTTTTTTGGGGCTTTGAAAGAAAAACAAAAAACCTTTTTGCTTCTTGTTATTTTAATGGTGTTTTAGTTTGTGTAATCTTGGTTTAAGTTCCAAGGTAGAAACTGTGAAAGAGCAGGGCCCACTAGTTAAGATGCATGATCACCTTCTCTCTGCCTTTTTTTTGGTATTAAGTTATAAAAACAATGTCTGGATGCAAGAGGATGGCAGTGGCATCAAATGCAGCTTCTGGGCAATTAGGCACTCATGTTCAGGAGGATGGAAAGAAATACTGTGAACGTAAGTTTAAATTTTAATAGTTACACAGCACTGGTGAATGATAAAGCACCTAAGTAAGCCACTTGAATTACAGTGGGACAATAAGACGAAAATCCTTGAAAAAAAAAATAGTGCCTAGCCACATGGTAACAGGGAGAAGCAGTTCTGTGTTCCGTGGTGTTCCGTTTTGTGCTCATAAAAAGACACTGGTGAGGCTTAGAAGAAATATTATCACATTTTCTGAGTCAGGTTAATATTACTCAGCCTTTAGATAGTTTCTTCTGGGCATTATTTTAGAGTAAGATACTATTTCACAAACAAAAATCACACAAACTTTACTTTCTGATAGTGTGGAGCTCAGGTGACATACACAGGTGCTCAGTGAATCCCTGTTGGATGCATGAATGCATTTATAATTTTTGTGTTAGTTTCTCAGATAGAAACTAAGACTTTAAGTGTAATACATAGCAGAGTCATGGGAAGGGAATCACTTTAGCTACCTTAGGCATTCTTTTTTAATTTTCTATTTAAAGCTCTTGAAAGCCATGGCGCATCAAAAATGAAATACATACCTCTTAAACTCCTTCCATGCATCTTTCCTTCTGGTTTCAGCAAATCCTGGGGGTTCCTTCTTGGAAATGTTAGCTGTCCCTTCTGTTCCATTTTATTTCCACTCTCATTTCTGCAAATTGTAATGACCTCATGTGTGAACAATTACAATTATAGGGCCTGCTAACTCTTTCCCAGGCTCCAACCTCGGTCACCGTGCCCTTCTCCCCTGAATCTAATCTCCCTTAAAAACACTGACTGATTAATCTTCAAGTTACACAGCACTGTTACTTCTCTCTTAACGAATTCTCTGCAGTTCCCGTACATACTGATCAAGTTCAAACACCTGAGACTTGCAGTCAGGCCTACCTACTTACTTGCACATTTCTCATTGCATTCCTCACAATTCACCCCAGGTAAACTCATCTGTTCCCCATTTTTAACATCACTTCATTTGAAAGGCTTTCTAGACCTTTTGGTATTTTTATATTCCGTAATAGAATTCCATAATCTGTTTTAGCATATCCCATTGAATTGTAATGATTTGTTTACTCATCTTGACCTCATTGGACTCTGAGCTTCTTGAAGTAGCCAGCTTGTTTTATCAATTTTCTATCCCCGGAGTTAGAATATTATAGACTTTTCCATAAACATGCGCTGAATGAATGAGTTAATGCAATTTATAGTTTGTGGTCTACGCATTTTTAAATCTTTCTCTGCCTAAAATGTTCTCTCTGTGCTCTATGCCTGTTAAAATCCCATATCTCCCTCTTTCTTTTGTTCAGTTAGTGCTTATCAGATGCCCAGTATCTGCAGGACACGGTGCTGAGTGCTGAGTGTATAGAGGTGAGCTTGCTTCTCTGTGTGGTCCCTCTGCAGCTGAAAGCGCTGTGATTGCCTCTTATGTTATCATTCTGATGTACGGTTTTGCTGGGACTCATCACATGCTAGTTCTTCATTCAGATCTTTATGTATTAATATTCTTAACCTGGTTATTAGTTCCTTAAAGTCATGTTCAGCCTCCGCTATAATTAAATATTCATAAAACACCCACTATGTATAAGGCACAGAGATACAGACTTCCTAACCATCTTTAAGGATTGAAAAAAAAATAAAGAAACTTTGTGGGAGGAATTCAGATTGTATTTATAGAGGAGAAAATTTAATGAGCAAATAAATAAAGTCTAAGAACTGGTCAAAAATTGTTGGCAAAACCGGTGTAGAATTTCTTGAGTGGGAATAAGCATCACAAATTTCACTACCAAGGGTCCTTGAAAATAATCCCTGTGGTTGTCATCTGGTGCGAGCTTGCCATGAGAGGCCTCGTGTCGAATGCTTTACAGACACCATTTCATTCTGTCCTTGAGCTTGTTAGTGGACAGAACTGTGGACGACATGTTGTGAACACCAGCAACCGACAGATATTCTAGCTTGTGCATAATGCCGTGTTCTTGCTTATTAGTGCACTTAGTTTATGTCAATTCAGTGTCTTTTGTTTGCCAGTTGGGGAAGTTTTCTTATTCCCTGAAGAATCTAAAATTTAGTGAATTCAGCCTTTCTTCTAAAGTCTTTTGCCTCTTTGGTACCTTGGCATATCTTACAGAAGATTCCTTGTTTTGACTCCCTTCATTCGTCTTCATTGCATGGGGTGGAATGCCATGCCAGCATATTGTGCTAACTCTGAGCAGATCAGTATGTGGTAACATTTGTGTGCCTTACAGTACTCAAATCGTATGAGAGATGAAGAGTATGCACTTCACTGGGGCTCCGTGGTATCAATGATACATGACCTCAGACACACAGATAACCTATTTTTTATTCTTTATATGTTTTTAGTCAAATCAAATCAGCCCCCCTGGGCTCCCATCCTGGAGAGCAGCTCTCATCCTCATGGTCAGGGTGACTACTGTGTTCCAGCCACGGGAAGGCCCACTTACTTCTGCTCACATCTCGGTGTCCAGGACTTTGGCTAGTCTCGTGTTCATGCTCAGCTTCAGCAAAGGCTGGAAAATGTCATCTTTCCTTAGGCTGCAATATGTCCAGCTAAAAGTTGAGAATTGTTACTAAGGAAATGGAGGAAATGGGTATTGCTAGGCAACCAGCAGTCTCTCCTACAATGATATACCTTCGTTTGTTTTATTGTATAAAAAAAGATTCAAACGTTATTTATGGGTTAAAATTAATATTCCAGGATAAAGTATGTGTCTTATGGCTTTAAGGTCTGCATTCCCTGGTACACCTTGGTGTTTCCCCACTTTGAAAAGTATAAATTACATGTAATTGTTTAAATTCAGTGAACACTGATTTAAGATGGCATGTGAACTGTTAATTAGAAGCAGCAATATTTTGGATGAGTGGGTTTTTTTTTTACCACACTCAATGGGTGATTGGTATGCAGAGATCTTTCCAAACTGAGCTCCAGTGGAGGTTTAGCTCTCCACTCCACTGCCCTGGGGAGCTGATGCGTGTTAGTATCACTGAGTTCCCTCTGCCCAGCTGCTAAGTTCTCTGCGGTGACTCCAGCTGCGTAGTCACACTTGTTGCCTTTGGAGTTACATCATTCCTAAATGACTGGCAGTTGGAGCGCCTTGGAGCCCTTTTCCTAACGATCTTATCTGTATGTTCTCCTCCTGCAGCTTATTACTGCATTACAAAGAGCACTTGTTGGAGAATTTTTCCACATTCACATTACTCTTACGTATGAGCTATTTTTTAAAGGCTCATATGCTTTGAAGCAGTCTGTGTAGTACTACTGCATACAAATGTATCAAAGTGAATTTGTCCCTTTTCACTGTAAAGTGATATATGTGCATTCTTACATTTTTATGAAATACTTAGTACAATATTGTAACTATGATTTCTAGTTCCATTGAGAGCATTTCTTTCTTGGTCTTGTTTTTGACTTTTGCTTGTTGGTTTTTAATCTATTTTGAGGGTTATTCAGTTTGTCAGAATCATCTGTCAGGTAACAGGAATCCAGGGTGAACTCATTATAAATTCAGGACTTTTTCTTTCCTTTTTTGACTTCTGAGCCGTCTGGCACCTACTCTTTAACTGCCCATATTCATTTATGTTTTTCCATAGAAAGGACTTTTTCTTCTGTAGATGTTCAAGTTCCCTTTATATTCTGCAACATCTTTTTACTGCTTTTTCCATCCAACATGCCCTTTCCTTTGCCCCAAAAGTTCTTTTTTACTCGACCATTTCCTGTCTCTGATATCATAAACTTTCCAGCTGAAACTGACTTCTGCGGAAGCTCTTTACTTGGTTGGTCCTGGACGCGTCCAGTCCCTGCTCTCCTCAGTCAGTGGTCCTTCTGCACTCGTGTTCTCAGTTTGCCCAGTCTTAGACTCAGATTTTCAGAACCACGTGAGACTTTTGAGATCTTTGCCAGCAAACTTCTTCCTTATAGCTGTGGGTGTAGAGGGAAGAGTTGCTTATCTATTTTTCCAATTTTTTCTTCTAGTGGATGATCGTCAAACCAATTTTCCTTTGGAGTCGTATAATAAAGAATATATGTGAACAATTTGACTTTAAAAGATCTGGGAAGTCTTGACTCTTTCAGTTTTTTCCTCAATTAAGAATACTTGAAGGGGCTGGCCCAGTGGGGTAAGTTTGCACCCTTCGCTTTGGCGGCCCAGGGTTCGCAGTTTCAGATTCTAGGCACAGACCTGCACACCCCTCATCAAACCATGCTGAAGTGGCGTCCCACATACAAAGTAGAGGAAGATTGACACCGATGTTAGCTCAGCGACCATCTTCCTCACACACACAAATAAAATGAAAAATAAAAGAATACTTGAAGAAGCCTCTTCTTAGAAGTAGTACTTAAGCCTTTTTCTCTAGCCATGCTTATCTTTTATAATATAAAAGTCTCACAGATCCTTTTAATTTTATGTGAGATTTGAGATAATTTCAAGACTAAAAGCAAATACTGGCTGGTTTTCTATACCTCACTTCTGCTATTGTGCTGAAATGCTCTGATACAGTTTCCTTTGTGCTCCCTCTGCTGCACATATATCTCAGATTCATAAACTCTTTAAGGTGCTTACTGTTAAGCATATGCAGAGAAATGACTTTTTTGAATAGGTGCAAAAAGTCCATCAGTCACTGGTCCCCTGGAATGGGAGTATAGAACCTGAACTTGTCCTCCCAAAGTTCCCGTTGGAACAATGTTAGACATCACAGCTAGGTTCTTAAAGGCATCTCCAAAATGTCTTTTAAATTAATAATTGATCCAGAAAATACCTGAAATACAGAAGTACAACTTCAGTTATCCTAAATTGCTATATAATACAACAGGGAAGTTTTGTGAAAATGAGTCTAGATTTTGGAAAAAGAAGATTTACGAATGAACCTTTAGAATAAACCCATTTATAAGTTGATGAAAGTTTGCATGGGTTTGATTTAGCAAAACAATAGTGAAAATTTAACATAAATCATCAGATATATATTCAATGAATGTTTATTGAGTGTACATGAATTATGGGCAATACACTGTCTTGGGTATTTTGATATTCAAAGAATTTATAGTCTGCTTAAGGAGAAGACATATGTATATAAATAATTTTATAACACATTCAAATATGAATATACCATGAGAGAGATATAAAGAACTATCAAAGAAGAGAAATAAAGAATAAATTCTGAAACTTGACAAGATCACATAGTGATGTAGAAGGTGGCGTTTGAGCTGACCTTGAAGGACCTGTTGAATTTGGATAGCTAGAAGTACCCTCATGCGAGGACAATCAGAGTGTACAGAGTCACCAGTGCAGGCAAGGGTGAGATAGGCTGAGAGAGTGTAGAATGACCTAGTGTAGTTCAGTGGAGGAAGTGAGAAGCAGTGGGCATAGTATGTGAACTGGTAGTAGTGGGACCAATGAAAATTTTAAAATTTTCCCCATGGATAAAGTTAAAAGAAAATTGTATTGAGAACTGGAGCATTGAGTGGAGAGCACTTGAATAAACCTGTTCAGATTGGGCAGTAAACTTACATGAGAGGACCCAGGAATTACTATAAGAGAAATGGGCGAGAAAGCAAATTTTGGGCTGCTTATTCAAAGATAGACTTCTACTACGGACTTCTCTAGGAGCACAGTGGTTAATTGTATTAATGGAAGGAAGTCATGATATTGGTGAATTAGAAGAGCAGATAAATCCAAACTTTAGTTTCACAGGATTGACTTTACAGCACGAATAAGATGATAGAGTGCTCCTGGTAGAGCTGTACCTGGAGGGAGACTGGGAGGCCTCACAACCCCAAACAGCTTTCTGATGTTTATCCTTCATTTACATAACCTTTGCTGGGCCCAGCTAGGATTTTTATCTTATTCTGATCTTCCTATTCTCCATCCAAGGAGAGAATGAGATTGGCTTTGTAAATTGTCTTTAAATAGGGCAGTATGTGGAGGATTACACAGTCTAGCAGGCACTGTTCCACGGCTCTGCATGTTTCTGCCCCGGGGAGAAACGCTTTCCCTGAGATGACTCAACTCCTCCTCCCAGGATCCATGCACCATTGCTTAGACCCTTCTGGGTCATTGTCTTTGGCACATAGGAGGAGTTGTACTTCCTGAATAGTTGTAGAAATAGATTATCTAAAAAATGAGTGAGATGAAGGGGAGAGGTGGATCAGCTCTGCGTTTTCTAGTCTGTAGTCACTCACCACACGCAGACAGCACAGGTAGACCAAAGACTCCCCTGCCTTCTTCCTGGCCGTGTGCACTACTGAGGCTCAGCGTGGAAAGACACCAGAGTAAGTGGAAATATCCGTGAGGTCATAGGTTATGATCTTATTGCATATTTTCGTCTTTGTCTAGCTTAATGCGTATTTCCTAAGGCATTTGGGAGAAGCTGACTCAGGTGCACTCTGATACTGCCATTGACCTGGAAGGACCTAACTGAGTGATTTGCCCAGGAGTGATAGGAGCTAGGTTGGTTTTAGCTAGTTTCTGCATTTATGGTTCTTCTCTTTACAGGTTTATAATCTAGAAACACCAAACATCAGTATTATAATATTAGAAAAAGAGAGATTTTTATTTGATTTTTAAGGGATTCTTTAATTGCCAAGGAATTTCTGACCTTTTATTTAATTGAACTCTCAATGTGTTTCTAATTGGTTTTGGAACTCTTAGCATACAACTTTTAATTGCTTGTCGCTGCACTAATCCACTGGAAATTCAACTCTGACGTCAGAAAAAACTGGGCTATAATTTACAGAAATTTAATGTAAATGCATTTTTTGAAATTATATTGTTTATTTCCAGGGTTGCTGTTTCCCCAGCATGGAGGGAGGAAGTGGGGCAAAGGGAGTATTTATGTGTTGCTGCTGGTGAAGTCCTGCAGTGAGGACCAGACAGGACTGTGAACTTCCAGGCAGGCAGCCAGATCTTACTCTTTTGTACTCCTGGCATCTAGTGCATGGTCCATAGAAAGTGACCCATAAAAGTTCAGCTGTTACTGATGAAATGAATATGCCTGCAGGTTAGTTAAAGGCACTGACTCAGGCCCTGTTGGTAATTCAGTACATGTGGACCATAGTCCGTGCTCAGAATTAGATTCTTTGGTATTATTAGGCCTCAGCCTTATTCATTATACTATTTTCTTAGAAGGGATAATTTAGGTGGGTTTAAAGGCGCAAAGTAGATATTCAGTGATCATTAGTCACTTGCTATTCTCCAAGTCTTTTCTGAGAAAAAATGCTAGGGACTTCATGTGGATCTCTTAGCCTTGTTTGTAAAATCCACCTGTGACTCTTGAGAAGGTAACCAAATCAAGATCCGTTGAGGTATTCCAGTCACTCGAGCTATAAAAACAGCTTTAGTGACCTTGAAACAATCATTTATTATGCCCCCAGAATCTGTAGGTGAGGAACTGAGGCAGAGCTCAGGGAGAATGGCTTAACTGTGCTTCTCATTGCTGAGGCCTCAGCTGGAAGCCTTGAGAACGGGAAGCTGGAATCATCAGGCTCATTCAGTCGCATCTTTGGCGGTTGATATTGGCTGTTGGCTGAGACCTTAGGTGCGGCTGTTAGCTAGAACATCTACCTGCGGCCTCTCCGTGTGGTGTGGATTTACTCATAGCGTGGTGATTGGGCATCGTGGGTCCATGTTCCAAGAGAGAGAGAAGCAGGCGCCATCTGTATCCTTTTTTATGACCTAGCCTTTCATGCCACATAGCATTGCTTCTACTATATGCTGTTGATCAGAGAAGTCATAAGCCTGCCAGGTTCAAGGGGTGTGGACACAGACAGACCCACGTAATGGGGAGTGGCAAGGTTCTGAAAGCACGCATGGGGCTGGAATCATTGCTTTACTGTTGCTGAGAAAATACAATCTGCCACACAATATAATTTCCATATCTTTGGCTCTAATTTTCACATATGATTAATAACTTATGTCTCTCTAGATTGCTTTTACCAGACTACTTACCAATTCCCTGTATGTAGTTTTAAAAAAATAATTTGCAGTTAAATGTGTTAATCAGATGCTGAAACTGATGGAGGAAAGTTTAAATTTAAAAACAAAAATTAATAGATTATCTAGAATTTTTGATTTATATTTCCTAGTGAGGAGATTACAAGTTTGTTAATATTTTGGAGAACAAATAGTTGGGATTTATAATAAAATGAGGTTGTAAAAGCAGTAAAAAGACTATATCTTTCTCTGGCACAAGTAAATGGTGAATACTCAGCTTCTAGGTAACTTTCTCTGGTTTCTTCTTGCTATATGCTATTTAACTTTTCCCTTGAGTTTAATTTTAATCAAAGTCATCTTAGTTCAGACATATAGCAAAGACAGACTTGCCTGTTTCTTTTTGTTGTAGGCTATCTGATAAAACGGGGAGTTCTAGAGACATTTTATACAGGAATTTCTCAATGGAAAATAGTGAGTTCTAAGAAATATCAATATTGATATAATCTCCCTTTCTTAAGCTTCCTTATTTTGTTTCGTATTATCTTCTTTTAGGCTAGGTGCCAGTTTTGCTAGCCAGGAAAGTTGTCTTTTCTGCCTGAACAGTGCTGAATTCAATGAGTTAGACTCCAGAGATAAGCTCAGCCACGTCCTCCTGCTCAGCTTGAAGGTGGTGTGGGGAGCCCTGGCATGGCGCCTCCATGGAATCAAAGCCATCAGATTAAGTTGGACTAGTTCTGGAAATCAGAGTAATGGTCATTTTGAGACTTTGGCCTGGGATCCTCCCTGAAGGAGCTGGGTTGAGCATAGGGCCAAAGTGGACTAGAACTGTGGACATGTACCTCGGTTCTCTTCATTCCAACTTACTGAACTGCGGATCCGGTTCTAATTAGTGCTGTAAACAGAAGTGTATCTAATTTACCCTGTTAGATATTCTGGACCCAGAAACTCTCTTTCTCACTCCTCCATAAGAATTGCAGTGATGTCTTCACCATATTCTTTTTGGGGGAAAGACATAATAAAGAGGCCCCTGGTTGCCTATTGTCCGTAACACTCCTGTGTTTCCCCTTGATGTAGTTGAGAGCTCTACAAAGCTGTATCTTAGCCCAGCTCTCCCTCCCAAGTTCCTTATTTCCCACTGCTTTCTAGATAGTTCCGCTTAGATATTAGACAGAAATCTCAAGTTCATTATGTCCAAATATAAACTCTTCTTCTTGCCTCAGACCTACTTCTCTTAGTTAATTATATAATTATTCCAAGCTAATCATGCTAGGCTCCACCCTGCCCGACCCCTCACTGAGTCTTGGTCCTCATAAACACTTAAAGGCATCATTCCTTGCTCTTCTCACCAACCCAGCCTTGGTGTAGACCTTATCCTCCTCTATCTCACTCTCTTCTCCCCATCTCTTCTAAAATGTTCTCTGATAATCTCTCCCTGCACGAGTCTCCCTTTATTACAGCCATTTCACTCATCTGCCTCCATACCACACGGATTTGGCCTTGTTCATTGTTTCTCTGTGGCATAACATTGTGATTATCACAAAGAAAGTTTTGTTTTTTGTTTTGTTTTTGCTGGAAGGAAAGAAGGCAGACAGGTAGACCGGCTGGCAAGCCTACCTTTATTTTCTCTAGGCAGGCCACATAATTTAGTAGCTAAACTTGGATTTAAAAATGAGACATTTCTTTAAAATGCCCAACATTCCCTTTGTTAGCTCAAATTCTAGGGAAAAGACACTCTTATTTATCTAATTAACTGAATGAAAAAATAAAGCAGTGTGTTTATTGTTTCTCGTTTTAAGGATGTAGATTACTGTTAGCTTTCTTGATTTATTAGAAGAAATAAGTAGGGCGCACCCACTATAATCTCACAACCCAGGAAGATGGAAAGTCTTGTTCGTAAAGTCACCACTGCCAGTGCTGTAAGTGTCCTGTGAGAGAGCACATCTCACAGGGGAGATCGATAGAGAGGAAGTATCCTTTGTCAGGGCTTCGATAAATAACTGTGATGTGAGGAGGACATCTCAGGCACCAAAGGGCAGGCTGTAATTGGAGGAAGGAAGAGTAGCTAAGGTGCGGAAACCCCATAGGAGGTAGGGGTGGAAAGTTAGGTTATGGCCACGTTGTTAAGAATGTAAACTCTCTGAGGACAGGAATTTTTGTTCATTTATTCTTTGCTGTGTCTCAAGTGCCTACAAGAATGCTGGGTGTGGTACACAGCAGGTGCTCAATAGTGTTTTCTGAATGGATTTTGAAACCCACATACCTTGCTGGACACTATTTGATTTTATTATTGAAGTTATTATTTGATAGCCATGGCCTTTTTTTTCTAGCAGAACTTCAAACACTTAGCTGATTGTTTAGGAAAGAATGTTCCAGGGTTGCAGATCTGTACACTACACTCAGATGTGTGAAAAAAAACGTATGCCTCCTCTCTCTGCATCTTTATCCCTCCCCTCCTACCCCATTCTCATTCTCTACTACAAGTAAGTATGCTCAGATCTCTTTCATTCTCCCTAAAACTCTGGATTCTTAATTTCCTTTTATAACGTAAGAAAGATTTAGATGTCATCTTTTGGACTGATTTCTCTTTTCTAGTGAGATTTCCATCTTTTTATACCCAGTGGTTACTTTCCATAATGCCTCAGGACCTTGCCATCATCATATCCTTGGGACATCCCAACTCTGTGCAGTTTCTTGAAGGTCCTAAGAACCTTGAAAACTTACCTTTCTTCAAAGTCAAGTCAGGGTTTCAAATTTTGCTTACTTCTTTTAATTGTAACTGTAATGGCAAAAATTAAAAGCCCTGTGAGAAAGAAAAAGGATACTGCAGAATCTCCGGGGAAATGAGTCCACCCTTCTAGGTACTTATTTCATTCTCCTGAATGTTCGGTGTCTTAATAAAGGCATCTGCTGAGATTTCTTTTTTTTTTGTAAATAGAACCATCACCTTCACATTCATCACTCTGTTGATCAGGTTAGTTGTGGCTTCTTAACTCCTTTGGATAATCTTGGAGAGTCACTTGAATATTCTGAGAACTGACCACCAGATTTGATACTGCATGTAAAACATTTTTTTGGTACTGCTTCTCATTTTTGTATTTGTTTTAATCAGCTTTATGCTGAAGAATCTAAAACATGGCAAACAGGGAATAACTGAGAGACAATATCTGGGTGCAGAATGCTTTTTTTTTTTTTCCTTTTCTCAATGTGGCTGTCATTTCAGTTCATAATCTGTGTATCGCTTCTCAGACATACTGTCCAGGGAAAATAACAGGGTAGTTTTTATTTCACAAAGCACTTTTTATATTTGATCTCATTTCATCTTTGCAATGACCCTGTGAAGTATTATCAGCACTTGGAGCAATGAGAAAGCTGGGCTTCAGAGAGAATAGGCAATTTGTGGAATTTGTAGAATTGGGGTTTGAACCAAATCCTTTGCCAATCAAATCGTGAAAACAAAGGTTGGTACATTTTTGTTTGAATGGTAACTTTTATGTTTTCAACGGTATTTTTGTTTGTATAGTAAGTCTTGGTAACTGTCTTAGCAGTAGTCAAAGATCACGTTTGACGAACCACGATGTTTTAAAACATTTTGTATCAAAAGTTTCCTTATCATCTTCCCTACTGGATTTTGCAGAATGAATATTTCAGGTTTCTGAAGCCCACCTGACCACAGGGGAACATTCTTTCTATCAGACACTTTCAGTGGGAAAAGAGGCTTATTGATGTTGGTGTTGGGAACAAGAAAAGAGGTCTCAACACCCACCCCCTCTTCTGCCATCATCATCTCTGTGTAGGATTCTCTCACAGTCCAGGCATTCTTTGCCTTAGAATGGATGAGGCTGACAAAGAATGCAGTGTTATTGCCTTCTCAACTGCGCTGGCCCCCTCTCAAGGCTCCTATTTTGTGGGGAGAGAAAAGAGTAGGTTTGGGTCGCGGGCTGCCATCAGGAAAGATGTGGTGCTAACCACGGCAGCCTGTCTGTGCCCAGATCCCAGGGCAGTTAAAGATCTCCTGGGGGTCTTTCCAGATTCTAATGTCCTCAGAATAAAGCGTATATGGGATTGAGTCGGCCTGTACCATCCAGCTTTAATTAGTTATTCTTTCGTTGGTTCTGAAGTGATTATCTTTTTAAAATCTACTTTTACCTTTCTGGTCTGGGATGTGTTTTACATTGGCCACAATTAATAAGAAGCTTCTATTTGTTTTGTGATAGGGAGCTAAGTATCTAAGAAAAAAGGAGTCACCCAGTGATGTCTTCTCTAAAAGTCTCAAGATCTTGCTTTCCACTCCTTCTTTTAATATTTTTTCACAGTCCTCCATTTCTCAAGTGTTACCTAGAATGAGTAAAAGTTTTGTACTTTGAGAGCCATTTCTCCCCGAGTCTGACTCTGGCACATCTCCTGGCTCCTGTTCCACACCCATCTCCTGCCTTGCAGCCAGGCTGCCTGACCTTGGCTCGTCCAGAACAGTGTTCTATGGAGGGAAGGGAGGAAGTGGGGGGGGCGAGGTACTCTGATTGCCTCCTTCTTCCTACCACCAAGTCAAGGTATTTGAGATCTAATTACTCTAGGAAAAGAAGCCTGGCAGTACTAGAGAACAAATCATTGTGTAACCAGGTCACAATCATAACAAAAAAGCAAATGCGTTAACATATAGCATTTGATTATGATAAATATGTTACCCGTATTTCCTTGTTATGTTGCCTTTTCCACCAAGACACCTTTCCTACTTAACTCTACAAGAAGATGAAATGATTATTTTTATTGTGAGGTTGTCTTTTCAAAAGCTATATATGTAAAATTAGTTTATAGCAAACTATAGATGAGTATCTAAGTTGATTAATTGTATAGGAATGGAACCATTCACAGCAATATAGTGAGGAAAGCTCTTCTGACAATAGCTGATTTCCTGCTCAATATTTGACCCATTATTGTGATAATTTTGCTTTCATTTACATTTTGGAAGTGACAGAGTCCTTCCCCTAGACAAGGAGCAGGAAAAATCTTAGAGAGAGGCTCTGAGTTTGGGGCTGTGATGGTTGTTGAAGCCTGGGAAACAACTCTGCAGAGCCAGACATCTATGCTGTGTTCTTGTCGTGCCATCTAGTGGAGTGGCATGCACATGGTGCTGGCCAGTTCAGTGTGCCATCTAGTGGAGTGGTGTGCACATGGTGCTGGCTGGTTCAGTGTGCCATCTAGTGGAGTGGTGTGCATGGGGTGCTGGCTGGTTCAATGTGCCATCTAGTGGAGTGGTATGCACGGGTGCTGGCCAGTTTAGTGCGCTGTCTAGTGTAGCAGCGTGCATGCAGTGCTGGCTGGTTCAGTGCGCCATCTAGTGGAGTGGCGTGCAGCAGTGCTGGCCAGTTCAGTGCTGGGCTGAATGCAATTTCTAAATCTGTGCGGTATGTGAAAGACATGTTCATTCTGTACATATACACGCACATATCCATAAGATACATAAGAAGAAGTGGTACTCCTACTAAATGGCAGTTGATGTGTTAAAACAGAAAAGATGAGTCCTTTAAAAAATGTGTTAAATACAGGAATAACTAGTAAAATCCCCAGGATGAAAAGTAATGAGAGAACTCCAACACTGCACATATTAAATTGCGTTATAAAATAACAGTAAATAGAACTCTTTGGCATTGGCACAGGAATGGATATGTGGATCAGTGGAACAGAACATAATTCAGAAATCAACTGAGAGGGTGGCGTTTCAAATAAACGAGGACAAGATGAGATATTTAATAGTGTTGAGAAGATTGGCTGTTTGGTTAAAAATAAAGATGGATCCCAGCCTCATTCTTTCCTCCAAAGAAAATTCTGGATAATTAAAGGTTAAAAATTAGAAAATGAAAGCATGAAATTACTAAAAGAAAGTATGAGTATTTAAAAGTTAACCTAAAGTGGCGAAAGTTGTTCAATAACGTGATAAACCCAGAGGCCATTTAGGAAAAGACATTTTATCCTTCTAGCAAAACAAATGAAAAAGTTGACAGAAAATTTTATAAAACAATAATACTTAAGGGCAAATGGTACATTTTTTAAAAATTAAAATGAACGAAATGATAATCTATTGACGTCATCTAGTAGAGTACTGTATAGACTTTGGAGAGAATACAAGATGGAAAATATGTGCATTTGCATTTCTCTGAGTAGCCACATGAGGTTAAGCATCTTTCCATGTTGATACCCTTGGCTTTCCTTCTGTGAAGTGAGTGTTTTCTCAAGTTGTCTGTGGGGGTTTTTTCCTCATTATTTTGTTTTAGATATCAATCTTTATTACGTCTGTTGCAAATATTTCTGTGTCTATTTATTGTTCTTCTGCTTTTTATAATGTCTTTCCTACTCCAGAAGTTTTATTGTTCTCTGTTCGGATCTGTCAGTCTTTTCTTTATGACTTTCGAGGTCTGTGACTGGGTCAGGAAGGCCTTCCCCACCCAGATACAATAAAATGATCTTCTTGGTTTTCTTCAAGTACTTCATATATTTTAATTCAGTTTGACTTTTTAACCCTTCTGTAATTACCTCATTATTTTTTCTCAATCAGTGGTGGATGACTCCTTTCCCACTAACGAAGATGCTGTGTCTGTCTGCACAGCCATCTGTCCCTGCCTGCTGCCTTCATAGCCCTCTCTTCTCCTGAAACTGAAGAGTTTTTATCGAAAGGGCTCTGGGTTCTAGAGTATATTTTAATATCTAGAGGGGAAAACTCTCTTGCCCTGTTCTTCAAAATTTTCTTGCCCTTCTCATACATTTTCTTTTCTAGATGAATTTTAGACTCAGCTTTTCAAGTTCCCTAACAGTCCTTTTGGAATGTAGGCTGGGGATGGATTGAAGTTAATTTCATAAAAAATCAGCATCTTCCTGACATTAATATCTCCTTCCTGTCGCATGTTACATTTCTCTGTTTATTCAGCTTTTCTGTTTTGTCCTTCAGTAAAGTTGTCTTCATGTACGTCTTGTATATTTTGTTGTGTTTACTCTACTTTTAGATGTGTATGGTTTTTGTTGATATTGTAAATGAGCCTTTTTTCTTGGTCCAATTTTTAAATTGGTATTTGCCCATGGCCAGGGGCATTGTAAAGTACGTTTATCTTCAATGGTGTTAAATTTCTGGAATTGGGATTTTTTTTATATTGAACACATTTATTATGAAGATTATTATATTTTTAAAGTTATTAAATTTGCACTTTATGACTGATAGAGTCTTAAACTCCAGAAAATACTGCATGTGTATATAGAGGTGAGAGTATTATCTTCTAAAAATACTAAGTATTTTTCCTGAAGGAAACCATAAGAAATAAAATTCTCTACTCCTTTACATATCCATGAAGGCAGTATGCTTGAATATATTCGTATAAATGATTCGTGACCATGAGAGGAAGAAAGCTAGTAAAATAGGTTTATGTGTTTCATTTTATATCATGCAGAGCAAAGAACAAACAGCAGAAGAAGTGTTTATTGCCTAGACTCAGTTGAAACTCCAAGACCTTTTAGTCTTTGGGAAACAAAATTTAAATAATGTTATTACCATAAGGCGTAGTATTTCTGAGTGTAAATTTTTTGTAGGTGGCATTGACCCTGAAAGTTTCATCTTTAGAGAATTGGGTAGAAGGTGATGAATTATTTGAAGACCAACCACAGGGATAAGACACCGTATGTGTTCAGTCCTTCTACCGTGCAGCATTTACATTTGTTTATCTGCAGCTGGCTTAGGACTGTACATGAAATTAAAATTTTAAATCAATTTACTTTTATTTCTTTGAATCCACAGATAATACCATTATATTTTCAGCACCTGTCATATTCTTGGTAAATGTAGTAGAACATACCTTAAAAGCTTTAATCCAAAGTTGGTATATTCTCTCTTTCTTCATATATTCATAGGTAACTAGAGTTTCCTGGAAAATGAGGTGTTTTGATAAGGTTTTCATCCCGCCCAAATAATTAGAGCCTATTTTACTCACTCAGTAGCTAGGAGGATATGCCTCTTTCCGTCATCACTCTCGGTCATGTAGTGACACTATTCACTGATTCATTTTGGCATAAAATGTGGTCCCCTCTTCCCTGCCAAGAATGAGTGCGATACAGCCAGTTAATAGAGATCTCATTAAGTGATAAAAGGACAAGGGACAAAAGCAAAGAACAGAAAGATGGAGAGAGGCCTACCCTTCCATAGAAATACTTGGTGTTGAGCTAGGTGCTGACACCATTGTGATGATAACTTATTTCTGTGCGCTTACCCCCAGCTGCAAATCAGGTTATTCCAGAAAGTGGTGTGAAATGCAGAGGGCATGGGTGACACAGTCACGGCAGTAACTCATCTATCCTGAACGAGAGACCTGCAGGTTCTGTGAGGGAAACTGTGGCGGCTCACGGTGCACATTATGAATACAGAGGGCCTCCATCGCATCCTCCCTGTTTTCCTGACTCTGTTATGGCATAGGTGTTGCTGACGGACAGCACGTTTGCTTTCCTTACAGTGGAATTGTGTGTTCCTCGAAGTGCTGTTGCTTTATTAGTTTTCATATGGGAAACTGAAGTACAGTGTCTGACAAAGATTTATTCAAAGGAATAACTTACCATAAAAGCAAGCTTGTGCCTACAGAATAAAATGAAGCAGGGGTGGTGTCCCTTAAAACAAACTGCTTTCATTTTCAGTACAAATCAACCATACTGGCAAAAATTTGTTAATGTGTCTTCCTGGGAAATGAGTAATTCCTGCAATTTTAGAGTTGTCGCTAGTTAACATCAGATCTGCTATGGCCCAGCATCTATTGGCTGTATAAGGACATGTTTGAGAATTTAGCATTTTCCCACACAATGAGGGAGAGTGACCTCTCAGAGATTTCCAGAACCCGTGGACGCCTTACAACAGAGCATGTACGATTTCTGTTCGTTGGGAGCTGGAGAAATATTTAGAGAAGTAGTAAAACTCTTTATGCTATGGATCTTTGGAACTGTTAGCTAATTCCTTCTCTTTCTCAGTTATGTCATACAATATGGCTCTGCAGAGATGAAAGTTCTCAAGCTTAGACCAAGATAAAATCAGCCCACTTCTAAAATAACAATTTCCCGGGGTGGGGGTGGGGTTGGTGGTTAATGTTTTTGTCGTATGTGCGATCCACATCTTTCCCTTGTATCTTCATGCACATTTATCTCTGACCGTGTTTGAAACAACAGCTTCAATTCTTTGACCCCTGTCTGGATCTTAGGCTGTTAGCTATTGATTTTTTGTTGTTGTAACTTATTGACCTTACCAAATTAACTGTCTGCCCTCTTTATTTCGGTTAGTGTTGTCAGATGAAATATTTTAAACAAAGCAGTTATTTAAAGGAAAATATTATATCCTCTTGTTTGCTTTCTAATTGTTTAAGAAAATTACCTGAAGCCTTTTTTAAACTAGGTTGTTGATAACACCGATTATGAACTATGTTGGTCTTTTGTAAAATTAACTCCCACGTTTTGATGTACAGGATCTTCAGAGGTGGGTCAATGGTGCTCATGAACATGGCTTTGTCCTGGTGTCTTTTGGAGCGGGTGTCAAGTATCTGTCAGAAGACATTGCTAACAAACTGGCAGGAGCTCTGGGGAGATTGCCCCAAAAAGTGCTTTGGAGGTAAGGTAGCGATGTAGAGTGTTTGTTCACGGTTGGGTTTCAGGATGCTCTTGCTTAGCCCGCAGCTCCCAGGAAAGCACAGCACATCGACTCCCTGGCAGGATGCCCCTGACTTTATTTCGTTTCTTAGTGTGGTGAAATCTTGGGATTAATTTATAAGACTGTGATGGATAAAGAGACATCTAGCCTACAGCATAGAAAAAAGATATGATGCAGAATGATTTATTCTTGTATCGGATGCATTTTTGTGTTACCCTCAGCTTTCTGCCCTCATTTACCCTTCTATTATTTATTATCATTTTAAAAGTTCTTGTTGTAATTGCACACATTTCTATGTACTCCTTCAAAGCACTGTTGGAATGTGGTAGAGAATGATGCATGAATGAATAAATAGGTCAAATATTTCACGGAACCTTTTGGGCTCCCACTTCGTCTCCTTTATAAATGCTTTTGATTTCTTTCTTCCAAAAGACCAGGCCTTTAAAAACACAATAACTTTCCAGTTAACTCTGGTTAAAACAGACCCATAAATTACCCCAGCTTCCTGTGAGAGGCACTGCCAACACATGTCTGTCTGGCTGTGGAATTTGCGACACAGTGTGTAAAAGACAGACCTGAGCACTCGATTTAGCGTGTATGTATTTAGTAACGCCACCAACACCACCGGGCTCTAGGATGCAGCAGTGAACAGTGTTGGCCCCAGTCTCAAGCCATTACAAGTGGGCTCTAAGTAATACGGGATTTTCCTTTCTAATGACTGTGTAAGGATTAGCTCCTGCTGCTCCTGGCTGAGCTGTGAAATAGATACATATTTTATTCTGACCGTTTAGGACTTTTCTCTCTGGATTCCAGTCCTATTGGATTTCCTGTATTAGGCTTAGCCCAGAAAGCACCGCTTCTGCTTTATTTAGGACAGTTGTTGGCTCAGTTCAAACTCTTGCCATTCTCTCAGTTGTTAAACACCTTTATGGTTTATCTTTCAAAGATCAGGGCAGGAAACAGTCTAATTAGAACTCCTATCTCTGGGGCCACGCTAGAGAAGAGTACTTTCTGCTTTCTTTCCATTCTGATGCCTTCCCTAGGATCCAGGTATCACGGATTGGAGCTGCCCAGGGGAGGCCGTTCCCTGCTCCTTTGTATTTAACCTTCCCGGTGCTGGTGGAGAATGATTTTCTAGCCTGGGTTTGTTCGGTTGCTTTTTGCTCCATCTTAGTTGAGAAATGCTGAAGGACAATAGGTCTCAGTATAAGCAAAGTGTTTCTTATTTATCCCTCAGTCAATGAAAATGTGAAAAAGAAATTAAATAAACTGAATCAGATTTTTGTTGTTACTAAACATGCTTTCCTTCTTAAGGATATCAACAAAAGATCATGTAACATTTATTTTAGGTCTGGTAATGTAACCAGAGTCTACACTGGGAATAAAGTTTGATTTTTGAAAGATTCCTTGTCTGGTGTACATTTCAGGTTTTCTGGAACTAAACCAAAGAATCTAGGAAACAACACTAAGCTCATAGAATGGTTACCACAAAATGACCTGCTTGGTAAGTCAGCGATGGGTGAGTGCTTACCTGGTTTTTAGATTTTAGTTGTGTAAATGTGATTCTTATACTTGAGTGGCTTGTACAATAGGCATATAGTTTATGTTAGTTTATGACAGGTCGTTATGTTTTCTAAGGATCTCAAGTCATAGATTTCAAACCAACCACATTATTTATGGGAAAATGATTTGTAAAGTATAGTCATTTGGGCAGTGAGTAACGTTATGGCTAATTAAGCTAATCAGCTAAAGGAAGTAAAATTAAAACAGTGAAACTGTAGAGTTTTGTTATAGTTTTATTACAGGTGTATCTGAGAACCCACAGAAATTCATTTGTTTGAAACCAGAGAGAAGCAGAAGGCCAAGGAAACAGTCAATTTATTTTAACTTTGTTTGGATCATCTGTCTAGATTTCTTTCTAAATCACCAGGCATTTTTCAAACACTTTATTTATTTTGATTCATTTATTTCTTGGGATTCTGATCTTCAGCTCAAACTTAAAATAAATTATATACATATCTTTTAAGATATTTGAATATAAATAAATTTAACTCTATGTTCAATAAGCACAGATAGTAAAAATGTAAGTTGTCTTATTCATTAAATTTCTAGGTAAATGTAATACCATATTATCCTTTAAGATATTATTTATAAGGAGATCGTGAAAAATGTTACTGAATTCGGCACTACTGACTATCATTTGTTCAATAACACTAAAATTTAACAGATTGTCTAAAAGTGGCTTTAAATTTTAAATAACATTGTTAAATATTATTTTAAAAGTATTTTTTAGAAACTAAAATGACCCTTCCTAATAACTAGCAAATTGAATTTTGCAAATAAAAAACAGTAAGAAATTTTCTTTGATCGTGTAATTCCTTTTCATCTAGTTCATTATAGGTATTCTATAAATGATAAAACTGAAAAACAAAGGCAATTTACTTCTCTTGATACTTGTGTTCTTTTCCTTTTCTTTTTTATGTCTTTACTATTATGAATTCAGCTTCCCTAGAAGGTAGGAAGGAAGCAGGAAATTTAAATAAGATGTCTTGACCCTCAGCTCTCTCAGTGCAACAGCGTGACAGCGCTCTGTGGGAACGTCTCAACTGTTCTCAGGGCTTTTTCTGTGAGGCCCTACAGCCACCTGTAGCTACTCAGCAGTCCACACCATGGGCCCTCCTCAAGTTCATAGCTCCTCTGGGGTCCTCAGAATCTCCACTCGCTGCCTTTTCTAAGATTAGTGTTCTTTTAAACTCTGGGCATGACCTTTGTGGGTCCTCTGTTGGCTTCTAACTATGATCAGAAGATTCCTCCAGGATAAGAAGTGGGAATACATCAGTGGTCTTCCCTGATCTTGTCACCATACTCCCCTGCCCTCCACATACCAGCTCTGCTTTATTTCTCACTGCTGGGCTTGGTGGTAAGACTTTGTTCAAACAAAGCATTCTGCTGCTAAAAAGAGAGTTTGAAATCCACTGCAGGGGCATCTCTCTTAGTTGGGCTGAGTTGAGAAGCCACTTGTGGGTAAGTATGAGAGACCCTGAGTGTGAGAGACCCTGGACATTGAGGTGGGAAAGTCCTGGAGCCCCATTGAGACTGAGAGGTTCGCCCACAGAGTCCGTTTGTGCCTGTCTTCTGTATATTTAAAAGATTTGTATTTTTGCAAGCTGTAATTCCTTCCTAGCGTATAACGCACTTCCTAAATGCAACATTTCTTTGTCTTAAACTTCTTAGGCAAGTCTTTTGATCCTTTGTGAAACATAGGCTGTTCACGAGGACATCTGTGTTTTGAATTATGTATCTCATTAATTTTGATAAATTCTCTCTTTATCCCTGTGACAGCTGGATGTTAGATGACATCCCATCTCTTACGACTAATTTTTATCAGTGTCTGTCCCTGCTTGTTTGTATAACTAAAATATAAAGTGTAAAACTCCCCTAAAATTGTGAAGCACAGATGCTGACATGACTTGAATGTTGTGAATAGTGTGTGCTGTACACTCTTGCTCCTTGGATAAGCACATAAACTCTCCATGGACTTCTGGAATCCAGCCCCACATTTTGACATATGTTTTTTCACAAAGTGTATTTGACTTTAATATAGATAAATGCTTGAATAGACAGAAATTAGATGTCTATTTTTAGTAGAATGTGGTTGTACTCTAGCATTTTTTGACATTTCTTGCTTTCATCGACTTCCTGTTAATTACTAGCCATTTAAATAGATGTTGCTATTCACTTGATATTTGTGTTTGAGAGAAAGTTGTAATATACTTTTTAAAGCTATAAATTTTACCTACTTAAGAATGACTTTTCATTGATAGATACAAATAAGGTAATTATGTATATAACAAGCATTTTAATTGGTGTAGAGCAGGAATCAGTGAAATGATGCCTTTAAAAATCCTGTATCTAGGGGCCGGCCCCATGGCCGAGTGGTTAAGTTCACGCACTCCGCTTGAGCGGCCCAGTGTTTCGCTAGTTCAGATCCTGGGTGTGGACCTAACACGGCTCATTAGGCCATGCAGAGGTGGCGTCCAACATAGCAGAACTAGAGCCACCTACAAATAGAATATACAACTGTGTACTGGGGGGCTTTGGAGAGAAGAGGAAGAAGAAGAAGAAAAAAGATTGGCAACAGATTTTAGCTCAGGGCCAATCTTGAAAAAGAAAAAAAAGTCCTGTATCTAAAATGGATGTTTATTGTAGTGTCAACTTTTAGGAAATTTCTGGAAAATCTCTTCTTAGAGTAATACATAATGTTGTAAGTTGTTTTCTTTTTTATCCTTCTTTAGGGCACTCAAATATTAAAGCCTTCCTGAGCCATGGTGGTTTGAACAGTATTTTTGAAACTATGTATCATGGTGTCCCTGTGGTGGGGATCCCCCTCTTTGGAGACCATTATGATACTATGACCCGGGTACAGGCAAAAGGCATGGGAATATTGCTGGAATGGAAGACAGTTACTGAAGGAGAACTGTATGATGCGCTGGTGAAAGTTATCAATAATCCCAGGTAAGATTCCAATTAATATTAAAGCAGATGAATATAGATACCACTGCATATTGTCAGTTGCCGATTATTGCCAATAGGTTGTCAATAAACCAATGATAGAAATATCCTTTAGATTCCTATGTATAATGCCTTGTGCATGTTTTTTATAATTTGAAAAATAAAGATAGCAATCATTTAGCCAGCTATGTATGACCTTGAATAATATTCTACCAGGATTTGCCAAACTGAGGAGAAACTACTGTGGGAAGGAACAATCATTGGATCCCTGCAGTGTGTCATTTTGTGTCCTTCCTCTCATTTTAATGCTCCTAATAACTATATATCACTGTTTTTGTTATTTTCATTGTAGACTTGAGGGATGTGAAGCCCAGAGAGCTTAAGCAATTTGCCCATAGTTACACAGCTAGTAGGGGAGAAATTCGAGCCAGGAGTGTCTGCCTGGTTCCAAAGCTGGTGCTCCTTGCGCTCTCTGCTGCTGGGTTTACCTAGTACTGGGTGTCACTGAAGTGCCAAGATTTCGTTACTCAGGTGAAAAGGCTAATCAGAATCTTTATTTTGTTTTTTAAATTCTTGATGTGTCTTGAGTTAACCCAGTTCACAAACAAGCCTCAAAGGGTGGTGAGCCGGCCTGTGTAGTTTTAAATCAAAGCAGCAATTTTCCCCATCTTTACATGGCATTTCATTGATCTTACAATTCAGATGTCATTAATGTTTGGAAGAGTGTAAGCTTTTTCTCTTTATACCCTGGGGATTTAGCTTAACACTGCATTGAGAAACACTGCCATATTCTAAGAAACAACCATCAATCAGTAAAATTCCTTTATCTAAAACGAAGCAGCTTTCATATAAAAGGCTGGAGTCGAGGGCACGGAGGTTCATTGTGCTGCCATCTGTGGGCTCACAGGCGGCCTTCATGATCTGACCTGCAACAGCATCCGGTGTCCTGGGCGCAACTCTGGCTTTTGGAGCAGCATTTTCTATGACTAGAGTTGCCCGAGTATGGGATCGCTTCATGTATGTTCTGTAGCTTTTCTTTTAGAGCCTAGTGTTTTTCAAAACCTGATGTTCTTTTGGAAAAGGATGCGTATCGTCCAGGCTTTTTTAGGAAGGCTGTAAAGTGCACCCCTGAAGTAGAGTTTGTGGGGGGTGGCTGCAGAGCTCCTGAGATTGGTTGGTTCTGCAGAAAAGAGAGAAAGGCTGGATTACCCCGTCCTCACACGTCCTCAGCCTGGCTGTGTTCTGCGAGGTATAAACAGGGCCAGATCCGACAGAGACCAGGCCATAGTTTCAGGTCACACTGCTGTTAAACCCCAGGTGTGCAATCTTCAAGTATACGTAAGTGCTTGATTTCAGAGTATTTGTTATTTTGTGCAGTGAATAAATGTACATCACTCCACAAAGTATGCATATGACGTGAGTTAATTGCATATAACTCTTTTAAAGTTTAAATATTTAACTAAAAGTCTTGTGTACATTCAGGATAGGAAGATGTCTTAGTCAATATAAAAATGACAATGATTTGGGTAGTGTGTTCTCTGCTAACAAGTCATTGTATGTAAACTGAAGTCACTTATCTTTCTTTGCTTCAAATATATGCCAACGTCCCACGTTTAACATGCACATAATTACTAAAAAGGCTGGTTTGCTTCACTAATATTGTGTCCCAGATATTCTAGTTTAAGCCAGGTAAACAATATTGCTAAAGAAGTATTACTTTTTTTTTTTTTCTTTTAACTCATCCATTAAATGAAATCATTACACATCTTACTTCTTCCCTTAATGGCTTTTGGATTTATTTAATGAAACTATTGCTTCTTCTCTGTGGGAGGAATTCTCTTGAGACTGGAGATTTTATTATTTTAAAGCAACTTGTGGAGAAAGATGAGTAGTTAATCTTTATTCACTTAGCCCCTATCCGGCCTGTGGTTATTAAGTTTTAATAGGAGGTACTTACCCTTTTGTAAAATACAATGTGCAAGTCACGTGAACCCCTTAGAAGGTAATTCATTTTATTAAAAGAGGCTTTATCCAAGAGATTCCTAAGAATAGTCTTGAAGTGGCTTAGGTGATCATTTTAATCACACTATTCTTTATTTTTTTTCATTTCTCAATCTTCATACTCCTGCTGGAAGAAATTTTGAATTGTAATGCAAACTATGCTAAAGGGACCATGCCACTTACCACTAAATTTGAGACCACTTCTAGCATGGAAACTTACTTCCCCTTCAAACTGATCTATCCGTGAGACCCCCAGATTCCTTCCCGGTTGATCCGTGTTCTGGCTGCTTCTGAAAGGAAGTCAGGGGAAATTGGTTGGTTCATAGGCATCCAGCTTTATGAGTCTGCTCCTGGGTAGGCGTTAAGGGTCTGGCTGATGAGAGTCCTTACTCCATACTCACATAGCTGAGGCGGATAAGGGCTGATCCAGGACCAGCGAGCCTATTGAGTTTCATACGAGGCAGTCAGTTATTCAACGGTGGCGGAAGTCAGATTCCCCACAGAACCACCCTCGTCACACGCAATCCGTTTAATCATCTCTAGAGAATGGGTCCTATTCACAGTGACATTAAGGTACCTTGAGGACCAAGGTTGTTTTGTCCTCCTTCTCCTTCTTTGTTAAATTAGAATGTTGAATTTTATTTTCTAAGATTCCATATTTCATTTCTGTATTTTAAAGATGCCTTTTATCCTGTAAGAATCTTCTCACAAAATAGAGTAATCAAAAGTTTCTAATTTACCTTTTGCCATCAATTAGAAATAATGATAGATTACAAAGCAAGATGAGGATGGCCTCTTAATATCTGGGTGAGGTTTGACACTTTTAAAGCAACTGAATTTATTGTATATCAGTAATTTTGTTGTGAGGCTATGAGGAGAGAGAAAATGGGCCTTTTCTTTTTTAAATTAACTTATAGTTATTCAAAATACAAGAAAACAATTTAAGATAACAATAGTTAACAAACATTTTACAATGTTCTTTAGTTTTCACATGAAATTTTCAACATGATAGGCAATATGGCTTAGTAGAAGATCATGGACTCTGGGAGTCAGAAAATTATGGCTGAAATTCTGGCTAAGTCATTTAGCAAATGTATGACCTTGTCCTAATCATTTAATCTCTTTCCTAATCTGCAGTATAGGAATAATAATCTTCCTCTCATTTTCTCATCCTATGTGATTCTGTAGAAAGAAACCTACAAGTAGCAATCTTGATTTGTGATTTCTCAGTCCCAACACCATACTGTTCAGTACTTCTCAAATTTGTTCTTTTCGTATTTGTTAAAGTTTAATGTTGAGGGCTTGAGCTAAATCATACCAAAGAAAATAAGGTTATCAAATCAATGCATAAATATCTGAGTAGATTTTTTATTAGGTGCTCATAAGCCCATACCTTTAACCTCACATTTCTAATGCTTTCTGGACCTGATGTCTCATTCCGTCCCACACTGGAATCATTTCCCCCAGTCTGTCCCAAGTTCTGTGTTTCCATGTCCTGTTAATGGCTACCAAGAGAGTCATCCAAATTGGAAACAGTGGGTTACATCTGACTTTTCCCTTTCCTTGGCATTTCATCCAGGCTCTTACCAACTGCTTGCCAGCTCTTCCACCGCACCATTTCCCCATCTGTCTAATCCCACTGCCATTTTGTGGGGCAGTTTCTCTTTTCCATTTGTATGGTCTTTTGAATGGTCTTCCCACTATCAGTCTCTTCCTTTCTTTAATCCTCTCCCCCAAACTCTGGTTTAATGGCCAGTCTCTGGTCTAATGGCTCCTTGGTTCTAAGAACAAGGCTACAAATTTTGTCCTTCTGAGCACCCTTGAGCAAGATTTATCTTCCAGTTTAACTTCCAGCCAACACTCCTTGTGCCACACACTCTTTCCAAATGAATTGGTTCTGGGCCTACTCTTGCTCTCCCACCTTCATTATTTAGTTCACACTCTTCTCTTGGCCCATCCAGTTTTCACATGTCCAAACTTTTGTTCCTCTGTAAAGCACGGTTCAAGGGCCACATCCTCCATGTGGGGTTTATAATCCCTCCACTTGGAAATTATTTCTTCTGTCTGAACAATGCAAACTCTAACGAGGGATCCATGTGCAAAAGGGCTTTGGCCATGTGTCACAGGTTGGCACACACACGTGCAGTTATGTATTTTATATTAAAATGTTTACATGGTATTTTATCACTTTTTGTGGTTATCCTCTTTAACTGATTTTTTTTCCTTTTTTAAAGATTGGCACCTGAGCTAACATCTGTTGCCACTCCTCCTTTTTTCTTGAAATCTTCTTCTTTTTCTTCTCCTCAAAGCCCCCAGTACATAGTTGTATATTCTAGTTGTAGGGCCTTCTAGTTGTGCTGTGTGGGACGCCACCTCCACGAGGCTGGCCCCTTTAAGTGATTTTTTTTTAACTGTTTAAGAGGGTGTTTCCTTTATCCATCCATCCATACTTATGTGCATATATACATACTGCATATGGTGTCATATATGGCTTCATAGTGGTGTTTCTCAACCCCTTTTCAGCTGTTTAATAAACACAATAACCTCACACCATCATTTAATGTTATTTTAAATCTGAACAAAATTAAATGTCATGGCTAAAAAAAAAAGGTGTTGGGACAAAGTTCTTCATCTTTTTCTCCATCCCTCTCTTAGAATTTAATGAATGCACTCCTCTTCCTGGTTGAGACCCATTGATTAATTAATAGTATTTCAAAGCATATGGAGAGAAGAATCACATGTGTGTAAGAGGTATATGGTAGAGTATGGAAAGAGCATGGGGTTTGGAGTCAGAAAAACTTGAATCTGAATCTCAACTTTGTAATCATAATCAGGTTATTTAGTCTCTCTGATTTTCCTTTTCCTCACCTGTTTAAAATTTATTTTAGTGTGTTACATAAGATAATGTGTTTAAAACGCTTAACACAGCACCTGGCACATGCTAGGTACTTCATAGAGGAGAGCTGTCTTTCTTGTCCCCATTTTTAGGTTGAGAGTCACGAGACTCGTATTTCCATGACCATTCTGTGTTTTGCCTCCACTCCGTAGCTACCGTCAGAGGGCCCAGAAGCTTTCAGAAATCCACAAGGATCAGCCTGGTCACCCTGTCAATCGGACTGTCTACTGGATCGATTACATTCTTCGTCACAATGGAGCCCATCACCTCCGTGCCGCGGTCCATCAGATCTCTCTCTGTCAGTATTTTTTACTGGATATTGCCTTTGTGCTTTTGCTCGGTGCTGCCTTGTTTTACTTCCTCTTGTCCTGGGTGACAAAATTTATCTACAGGAAAATCAAAAGTTTGTGGTCTAGAAATAAGCATAGCTCAGTTAATGGACATTACCATAACGGAATCCTCAATGGCAAGTACAAAAGAAACGGCCACATTAAACACGAAAAGAAGGTGAAATGAGCCAACGGCCCATGGGATAATAACAAATCTGTTCAGTCATTGAATTTTTATTGCTATAATTTAGTCTAACAACTACTAAAAGTAAAACGTCAGTAAACAATTCTAACACTCCCTTATCTGATCTTACTAATGAAATTCTATGGAATTAAGATGGCTGTAAAAAGCACAAACCTAAAATGCAAAAATGTATTTTATTTGAATACTGATGGCAGAGAGTTTGGGCACTGAACCTTTTAGAAGCCTTAATTATTTAAATCAATTAAGTGACCATGTCAGACCTTAGTTTTAAATCTTGACATGTGTGTGTCCCAGATAAGGTACGGTTTCCTTTCTCTTAAAAAGATTTGTTGGGGTGTGTGTGTGTGTGTGTGTGTGTGTTAATATTTTTCCTAATTAAGGGAGTTTTTAGCTGGCTGCTTGTTATATTTGTTGAAGGTACAACACATTCAAGAATGAAATAGAAAGACAGTTAGGATCCAAATGTTTCTCTTTTAGAATTTGATATATATGAACTCAGAACACCTCCATAAAAGAACACTTTTCCCTCAAAACTGAATGCAGAGGAAGAAAAGGAAAAGATAAATGGCACCATTTTTGTACCTTTTTGTTTTATTTTTGTTTTGTTTTGTTTTGTTTTTTTGTTTTCCTTTTCTTACAAACCATGGACACTTCTGGGAGAAAAAACATACCATTAAGTAAATGTGTAAGTTAGTTGTGACATTTTACTTTGTCTTCTCCCTACCAATAATTTGCCTCCAGAATAATTTTATAGTTTTTTCTATTTCATTTTAATGAGTAATGTTAAGTGTATAATTAAGACAAAGCTGCAAAGCTCTGACTTATATTCAAAGTACTGACGACTATTGCTTATAAGGCATCTTTAAACAGGGCTGTTATTTGAATGTTTTTGTACCTGTTTGATGGCTTTTCTACAATGTAGTTTTTGAATGTTAAGATGTTATATTTCCAAAGTTTTAATTTTAAAAATGGTCTTCTTCGTCCCCTTTCTTGTCTGGGCCACACAATCTGTGTTACATAGGTGCCAACATTGAATTCTTTCCAATGGAACATTGGCTATTTTCCATATCGGTACCTGCTGCATCTGAGAGGTTTGAGATCTTGTAAACAAATCAAACTGCACATGAGATACAGAAGTGACAGAGAAATCGTACCACTTGTTTGTGAAGATGAGTTTCTGTTTCCCTCCTCCCTCCCTCGACCCCCACCTCAGCAGCCTTTTCCAGTCGTCTGCTGACCTGGAACAGTGACAGTATTCATTTGAGAGTAGGGATGCGAGTCACAGACGCCATGAAATCAGGACCTCCCAGCTGAACCGTTCACCAGTGGGCAACTATGAGCTTATTCCACGTCACTCTGTTTACTTAGCATTTGCACTACACATGTTGAGTGTGTGCTTTATTTATTCGTAGTTTGAAATCCCATGTCTGACAGCTGAGAGTAGAAAAATACATTTACCTAATGGCATTCACTAACATGGGAAGAGTTGTGAAAATTCTAGAATGCTGTAAATCCTTGTCATACACTATGACATACAACTTCGTTCCACTCCCACCAGGAGCCTCTCTCCTATACTTAGAAATAATGTCACAAGTAGTTTTCTAATGTACAATGCAGACAAACTGTACTGCTCTCTGAATACTTGAAGAAATGGTATTACACATATAAGCCTATTAGTTATACCTTTTCACAATCTTATCATAGTGTTGCCGTTAAAAAGGAAAAAAGACACAGGCAGTGAAGGTGGGGTGGTACCAGGACTTAGAGTGTATGAATCAGTTGATTTTACTTCTTTTTGGAATTGGATGAAGTTGACAGTTGGCACTCACTGGACGATTAAGCATAAGTTAATCTCCACTGTGATACAACTTAAACAATAAACATGATTTAAAAATAGAGAAATGTTGTTGGAATAACATTTTTATTCAGATTTTATTTCATGATATTATGTATATCCATTATAAACATGTTTCTAAGGTCTCCAAAGTTTTATATGTGTATATGAGTATGAAAACAGTGTGTTACATGTGAGAGTGTTTTTTTTTATTATTATTAAACACAGGGATTTAGCTTACAAGTACATCAACATGGATCCTAAAATTGTCCCAGAATTAAAAATGTTAAGTATAGGTATTTACTGATCATTGTTGTTTTTTTCTAGTAAGCTTATTGTTAGCCAGTTTTGGTAAATAGAGTGATTTTAAATTTTCCACACTTGGGCTAGATTCTCTAATAAAGTAAAGTTTTCAAGAAGGTATTTATTCATTTATTTTTTTAAAAGAGCCTCTGCAAATATTTCCATAGCTTGTCATCATCACGTCAAATGCAAATGAGAATTAAGACACTGATCCATTTTTCCTCCAGAGCTGAAACTTTTAATATGCCTGCACATGGGCGTAGGGGCGGAACTGGGATGTCCAGGATGGGAGGGAGCTGATGTTTGGGTTAAAGCAGTGGTTTATGATTGAAGTTTGAGAAGGCTAGAGATTCTCTCTTGAGAATATAGAAACTTTGTATTACAATTTGGGGACATTGTCAGACTCCCTAGTACTACCCTGATCATTTTCTGGTAAGGTCTTGTCTGGTGATTGTCACCTTAAGCTTGGGGGTTCTGTCCTCAGAGAATCACCTGGGAACTTTACCCGACCACCTATGGACCCGCCGCCTAGACTGTGATATACATCACCCCTCTCCCGCGGGGCTGGAATCCACCACACTGGATCCTCAGGGACTCTACTTCAAAAAACACGTTCACGTGGTCTCAGGTGTGCCCCTGCCCTCCTTCCCTGCCTGGAACCAGTAGTCGTGAGGCACTGGAGAGACAAAATGTAGCATTATGGGTTTTTCTCGCCCCTTTCCTGCTTCCACCAAAACTACAAGAGTATTTGTTCTTGGATGACCTGATAGATGCGGATAGCCTGCCTCAGTGCCCTGCTTCCAGCTTTGCCTTGTAATTAGGCACATTAGACATTGCAATTAGACATGATGGGGCATGAAACATGCACTGAAATTAACGTGAAAAAATTTGTTGCTGTGAAAACATTTTGTACACCATTGCTATTTATAAATGGTAAGTACCTTCTTTGAAATACACACTGTAGTGAATTCTTTAAAGAAAGAATATTTATTTATCTGCAAGAACAGAGGAACTGCCATGAGGGGGTGGCATTCATTCAACATTCAGCGGTTGCCTATCCTGTACCAGACAACGCTAGGTACCAGAGGAACTTACAGCTGGTAAGGGTCATCTCTCCTTCAAGGAGCTCATGATCTAGTGGGAGACACGGACACGTAAGTAATTATAATGTAACGTGCTGGGGGCTCTGGTAGATGTATGTGCAGGCTGCTGTGGCAGCAGCAGGAGGCAAGAATACACATCAGAGGAGCCTTGGTGGCACCAGAGAACTCTACACTCACAATGGGCTTGTTTTGTGGTTGTTTGTAATACAGCTCCCATGTCATTAGTTGCTTCATCAGAAACATCCTGATGAACGTAATTTTTTTTTTAAAGACTCTCATCTTTAACTCAAGGTCTGGTTGTTTGAGGGTCCTGACCTTGAAGGCTAACTCCAATGTTTACTAATCTTTAACTTTTGGATCCCTTATCTGTATAGTGATAATTACCTCATGGGCTTATCACGAACACACACATACGCACACACACTCACTCTGTGCTGGCCTCTATACTAAATGTTTGAAACACTTGTGTGTATGTGTTTAAAACATTTAGTATAACGGCCCTCACAGAATGAGCACTCAAATCTGTGGTGTTAGCGCTGGATAGACTGACGGGACTAACCTCTTTCATATTATTGTGCTTTCAGTTTTTGAAAGTTGTTGTTTAAAGAAATACGTTTTGTTCATTCATTCACCAACCATTTTTTGTCTTCTCTTCACCTGGTGGTGACAGGTGCCAGAGGTACACTTGGCTATCACAGTTTGTCTTGTCTCTTTCTTCCTAGCTCAGCTACTCACCAAATCCCAAAATGCTACGAAAATTGAATGGCTCCACTTTGAAAAGAAAAGGTTTAAAAATGAGAGAACCAAAGTAAGGTGACAAAACAATTTCAAGGAATACTTTAGTCATCTGTTTATTTTGGAAAGTATAATTAATTCTTTTTCATTCTTGTTCCTAAGTAATTCAACTGGTTTGTCAATATAAAATCACGTTCGATTGTTCTAATCAAAAACAATTTGAAATAGAAAACTTTTAAATCTTACCTGACAAAGTTTAAGAATTATGTGAATTATATTAGTGAAAACTCTCTGAAATATGCATTAAAGAGCTTCTTATCCTCCTCACTTCTGAGATGGTAAGATTTTTAGCCAGCTTTTAAAGATGTATGTTTCTTGCAAAAATGCTTGTGAAAGTTTTGAACATAGACCAAAAACATTTTTCCCAACAAATTTTAGTTAGAAACGCCTTAGAAATCCATACAATTAAAATACTCATATTGTCGTTTTTCTACAAATTCTGCAAAATGTTACAAACCCCCAACCACTTGGGTATTTGGGCTGCTGAGTTGGAGCCAGAGGGCGAATGGCATGGATGCTCTTAGTTTTCAAAGATGGAAACCGAAAGGCACACAACAATTACATAATTCACACTCTTTACTTTTGGGTAAATAAGGCATAACTTAAGAAAGAATTAATTCATTTAGTCCACAAGATTGTTGATAAGATGCCTAGTTAGTGTAATAAAACCAGCAAATTTCTTTCAACAGAGCAATGTATAATCCAAGTTCAGAATGAAAAATGAGAACTGCGTGTAAATTATGCTTTGTCATTCAAATAAAACAGTTGTAATGGTATAGATCTACTCGAAGAAATCTGACGTCAGCGTTAAATATCTCGGGTGTTACAAAGCATTTTCATTTAGTAACTAATAAAACCTAAGTTCTCAATGAATTTTAGATAACTGAAAATGTTTTATCTCTGTTTCTGTCTACAGTTAATTTTCACTCTTTCATTAATTCTATTTTATGCAGTAAGTGATCATTCCTTATTACAAAGGCAGAATTAACTTGAATTCAGTATACTAGCCACTCTTTTAAAAGATAATTTCTACTAAGCCATGGGTCCTTAGATCTAATATTAAGATCAGTTTTCCATTTAGGTGAGGAATAAGTAAAAGATAATGTAACCAAGAATAGTTTGTTATTGGGATCCTAGATACAAGCGGATAATTTTGCTATTATTAAGGATCTATTACTCTTAGCACAGCACTGCATTAGAATGTCAAATAACTAATATGTTTGAAAGGAAGAATTTGTCTAGTTATACTAATTCTGCTTTAGTTACCCTCATGGAACTTTGCCTGAAGCCCATGAATATTCCTTACTTTTGGCAGAAAGTGGGGATTTTTTTATAAATATGTTCGGTAAATTGCATGTAACAGTAAATTTCAAGTTAACTATGATGTGCAATGTTATATTTCTGGTTGACTTCTATGCATTTTGTTCACAAATCAAAGGAAGTGGCAGTTGGAGACCAGGCATCTAGGAAGTACAAAGCTATGGTATCATGAAAATCATCAATTCTGCTTCCAGTCCTGATTCTGCCCTCTGGATAGAACAAGAAATTCAACATATGAGCAAGAAGGTAGTTCTAGAGTGCCTAGAAATGTTTGTATGAACAATTAATTAAGCCTTGGCCAATAGAAAAAAAGCGCAAATGCTAATGTTATATATAACAAAATGAGAAAAAAAATCTAAATATATGTCAATACTATGTGTGTGTGTGCATGTGTGTAATTAGCATTTAAATTATACTAAACAATTCTTTAGAAATTAGATTCTGAAAAATTAAGTCAAACCAAAAATTCTTTCTCTGTGTTTTTTAAGAACGGCAGTATTATGGACTTGAAGTCTATTTCAAGAAAGAAAAACTTCTTTGAATAAATTTCAAAAGAACTTGCCAGTTTTAGCAACTAGGTCAGATGTACCTCTGTAACACTTCTTGTTAAAATTGTGAAAATAGGATGAAATTGTTTAAAATAAAATCAAGCCACTGCTCCGAAGATATTCTTCTTTCTGGAACTTCCTTCTTCTTATTTATTCTAGAATAAAAAATATTTTGAGACTTAGAAGTTTAAGCTACTTTTAGAACCTAGTTACAACGTTTTTTCCTACAATGGATTCAACTGACACACAAGAGTTTCTCATCTGGAGTCTCAAGAAGATCAAAGCAGAGGAGAAGTGTACTCAAGTACCTCTGAATAAATTTCACAGATCCAAGAGAATGGATAGTCAGTTTGACCGTTTGAAAGCACAGTTGCTTCAAGTTTGAGTCTGTCGGCTTCCAGTTCCAGATTTCATACCACATATACATAAATCTTTCCTCCCTTACTTGGTCCCTCCCATCGTCTTGCTTCCAAGCTTTCCGTTTCTTCTCCTGGGTTTCTACTATTCAGTGTTTTTTTAAGTTGTTCCTACCATTTCCAGGTTTATGGCAAATGGATTGTGCTGTGTATCTAATGATGCTTTTGTTTTTTAACAGACTATGGAAATACAATTGGAAGCTCAAGCATTCCAAATTACAGAAGGCCAAATTGCGAAAATGTCCAGCTATGTAAAAAAATCTTTTGTCTGCACAAGCCAACTGCCATTTAGGGAGTAAGGTCCATCAAAAACCATGAGTGTGCATGTAGTGCTTCCTTGCAGCTCTGGAGCTCTGGGGAGAATGCTTCTCTGAGCGAGCGCTCCATGCTCCCCTTCTTATGAGTCAAAAGTCTTATACAGCTGGTTTGTACAAACAGAGACCTTACCTTTCTCCAGGGGAAGCCTGCCTCATGTTCATTATTGGTGCTGCTGAAAGGGCCTGCTGCCCGGGATGCATGTTATCTCTGATTCTCTAACTCTCACTCACTTAGCATCGCTCACATCCCTGATGTAAGCAGAAGATGCTGGAACTGCAGCCAGCTGCCTGATAGAGCCAGAGAAAGGGCCAGGACTGATAGGTGGAAGACATTCAAAAACTTATCTCGTGGGTCAGGCTGGTGGTGCAGGGGTTAAGCTTGTGCACTCTGCTTTGGCGACGAGGGCTAAGCAGTTTGGATCCCGAGTGCGGACCTATGTACCGCTTGTCAAGCCATGCTGTGGCAGGTGTCCTACATATAAAATAGAGGAAGATGGGCATGGATGTTGGCTCAGGGCCAATCTTCCTCAGCCAAAAAAAAGAAAAGAAAATGGATTGGCAGCCGATGTTAGCTCAGGCCTAATCTTCCTCAAAAAATACAAAAAACCCACTTAACCAGGATTGTGGCAGGGGGTTCATTTTTCAGGGAGCAATAAACACAAAGGAGTGGGTAGCAAAGCAAGGACAACCTGGGAAAGAGGCAGCAGTTTCAGGTCAAAAATGACTTCAGAATGTATATTTTAGCGATGTTCCAGTGAGGCTCATCTGAACTGGGTGGGTAGTTCCAACAACCATGCAATTTATATTTTGGAATGGTCATCCATCTTTTTTTTTATTTTTCCCGCAAGAGAGAAGATGGGAAGGGGCAAAATCAAGCAAAGACCTTTAAAGGTCTCAAATATAGGACCCAGAGAAGTCAGGGGGATTCGGCAAATGCAAGACTGGCATTCTCTGGGCATCTATAGGCGTGTGGGCCCTATTGTGTTGTAGGTGTTCTTTCAGCATGAACAAACGTGACCCCTGGGAATGTCGCTTTACCCTGGAGGAGCAGCTGGAGTCAGCTCATGTGTTCATTCGCACCGAGATGGGAAGGGGCAAAACATCTCCACTGGCTATTGTTTATTTTCTCAAATAAGAGGGAAATGACAGCAATTCAATAATTTATCATTCTCCAATTTTAAAAGTAAATCGATTAAATTTAGCATTTGCTGGACTTTTGTGCCCAAGTGTGTCCTGCTGATCTACCAGCTTCAGATCTCAGCTCTAGTATGTCTTCGAAAGACGTAAGACCTAAAAATGTTTGCTTTTTTCCCACATCAGAATTTCTCAGTTTACCGATCAAACACCTCCTCTTCATAGCCGTCCACGCTTCCTTCTGCTCTTCCCTGCCTCCCTGATTAAGAAACTGCTGCTAGATATTTATGGTAAATGTATTCAAATTCCTTACACATGGATTCTATGAAAACTAAATAGAAAGGAAGCAGATGGGTAAGTAGTACAATTTTAAAAGGTGTTTTAGATTCTCTATGATTTCATCCCGTTTATAGTGCTTTAATGTTTTACTCTGTTAAATGAATAGCAGCTTTCTAGTTTCCTTCTTACTTTCTACTACTTTAGGCTTTAAAGTTCCAGTCTTAAGAGTGTCATCCTAACATCCTTTTAGCAAGTATAGTAGTCCCCTCAGATCCGCGGTTTAACTTTCTGCGGTTTCAGTTGTCAGCAGTCAACCATGGTCCAAAAATATTAAATGGAAAATTCCAGAAGGAAACAATCATAAGTTTTAAATTGTGTGCCATTCTGAGTAGCATGTTGAAATCTCGTGCCATCCCACTCAGGACATGACTCATCCCTTTGTCCCGTGGATCCACACTGTACAGGCTGCCCGCCTGTTAGTCACTGAGCAGCCCTCTGGGTTATCATATCAACTGTGGCCATAGCGCACTGCCCATGTTCACGGAACCCTTATTTTACTTAATAATGGCCCTGAAGCCCAAGGATAGTGATGCTAGCAATTCGGATGTGCCAAAGAGAAGCTGTAAAGCGCTGCCTTTAAGAGAAAAGGTGAAATTCTCAATAAGGGAAGAAAAAAAAAAATCGTATGCTGAAGTTGTTCAGATCTATGGTAACTTTTATTGCAGTATGTTGTTACAATTGTTCTATTTTATTATTAGTTATTGTTGTTAATCTCTTATTGTGCCTAAATTTATACATTAAGCTTTATCATAGGTATGTATGTATAGGAAAACACATACTATATATATAGGGTTTGATGATATCCGTGGTTTTCGGCGTCCGCTGAGGATCTTGGGAAGTCTCCTCTGGGGATAAGGGGGGCCTACTGCACAGGGGAAAACATTGTGGCTTTCCTTAACCTCCAGAAGACATAAATCCTCCATTCATATGCAATTACACTGAATGATTTCTTACTCTATTTATCATTGTGTATGGCATGGGATGCCCTATGTCTTTGTTACTTTTGAGGGCTTCTTATAATCTTTGCTTTTGAATTCCAATTGTAAACTAAAAATTGTAAGCTATGGGTTGCTTGTTAGTTTTTGGCTCTAACACAGAACGTTGTTCAAGTCTACGTGTCCCCTGACCTTCACTGGTGTTCCAGCCTCTGAAGCCCCTTACCAGTCAGTCCAAACGCTCTCATTAGTTCAAGGTAGGAGAACATCTCGTTGTTATCGGCATCAAACAGCTCCAGTTGCTCTTGTTCTGGTGTCTCTCCTCCTAGAAGACTCGCTATTTCATTGTAAGTTAAATATCCATTTACATCGTTGTCAGCACCATAGAAAAAGACTTGAAGATCTGTGGAAATGAAAGGCTTTGTATATTTCGACTCAGATTTCAAATGTCACCCCAGACGTCTCCCGCCCTTCAGAGCAGCACTTTGTCCGCATTGGGTTGGTTTTTCTGTTCCTCAGTCTCACCTAGGTCATTTCTACCTTCCACCCTGGCTTTTGCTGTGCATCTCTTTAACAAGCCAGTTGTTGCTCACCTTTCGTTCAACACCAAGTTTATCGCCTCTCATCATTCCACACTGAATTATCCAATCATTTACTTTAATCTTTCTGTTACTGTATTCTCATGGTGTTTTTATAGTTAAACCGTAAACTTAATGTTTTTATTGTTTTCTATTTGCTTCATTTATGAATATAATCATTTTAATAGAATATTCTCCTTCATGTATACTCTGGTTTTTGATATATCTATTTGATCTTATTTATCTCCTGAAACTATTACTAAAAACATCCGTCTGACTAATGGTCTTTTCATCCTGAATCTTTAACTAACTGATTTACATTTATTTCTTACCTCCTATTTTTCTAACATTTCTTAATTTTGCATCAAAAGATTCCTGCTCTCTTTGTTATCAGTTCTGAATATACTGACATCTCTTATGCTGAGTTGGGTGTCGTCTGTAAAATTTATTTTAGTTTACATATAATCAAATGTTATCTTCATTTATAACACTACTAAATAACTTTCCTTTGTCAGTATTCTTACTGCCCTCTCCGTCTCACTGCTCTAAATACTGCCTTTATCAAAACACAAGCAAACATTGTTTTCTGTGTTTCTAAAGTGCCAGGCGCTGTATGAGATACTGGGGATACAAGGATGAAGAAGCCATAGTCCCTGACTTCCAGGAGACAAAACCAGCAAGTAAGCAGTTTGAATAGGCAGTGGAATATATGTTGTCCTGAAGGTACAGACAATGTGCCATTGAGGCATAGGAAGAATGAGAGAATGTCCCACCTGGGGGTTGTTTTAGTTGAATTATACACAAGGAATAGAAGTTCAACAGGCAGAGAAGTGGATAGAGGTAATTTTTGAAAGGCATGGTCCTATGGTCAAAGGCACTAAGTCATGGACCGGTGTGACCCCTTAGGAAACTGCATAGTTTGGTCTGACAGGAGTGAATGTGGTGAAGAACAGATGACCACCATCCTAAGGAATGTGTTTTCTAACTGACATCAGTCTTCCCTGTGGATCGTCGGTTTATCACTATCGAACACAGTTGGCATTGCATTAGCTGTTCGATAACTTTCCCCAGGATGTCTGTTTCTGTACCTGAGTGCTGCATACCTGGTCATATGGCACAGCTTTCAACACTCTTGGTGTCAAGCTTGTATTACAGATCATTTGACATAATGTACGGGCCCTTCTATCAAATTAAATTGTAGAGAAAGACCAAAGTGTACCACCATTAAATTTGCTTGTGCTTGGTTTAGGAAATCTGCAAAACACTTATAATATGTCCAGCTTCTTCTTAGCTAATTTGAGGGAAAGGGAAAGAGAATTTTTCATTTCAACATATGAAAGATTATGTTCTGGTAATGAAAAAACTCATGAAAAAATTTATCAGATATTTTTACTTAACATGGTAAAGAAAAATACCTAGGACATTGACAGAGTGCTCAAGAATAACAGTAACAGAAGGACGGTGATTATCTAGACGGTCGTGGGGTAAGTGGGAGTGCACAGATCACCACATAATGCTGTCTGTGGCAGAAAAGGAGAAATTACTATCAGGAACAAGAGTAATATACAGGAAATATAATAGCAATGTTATATATTATCATTTTTAGAGATTTTAAATCTAGCCATGTATATTATCCAATTAATCTTTGTTTCTTTCTACAGTTTTTTGCTTTTGATTTAGCAGTTCTTTCTCTGTTTTTATTCATCTCTGTTTCACAAAATCACGTATTCCAAACACCAAACCTGGGTCCCAGAATCAGATCCACTGCGGCTTCCAAAGCTTCCCAAAGGTGTGGAAGGGAGGGTGACCAAACTTGAGCCTGGCTGAAGGGAATGAGTGTGGTTACAGAGTGTGGTCAATGAAGCAATCACGGCATCCCACTGTGATATTAATTCAACAGTGAGCTCTCTTCTCAGATTCAATAACTTTTTTCTGCCAGTGGGTGAAGAACTGTTAGGCTGTAAAGTGATAAAATTGGGAAAAGTTTCGAGTTATGTGTGAAGCCCCTGTGTATATCTTCTAACCCGTTTTACTCAGTTTTGATTAGATTGTTGTAGCTCAATGGACCTATTATAGCCTTGCAGTTGGCAATAAGCAACACTCCTCCTCCTTGGGGAAGAAGGGAAATAAAACTTTTCTCCTTGATTCTGACTCATTTTTGGAGAGAAAATGAAAAAAAGAGACTGGGGAAGCAAGCAGCCTTGAGTTTCCTTCTGCGAGAGGCTGGTAATGGTGTAATCTTCGAATAGATTCAAAACTCTAAGTATAGAGATTGATGTTTTGAATTAGATTTGGTTCCACATTCAGTCCAGGGCTACATTTATATGAAGGTTAAAAGAAATAGAATTTAGCTGTGTGGTATGCTGCCAAACCTGGAGTTTAAGGTAACACAGCTGGCACCAGTAGGGGGGGGTGGGAAAATGGAGATTGGTTTCACGCCTCTGCAATGCAAAGTAATTTAAATGTCAAATCTAAGGGAACCTTAGTTACATCCTTTATTGCTCCCCCCGTAGGAGATTTGCTCAAGTGCTCTTGACTAAGAGGGAATCATAAATCCCTTCTCTCCAAATCCCGTCAACCACATTCTGAAAAAATACAAACCACTATATGCAAATAATCATTAAGTGAAAAAAAAGTGTCACTGACTTACTTTACACTAAAATAAGGGAGCTAAATAATTCCTAGAGGAGGTTCTGTAACGGGTCACTATTTTATACTTACAATGACAGCTTCTTGGCCAAGATTTATTGAAGTTTACACTCTAATGTAAGTTTCTGTTTAAGGAGGTTGAACTAGTGGCCTTTAAAGCTCTTCCAAATATTGGGTGGACCATCAGTGGGTGGACCAAATTAGTATCATATTTCCTTGGTGTTGTCAAAGTCACTGACCTTTTCTTCCCTTCCTCTTCAGTCATCGCTGCCAACCAAATCTGGGCTTTTTATCGCTCAGACTCTATCCACTTCCGAAATATTCTACTCTGGTATCCCACTCTTTGACTTAGCCTCCTGTCATTCCAGTACTCATTTCCACTGCACGTTATTAGTGTCCACTTCCATAAGTGCTCCATTTTTTCTTTCAATCTAAAATATTCCTTCTAGGAGTATTTTCTTTGATAATAAGTCTGGGCCTTTCATCCCTAATTAAAAATTCTATTGTCTATACTCACAAAACTCTTGCCTCTACTTTCCTGCTGCACCCATGTAGCAAAAGGCCAGCCCTGGATCGGGCTGACCCCTGTGTTCTCTATTCCTGTCCCTGGATTGGTGAGCAATACTGGCAAAAATCGAACGGCCACATGGATTGATGCTACTAAAAAATCAAGATTTTCATCTTCACTGAACTGTCAATGATACCTGCTCATCATTTATTTGTTCTATTTCAGCTCTCTCATTCTCCAAAGCTATTTCAAACTGTCGCCATTTTCCCCTCAGGTTTTTTAATTTGCCAATTTACCTCCATTGGTTCCAGCAGATGATCTTGCTTTTACTTTACTGAAAAAATTAATGTCCATAAGCAAGTGTTCATTCTCATCTTGCCACTTCTCTTATCTGTATACACATCTACCTTTTCCCTCTCTTCTATAGTTTCAGTGAAAAAATCACAATCTAACAAAATAAACAATAACAAAATTCACACACATTCCCCTCAGTGTCTAAGTCTAATTTCATTATCTAGATTCCACTTTGGAATTCTTCATTTCGTGGTGCAAATAAAAATATCCACAAGGCATTTGAATGTGCAGATCTGGAACTCAAGAAAGACAGTCCGGCTGGAGATGTGTGTTTGGGATTCAGCTGCAAATAAAGATTAAATTGTGGCAGGAGGAAAGCACCTGACACATAGAACACTCAATATTATCAGTGCCTTGTCCCTGTTCCCTTAGTCTCTTCCTCTTCCTCATGTCCTCTCTTAATTAAGGACACTAGCATTAATATGATCACGTAAGCCGTAAACCCTGGGATTGTCTTCGACTCCTTCCTCACTCACCACCTCCATGCAGTAACCAAGTCTTGCCAATTCTACTCCTTCGTGTCTCGAGTCTCTACTCTTTGACTATTGCCTTAGTTCAGAGGGCTACCTCTTACCTGCCTTATTACCACATTCCATAATTGTTCTTCCTGCTTCCAGATTCCCTTCCCTACAAACTGTTTTCCTTCTATTTAAAGAATGATCTGTCTAAACATGCAAATTTGACCATGTTACTTCTTATTACTCAAAGTCTTTAAGTAGCTCTCTATTCACAATAAGATAAAACCTAGACTGGCTTTTAAGCCCTTTCAATATTTGGAGCTTTGACAACATTCCCAAACTCACGTTTCGCCACTTACTACACCTCCTTACCAGCCAAATTGAAAGACTTACATTTTCTCATATGCATCATGCTCTCTAATAAATATAAGCTTTAGTCTTCCTTCCTTCTCTCCTTCCTTCCTCTCTTCTTTCCTTCTTTTCTTCTCCCTACCCCTCCCCCTCGCCGTCTCCTTTTCTCTCTTTCTTTCATTCCCACCACCTTCTGTCATTTCCTTCACTTCTCCCCAATTCTGCCCTCATCTTTCCTTGGCTAACTCTTTCCTCTTCAAATCTCACCTCAGATACTACCTCTTAGATTGAGACTTCTCAGTCTGGGTTTTCCCACCTGCCTCCAATTTCTCTTTTGGTTTTCTGTGCTCGTGGCCACTCATCATAATTATTCACATATTATTTTCCTCCACTAAAGACACTGTATTAGTGACTTTTTATATCTGTATTCACTGCACTTAGCACAGACCTGAGACTTAGGGAGCACCCGTAAAATGTTTGTTGAATGAATGAAAGAACTCTAGTTCTTTTCTGTCTTATTTCTTCCATATCAGCATATATTAGGACCTGGGGTGAGAATTTGGAGTGGGAATAGGGCTAAAATTATATATGATGAGACAAAGTATATTTAACTGTTACCTTTTGACCACTGTATATCAAGGAAGTCCCCCTTTCTAGCTTTCTCCTAGCACTAAGCACATATTTATTTTCCCAGAGTTACTTTAAATACGTAAAAACATATTGAATGGTTTGGCAAAAGAAAAGTATATGTACATATAATTAAAATCTTGACATTTAATATTTACAGGATAGATATTATCAAAAATAATGCAGATTGTATGGAGACAAATGACTTCTTCTTTGTTGAATCTTTTCCAGATGATATGCACGGGCGCTCAGCTTTGCATCAAACTATGAAACTTACCTGAAAGATTCTTTATGAATGAAATGATTGTCTTGGGTTTCTCTTCCAGTATTTCAGGATCTACTGTATCTTTAAGATCTTGTGATGCTGGTTCTGGAACAACTTTTTGAAAGAGAACAAAACAGTCAGTGACCCTGGTCTAAGAAAATGAAAGGTCACGTGCTTGGTGTAGTATATCTAGGCAAACAAAATGTGGGTCTAAATTATCACTCTAACTCTGTAATCATCTCACCAAGTGACCTGGAACAGAATATTTGATTCTTTGTAAGCAAACATTTTCAGTTGTAAACACAATGAAAGCCTACCTGTTCCCACAGGTTAACGTTTCATGGTCTTCTCCATGAAGCTTGCCTGTGTGTGGTATTTAGACTTCTCAGCAGGATCATTCACTTCTTTGTTCATTCAAAGACCCATTTATGAAGTGCTCACTCTGTGCGAGGCACAGAACTATGCCTTGTACATAGTACAACTATGCGTTGTAGATACCAGATTGACTAAGACATTGTCTTTGGCACAAAGACTACTGTCTAATGATAAGTTTGACAGCAAGAGGGTTTTGGAGGTGTGATGTAGAAAGCGCCCAGGTTGAGATTTCTAGTGCAATTCATATTCTCAAATGCAGTTTCAACCAACTCTCTGTTAAAATAGCCATGGTGACAAGGACGAACATGAAAAGAGTGACTCCAAGTAGCTCAAGGAACCAAGCACTAGCTACCCTTTTGAGAAGTCTAAGAGAAATTTTGACTAAATATAAAAAAATCAGATGGCATGAATCAAATGAGTCCGTTAGGCTGGATGAATGGAAGATCCCCAGAGTTTCGGGGTCCTAGAGAATAGGACAGAACAACTTGCTGCGATTCACTTCTTTGAAGCCATATAAATGCTGATAATATGAGTTAAAAATGAAATCCCAAACTTTTAAAATGCAACACTACTCTGGTACTGGACTTTGTGAGCCATGGCTCTATAAACGTCACACATGCAAAGTGCAAGTTGTCCTACTCAGAGGCAGGTAGTGAAGACAGAAGGAATTCTCACTCCAGTCCAGCAAAGGCACACTTCTGGATAGTACGTTGAGCTAACCACTGCGCTAACTTCCAAGTGTAGATCCTCATCGAACTCCGCTGGGAAAACTCAACCCTATCTACTTCCTCCCCTGGGAAAACTCAACTATTTACCTGCTCTGTGCCTACACCAGACAGCTGACTATCACTGGAGAACACCACAGTGCTCACCAGTCTTTCCTTATACACATGGCCTCGATCTAAAATGGGCTCTGCACACTGCCCACCCTTGCCTCTTCCCTTTCTTAGTCAATTTGCTATTTTTACCTTGTCTTTTATTCATCCTTCTACGGTCCCTCTTCTTCCTCAGGCTCAGATGATGACTTTACATCATCCTTCTTTCAGAAAACAGAAATAGTCTTGAACTTCCTCCTGTGCTCACCGTCAAATCTACCAGCCTTCTCTGCTTCTGTATCTACGTTCTTTTTTGCCTTGATAATTGTTAAAACACATGATGTCTTGGCTCCCATCAAGTCAGTTCTTCTATGCTTGCGGTTTGGATCCCATCCTGGTTTTTCAAGGTTTTACTACAGCAATACTCACCATCTTTCTCACATATTAATTTCTCTCCATATATATCCCCAGCAGAATAAAAATATTTCTTGATATCTCCCACCTTTCAAAAAAATTCTTAATACCATGTCTCCCTCCAACTAATTTCCTTTTTCTTTTCCCCTTTCATTGTAAAACTTCTCAAAAATGTCCCTTCAGTCTTTATATAGCCCACCTTTCTTGGGCTCCCACCCTCATCATTCTACTGAAACTGTTTTTTCCGAGGCCACCGATGGCCTCCATCTTGTCAAATTCAAGGATCGCTTTTGCATCTTTATCTTATTCAACCTCAACCTCTTAGTGTGTTTGACCTAATTTCCTCTTTCTTGAAATACTTTCTTTTCTTAATTTTTCTGTTTCAATGTCGTCTTCTATAAAGGAGAAATGTGATAGCACCTGTGTTTACCTATGCCTTACATTTGTTGGGAGGATTCAATGAGTTAATACGTGAACAGAGTTTAGAATGGTGCCTGGCATGTGATGTTTCTCAATAAATGAAAGCTATTATTGTTTCCTAGGAAGTACTGTCCTGTTGCCCCTCCTATTTCAATGCCGCTTCTCAGTTTTGATTTCTGGCTACACCTCTGCTGTCAGACCTCTAGAGGTCAGAGCTCCCCGGAACTGGTGTCCTGGGCCTTTCTCTTCTCTGTCGTAACCCTCTCCCGATGTGATCCCACAGACACCAGGCCTCTGACTTATGCATAGTTGATGCCCCAGATCTGTTTCTCCAGCCTTGACCTGCCCCTACAGTTCCCAACCAACTGCCTACGTGGCACCTTCACTTGTAAGTCTCATAGCACTTACAATTTAAAATGTCAAAACCAGAATTTTTAGTTTCCCGTGAGATTTTCCCATATTGTGTATAGTTCTAATACTCACCCTGTCACTCAATGCCTTCATTGCTATATTTTTCTCATTCTCCAATCAAACAGTTGAGTCCTGTTGACTCTACTACCAGAAGTTTTCCTGAAACCTTTCATTTCTCTCCACCTGAGGCACAATAATCTTTCATCTAGCCAGTTGTACAAAGCTCCTAAAAGATCTCTCGCCTTCCCTTCTTGGCTTTCTAATATCTAGGTCTCCTCAACAACCGGGGTCCTCTTCAAAAAACATATATCCTGTCATTTCACTCCCCTGTCAAAACCCTCTGGCTTCCCTAACATCGTCCCGTGGCCCACCTGGTCCTGCATGTTCTCACCGTCTCCGGTGCTTTCAGCCAGCTCTGCTGCACTTTCCACTTTGCTCACTAAGCTGCAGCCATACAGGACTAGTCCTGTTTCTCAAACCTGCTGAACTCATTTCCCCCTAAAGGTCTTTGCACTGTTGTTCCCTCTGCCTGGAATGGCCCCTTTCCCATCTCCAGCTGGACGCCCTTTATCCTCATTCAGTCCTCTGTCCAGATGCCTTCTACTCAGAGTTCCTTCCTGATCACTCAGTTTAAACCACCCTTCTCCAGTGGCTGATTATCTAATCACTCTTTCTTGATTTCTTCATAACACTCATCAGTATTGAAAATCATCTTATTTATGCATTTCTTTCTTCCTTGTTTATGTTTATTTCTCTCAATGAGAATGCAATCTCCTCGAGAGCAGAGATCTTCAATGCTGAGTCCTCAGCGACCAGGGTAATGCCTGGTACTTGGACTTGTTAGGTAAACGTGTTGAGTAAGTGAAGGTTTAAGGGGTGATGTTTCCATTAGAGTGTGAGAGCAACCAGAGGCAGTCCATATATTCTCTCTGTTGGTAACACTGAATCTTATAGATACCCTTCCTTAGATATAAGTAAACAGGGCATCCCTTAAAGCATAACAACTCCCTCCACACTACCCTGCTCAGCATGGACTTGAATACCAAAGTGATTGCGTTGCAAGGAATGTGGAAAATCCACGCTAGAGTTTCAGAGAAAGGCTTGTTAAATACAGTGACTTGATTTCTCAATTCATTTATCTCAGGCTGCTGGTTTTCTCCATTGATGAATTGTTGATAATCTCTGCCTGCTTGTAAGTGTAAGTTATGGAAATAAGTTATTGCTCATGTTAAAATGCTTTGCCAGTATTTTATTGTTGTTAAGGTTACATGTGGCATTTGGATTATTTACAGAAGTAGGGATTGGTATGGAAAAACCCAAAGTCTCTCTTCTCATGATTATTGTCATGTATCATTCATGCATTTCTTCACTTTTTCAACAAACACATACAGACTTCCTAATATGTGCTAGGAAATATGCCTGAAGCTAGGCAATGAATTACACATATACCAAGCCCTTTCTGGATATTATGCTAAAGCAAATTATCAGTATAACCAATGATCAACATACCAGAAATATCATAATTTTGACTAGACGTTACATATGGCAGTCCTGGAGTAGAAAATTTCTTTTCTTTTTCTTGGAAGGGCTGAGTTGGTGCTATATATGAATTTAAATGTCCCATCCTGGTTATATTCAATGTATTCTCCAAAACATAGAGATTATCCTTAAGTTGAGAAAGCTGCAAAAAAACACTGTCTAGGTCCTAGAAAGCAAATTATAGTTAGTGACTGGTTAAAGGAAGATAAAAAAAAATGCTCAATCAAAATAGTTTCAATTATACCTCATTATGCCTTAAAAAAAGAGATGCTACAAAGCACATCCAGGGAAAACGCTTAATACTGAAAGTGGCTTCTGAAAGCACACCATAAAGGAAAAAAATCTCTATTTAAGATAACATTCATTATTTAAATTATTTTCAATTTATCCTTCTTGATCTCTTTAGGTTTAAAAGTCTGCCAACCAGGTGAACCTCACCCTACTCACCCTAAACAAAGAAAAGAGATGGTTAGATTGGACTTTTCAAATAAAATTATACATATGGCATGGAAGTTTGCTCTTTAAAGGAATTCTACCCTAAAACCTTATGAAGCAAATAATGCCGTTATCATTTCTTGTGGGAATAAATTCAATGAATAAAAAGTATATATTCAAATTATTTAAGTCAATTAAACATGTAAAATTAATTGTCAAATTCTCCATGTTGGGCTCATAATAATATTTATAATGATATGAAGAGTTTCAATGGCAAATAATGTTATAATTTCCTACATTAATAAGGATCTCATGGGTGAAAAAGGCGAACTTATGCTTATTTTCTAATGAAAATTGGAGAGAAATCATATTCATATTTATTCATTATGAATATATTAATATATATGTATTCATTATGAAATAACTCTCGAGTTGACAACACCTGTCAGCTGGATCTATTAGGACTTTGAAATGATAAAGTGACTTATTAATATGTCCTTGAGTTATTTTTATATATTTTAAAGACATTGTTGCACATGATAACACATTATGTAAGCATTGAGGAATTAGATAGCATGAAGAATACTTTACTAAAATTCTGGTTTCTTGGTTGTGCTGAGAAATAGAACAATTTTTCTGATAGGAGCCAGAGAGGTCAGACGGCTACATGCTGTGTTGCTGATGTTATGAACAAATCTTTGGTGACCTCTAGTGGTGAAATATAGATTTAATTATTCACTTTTTTCAAAGTTAAAGTTGCCAATAGTGCATATAATCTTGAGAGATGCTGAGAGAAGTTGGAGATTGGAACAAAATGAAGAAATTTACTAAACTTTCTTTCCTCAGCAAAAATACCTTATAACTGGTTAAGAAAAAAGGGAAAGCAGAAAACAGAAGAGGAAACTTTTGCCAAAGGTTTTTATATTTTATTGTGAGAAATTTGGGTAGAGAATAAAATTTAAAATAATTTGTTCACCAACTTATATTATAAATATATTTATTTTTGCAGTTATATTTAGCTTATGTTGATATCCTCCAATTCTGAATAGAAGTAGCACACATTGCTCTGGGTAGGTGAATTACAGTAATGGGGATTTCTAAGAGAATTCAGATGGAAGCCAATAGAGGACCAGTGTACATATTTTCTGTTTTCCATAATCTACGATTATTCATTATACTGTATTTCCATTTTATTTTGGTGATGATGGAGTAACGATATAATTAGCAGCCGCAAATTTTGTTGACCTACATTTCCATTTTATATGTTATTTAAGCAAAATAACTTGCCAAACAATGAAGTCATTGATTTTTACTAGGCTGTAAGGGACAAAATTATCTATATTTTTAACAAAAGAACTCACTTAGAGCTTGCGTCACCATGTTGAAACACTTTGCTGGAGACAGTCAGAGCCTGTATTCAGATGTATAGCTCCTAACAGAAATTGGGACAAATTTTTTATTATCTTTAAGCTTCAACTTTATTTTTAGAATGAAAGTATTGGATTTGATAAACTCCAAGCTCCCTCTGAATCCCAATCTGCTTTGACTTTTATGACTATCCATATGCTTTATTTACTCTTTGGAACAAAATTCTACTATAGAGCGGGGAAAAAAATCACAACTATTCTTCTAAATGCTGTGTCCACACACTATAAGGGGAATTGGAATTTTGTTAATTATCCAATTAATTTAATTACTTTAGGCGTTTAAATCCAAACTCAATTTTTCATAGCCTCATTTACTTACATTAATGTGTCTATATTGATTAAATTAAATGTGGAGTTCTCGCTTTGCGATGTGGATTTAGCCTGTGAACTGACAGGGAAGTAATAAGAGAGGATATAATAATGTAAATTACTAACGTTTCTCAGGGGAAATATGTGTTTTCTTTACACTAAATAAGCTCCACTGCATTAATCATACTTGAAATAAACAATGAAATATTTGAACTATTTGAACAATATTTGAACACACGGTCAAAATTCTAAGGACAGTTATCATTTTTATTAATCTACTCAGAAAATATTTACTGAGTACCTACTAAGTGCAAGTACATTGTGTTTAGAGAGACAAAGGAAAAGAGCAGACCGCAGCTTCATGGAGCATGCGGTCAGCATAGCTGGGAAAATTGGCATTGACAGAATTAGAACTCAACACGAGTGTGAGATCCCGTGAGAATTTATAATAACAAGAGAGCTTAATGTTGTCAGGACATTTAGAATGCGTATTTCAAAGGTATATTTTACCCACTATTTCTAGATGCCTCTCCACCAAAGATTTTTCAACCTATTTTAGTCAGTCTTCTTGTGGAAATTGAAAGTAAGAGCTTTACTCAAAGCCAGAATTAAAAGACACTGGGGGTATGATCAGTTGCAATGTGTGTCAAAATGACTTATGTTTAAAAAGATAGAGCAAACTCAGAGTAACCATCAGGATGCTCTTCTCCTTCACGTTTGTTCTGATGTTTTGGTGAGCGGGAGAAAGTGTCTAGCTGGGGCATCAGGAATGTCACAGGCTTGTGAGAGGGTATGAATGCCATCTGTCTGTCATGGACATCAAGGTCCAGGAAACTGAAGCCCTTACCTTTGCTTTTGAGTATCTTCTATAGTATTTAATTTTCTCTGATTTGCTCTCATATATGATTCTTAAGCCCCTCTGTTTTCCAGAAGAGTGGACTGATTTTTATCTTCTTGCCCCCCAAATCCAGATTTTGAAGCTGCAACGGGCATCTTTGGCCGTCAGATTCGGATCCCCCGCTCTAAGTGAGGCCTTAGTGTGCCCCCAGCCTGCCCTCATTATGTTTTTCCCACAACACAATTTTATACTTAAAGAAACAGAAGCTGAGAAAGGCTGAGTGGCGGAACTAACAAAGCTGGAAAAATGAAGCAAACGAAACGATACGTAACTCGCCAAATGAGAATGGCCTTGTTTAGAGTATTCTTTCTTGTCTCCCTTATTTATACTTTTTTTTCATCAGCATAATCGCAGAAGTCTAAGTATATAATTTTTCTGCTTTTTTTTTCATTTGGCATTGTAGAGTATACATTTTTTCCACACTGCTAAGGATTGTATTTATCAGTTGTAGTCTTGTGAAATAGTCTATCAGAGTATATACGTCATAGCTTACTTAATTATTATATATTTATATAAATATATAACTTTATTTTGTTGTGTGTTTCTTTCCCATTGTTTACTATTATGAAAAATACTTTCAGGAATATCTTTGTGTTTGCTACTTCTGCAATATTTGCATTATTTTATTAGGATAGAGTCTGGAACTGACATCTGACTGATGAATGGATACAAATATTTTAAGGCACATGATAGGCTTGTCAACCTGCTTTCCAAAAATCTTCAACAGTTCACAATATCACTAGTACTTTTTTTCTTATCATTCATCATTATTAGGAATTAAGCTTTTGTTTTCTTCTTTTGCCAGTTTGCTGAATGAAAATTGTCTTTCAGTTTAATTTTAATTTTCATTTCTTCACTAAGAAAGATATTTATATATACTTTCTTGTCTGAGAGTATTTAAATTTTTTATTCAGGATTTCCACAGGCTTTCATATTTTTTTGGCAAACATATCTCCTACTGTATTATTGCCTTTAATGTTTGTGCATAATAGTTTAATTTTTTCTGATCTATCTTTTCCTTTGAGTTCTCCCCTTGTTTTCAGACTTATGAAGTCACTCTTGTCCCCTCTAGAGTGTTGATAAATATTTAGTTCTAACTTTTTTTGAGGAAGATTAGCCCTGAGCTAACGTCTGCTGCCAATCCTCCTCTTTTTTTTTTTTTTTTTGCTGAAGAACTCTGGCCCTGAGCTAACAAACATGCCCATCTTCCTATACTTTATATGTGGGATGCCTGCCACAGCACGGCTTCACAAGCAGTGCGTAGGTCCGCACCCAGGATCCAAATCAGCGAATCATGGGCTGCCAATGTGGAACGTGCTGACTTGACTGCTGCAACACCGGGCCAGCCCCTAGCCCTAACTTTTTTAGTTGTATGCTGTTTAATTTTGAATATTTGAGTTTCACCAATATATATTAATTTTAGTATTTGATGTGAGATATCTTTCTGAACTAATTTTCTCCCAAGTTGATAAACAATTATTGCAGCACATTTCACCATATGCTTTCTTCTCTCTGATTTGGCCATGCTTTCTTTGTCACATAAAAGTTTTCAGTTTATCAGGACCGACATCGTGTCTTGTTGAAGGAGTCTGTTTTTCTTCTTGCTCAGGTTTCTTCCTGTTACATCCTTTGCCCATCACTGACCTTGATGAATATTAGTTAAATGAATGGCTATAATTTTGAATATGTTTTTGTCTCCTGATAAGCTAAGTGGCACTCTGATCTTCTGACATCAAGTACAGGTGTCTGTCTTTCACATTCTGTTTCTTTGCTCATTTCAATGCAATTTTGTTCAAATGTCTCCTAAATATGTTTGGTCTCAGATATATCGTGCAGGGACTTCTGAAAACCCGGCATCATTCTTTCAATGCAGCACTTTTTCCAAGAAGAGCTCCATGGCTGCGTAGTGGAGAGTCACTTAACATTTGATCAATTAGCAACAAGACACTGACTCAGAAACAAAGAAAAAGTTTTTTAACAAAATGGCATGAACAGACGACAAATCTGAGAAAGAAAGCCTTCTTTCTTCTGGTTAGCCCACTGACCCTTTTCTCTGGAATGGAATAGGGGTGATTTCAAAGATGCTTTTATGCTATCGCACGGAACTGTTCTGTGCTGTTTACGGATACTACAAGCTAGCCATTCACTGAAGCCACTCGGCGGCTGTCCTAAACATAAAAGGACAATTCAAGGGTAACTGACCTTGATACCCTGGTTTTATATGTTGAACATAAATTTGGTATTTACAGTCCTAGTCTGAAGTATACATTTGAAAAGTAAAGCAGAAAAGACATGTGAATATAAACTCAGTTATTAATACTACTCATATCATTAAACATGGTCTATTTGAAAACATTCCCGGGATATAAGTAGTGATTTATTTGTTTAGGGCGAAATTCCTCCTCCTCCTTCTCACTAAACAATCTCATCTGAGTTCTTCATGTTCAGTAAATTCTAAGCTCTGGGGAATACATTTTCCTTCCCATAACTCAATGTGGTTTGCATTAGTCCTTAATAAATATATTATGATATGCTCTATCCCTCCGTTTGCAGTTCAGAGACCACTGTAGCTTCCTGCCAACCACCTCCGAAATGAGCAAATAGGCTATAGCGCTCAAGGTGAGTAACCGTGTATCTTTTAAAATTGAATTATTATCCTTTTAAAAAATTAATCATCCCCACTTGTGCACCAACCTAGACAGAGTACTGACCTCCTCTAAGCGGTTTTGAAGGTTATTCAAAGTGGTGGTGACATTTTCAAGACGTTTCTCGAGTGCGTTCAGTTTTGAACCAACAGGATTCTGTAGCTGCTGAGAAGGAAGCACACAAAGGCGTTACATCAGGCAAAAGCAATGAGAGCGATAGCTGGATCGCAGTGAAATTACTTGAAGCCATTTGATTTTTCAGTTTCCCCATAATGCCTGAAGATCTTTTTCAGCAGGGTAAAGGTGTCGGTGATATTTTAGTGGTACAATACTGACATCCAATGAAGAAACAAATTAAATCTTATTTATTTCCTTTGAAGAGATAGAAAAGAGTTGTTTATCCTATTTCTATGAAATTGTTCACATTGAAGAATTCGTTCAATTTCAACTCACGTAAATTCACTTCTCTATATTGTCCCTTTAAACAGTGTTAGAGTTATCGACACCGGTGTTGCATAGATACGTCGAAAGTTTTCTGTTGTAATCTCTTTTTGTTGTGGGGGCTCAGTGGAAACACGGCAGACAAGTCCTTGTTTCTTAGTTCATCAGGCTATCAGCACTAAGTGAATATGTATCATTTGCTTGTACGTCATTATAGTCATGACATTAAAATGAACTTATAAAAGATATGCTGTTCATCCTAAAGAGAGCCAGTAATTATGGACGTTTTTCCCCGTAATTTGGTAGGGTTGGGGTGAGTCAATGTTCAGTTGATTTTCTAATATTACATAATGAGATGTGTTTTAACAATTAAAAAATAGGACAGAGCCCTTACTGCTGATGTGCTAAACCACAGTCTGTGTAAATGGACATTTCTACAAGGCTGCTGCTGTCAGTGGAAAGCAGAACCTCAGGCTGTCATTTTCCTTTCAGCAGAAAGCAATGTGGATGCTGCCCAACAGGAATGAAGGATTCTTTTCGAAACTCAGATAAGTTTGATAGTTTAGACTGAAAGCTCAAGAGCCTACTGAAAGAAAATTTGAAAACGGAACCATGAGGGACACCTTTACATGTGTACACATGTGTTTTCCTGTTGAGCATACCTCCTCATTCTTTTGATAATGGAACCCCTCTTTATTGTGGAGTTCTATGTAGTTTGGTGGGAAAATCCTTCCCCTCAGTGACAAGGGTGTGCATTGAGCCAGACTTGGCCAGTCTGAGGAATTCATCTCCTGCCAGAAGTGTTTAGTGAAGGCATCAGCACAAGAACCCAGCAGGGAGCTATCTTTCAGACTGCCAGGATTGCTAAACCTGTAGGACAGGAACTTTAGGCACAGTGGCTCTGGATTGCTGGATCCAGCTGTACCTGAAACCATTATTGGATGTTTTTAGTTGCATGAGTTAATACACTTATTTGTATACATAAGTTAGTTTATTCAGAGGCTTATTTTGTCTTTGCTTATAACAGAAAGAAACCTGAAGAATGCAATGAACCTCATATTGATGACAGGCATAAGAATTTTGAAACAAATCATGACTTCTTTACAACCATGGATTGATGCTACCAGAACATATTTATCGTTTCACAAAGGATTCCCTTTGGAGAAAAGAATGAAACTTACTCTCTATTATCCATGCAGAAAAAAGATAGTATTAATAGAAAGTCAAAAAGCAGTAAATGAGTGAAACGACATCTGAGTGGCATCTATTCATAATTGTCTTACTAATCAATTCAGTCATCTTGAATCACTTCTTATGTTTTTGTTTTTCTTTTATCTTTTATGAAGGAGTTGACCTCCATAGCATAAATCTGACTCACGCCAGATGCCTGTCCTGGACGGTCCAGAGGCTGTATCCACGGAGGGCTGACGGGCTCCTGCACAAAGCCATCAGGAAAAGCACAGCAACAAAACAGAAAAGAAAACACTAGCAAACGCAAAATCAAACACCAAACATATGTAGGAGATTCTAATACCCTAAGTAATCTAAGTTCGGATTTTCTTTTGACATAAACATCTCAACCAAAGAGTTTACTCATTTTTTGTTCGTTTTGCCTTTTGCCTTCCCTTCAATGTTTTGGGTGTGGTGAATCTAGGAATACGAATTTGGTTTTTTTCCCTTTTCTTTCTAATTCTTTTGTGGAAATTTTAATGAAAAAGAATAGTTTAAGACACTGGAAAAGTATAATAGAAGCTTGGATACACTAGAATGTGGAAAGTCGGATTAACAGTATTTTTTCATTCCTTTAGTCAACAAAACAATTCAACACAAATCAAATGTGTATTGTGTGCTAGGCATTTTGCAAGAGTGTTTTTCTATTATTTTGAAAAAATAAAAGATTGATGCTGGGCCATTTGAGACAGGAACAGATGAAGGGATTTGGGTGGTTTTAAGCATAACTTTAAGTAGCATATTTTTCCCCACAATATTGGGTCTGTCTGTATACAAATTCGAACTGAGCAAGACATGGGGGTGGAGCAGAAATTGCTGAGAGGAGCAAGGCGCTTTCAGACTGTGTCCTGAGGTTTGCTGTTCCTTGCAGACTGCGGAAAACTCTCTCAGCACTGAGGGAGAGGGTCTCCTTTCCCACCCCAGAGGATCAATAACTTACACTTATTTTATCTCTTCAATGTCCCAGCAAACTAGAAATTTCTGGTTTAGTAGCTCTCGACAACGACCAGGCAGCAGAAAAACTTCTAACCAGATTAGTGAGCTAATAAGCAGGATGAAAATTGGAAGTGGTCACTCAGAGTCTGATTCAGTGTAAAAATGCATATTTTACCTTACAGTTTAGTTACAAATAATTCCGTGGGGGGACCTAACTTGGTGGATATATCCGGGGAGGAGGATAGATAGAGAAGGAGGCATATCGTCCATATATGAACTTGGTGGGTGAGCTGTTGAAGCTCAGATACAAATTCACCAGGAGTGATTTAATTTTCTCAGTATAACATACTGTGTATAACCAACTGCCAGATTCTTAGCTCCTCTCTGATTGGGCCCCACATAGTAATTGAGCTGAAATAACAAGGTCGGGCTAAATAGTGTATTGAGGGGCGGGGAAAGTGGTTCTTTTTATGACTGCATAAAGATTCTGCATAATTGTTTTGCTTTTATCACTATTTTCCTATTTGGTATAACTCTGAACGTGATCCGTTCTATTTTTTAAAAGGCAGCTCTTTATTTCACCCAGATGATGAATCCATTAGGTATCAATCTGAAACGTGTGCTGTTTTCTTGCTTCGTACAAGGACGACTATCTCAGGCCAATATTCTGCAGGAACTGCAGGCTCTGTTTAGGCTCTGCCATCCAGGACTGACCACTGCCACACTTTGTTGCAAACATTTCCATAGTCGTCATCTAAGACTGTGGCTTTCACTGATGTTTCTTCAGTCTTTAAATTTGTGGACAGAGATGATTAAGGATTACATTGCCCTGATTACCATCAACTGGTTAACAGTGTATAGAGATTTACCTTGTGATACTACTAAGAGAAGCGAAGTCAGTAGGAATGGGCTATTGATGCAGCAGATAATGCCTTCTACAGGAAGGAAATCGAGATGTGTTCTGGTCACTCTCTCTCCCCCCATTTAACATATTCCATAAATATTTTATATCTCTAGATGAATATTCCCCTGCTACAGACAATTGAATGATAAACATTCTCTTGTATGAAAATGAATTAGTTTTATTACCAGGATCTAATAGTGGTTGTAATAGAAACTAACTCGAACTGTTTATTTCCTGGCAGAAAAAAAGAGCTGCTGTAAAATATTCTAAAATGGAAGTTAATATATTGGGTAAAACGTTTGGTTTATTTATACTGTATTGCATATTACTATATGAAGGCTCATCTTGTGCTCTGTGTGGTTTATCGGGCATTTTTATACGGCTTAAGGGGCAATGAGTAGCACCCTATAAACATGTTGGAAGCTAAAATTATTCAGTCCCACTCTCTGGTCTGGCATTGTGAAGACTTGCTTGTCCAGTTGTTGCTGTGTTAAGAGCACACCAGAATTGCTGTCTGATGACAATCTTAGTCTTACCTGTGGGTATTACCTGGCTCACCTGGGAGCAGAGGTGAGCAGCCCCTCTGGCTAGGTACATGTCCTTTACAGGATCTTAATTTTTACAAGAGGATATCAGCCTGCTCCCGCAACTGCCTATTGGAGCATGCAACACCTCGCTGAACTTCCTCGGGAGAGCAACTGTCCTCAGGGTCCTTCCACAAACCTAATCTTGACCTGACAGTCTTTCAATGGCTTTCAAAACTTGCCTGAGAGAAATGATGGTCATAAAGGACTGTACAAAGATTATATTATCCATCCATTTGTTTAGATTTTTATTTTTCAAACATTTTTCTAGTAGCAGGATACTTTTTTCAAATGGGATTTTACACACAGCCTTACAAATAAAATGGATTAGAAGAAGAGTCTACACCATGGGACTCTCCTTTGACGGAGATGGGACCCCTCGATGTCTTCCGTGGAACCCACAGCTCTGCAATGAACAGTTTGAAAACCACTGCTCTAATCTGGGGTTGCAAGCCCAGATGCCTTTAGAGGTCTGCTCAGGTGGAGGAAAATGAGTCTGTCTCTAAGATACTTGGGAAGTAGTGAGGGATATAGATATATAAGAAACAAATATCATATTTGAATGAATGCCTTTGGGGAGTTATGCATGTTCTTGTTATATATATATGTGTGTGTGTGTGTATGTTTGTGTGTGTGTAAGTGTGTATATGTGTGTGTTTGTGTGTATACACAGAGGATAACTGACAGATCTACATAATCTAGGAAAATTGTTTAATCTCTCTGAGGTACTGCTCTCATTTTTAAAATGGGAATATTATCACCTAACCCATCAGTTTGTTGGCTAATTAAATGAGGTAATTGTATGAAATACTTTATTAGATTGCCCGGCACATAAGAAGCACTCAGTAACTGTGAGGTGGTCATGCTTATTTTGTAACTGGAACAATGCATGCCTACATGAGAGCTAATGACAATCATCAATTATGTTTTGGGGATTGATAGCTTTGGTTTCCACTTTATAACTCCATTTTTTATTTGCTGAGCTATTGTGAAATAAATTACATACATCATTACATTTCATCTCTAAGTACTTCCATTGTGCATCTTTACAAAAATAAGAACACACACATACCTAAAATAACATTACCACATCTGAAAATAAAATTTCCTTAATGTCATCCAATACTCAGTCCACTGTCCAATTTTACCATTGGTCCCCAAAAGGTCTTTTATAGTATATTTGTCCAATAAACAACTTAAATGGGAAAACACTTAAGTTGCTTTCTGTGTAATCTAAACATTGTTTGGCCGTTTCTAAGCAATTAATTTTATACAAGTTGGCTAGTAGAACAAGACAAATGTTAGGCCAACGGAAAGGACAAAGAAAAGACCTGGCTAGAACAGTCTGTTACAGCTGAACGGACAGCCAGAGCATGCTGTTCATGGCGAGTGGTATTTTTGCGGTTGGACTCCAATGTCACAGGATAGGGAGTCATGTTTTTGGATTCATTTCAGCAAGTAATACAACAATGAACAAAATACAAACCTGAGAATTGACAGTATAGAAGAGAATTCATGACTGTTTCCGTAGAAAGATACTTGTCTGATAAATTACGCATATAATTGTGCAGCTGGATGATTCTGCCTTTAAGCACCAGGAAGATATGTTGATGCAAAGGAATGAAGTTTTAGTAAAGCCAATGCAGTTCCAAATTTAAATCTTCTATTATAAAATGATATGACAAAGAGTTGTTTTTTGCTTTTCAAATGCGAGTGCTAGTTTCTTTGATTTTTGAGCTGTTGACATAGATTTTCACCTCTTGTGGTTTTGTACTTTATGAGAGATTCACAGCAATCAGAGATAAACGAGAATGAAACTGAGCATTTGCTTTTTTATTTCCTTTAGCCTGAGGTTTCCAAACATATGTGCCACTCCGTCAATTGGAGTGAATATCCCCCGATTTCTGAACTTTGAAGGTAAAGCTAAATCTCTTTTCTTCCCCTAAGTTACCAACAAACGCATACACACAATCACACTCACGCAGTCCTTGTATAATATTTTTTGGAAGTAATTTGCCAACTTCAAGAATCGTCAGTATGATTTCCGCTATCATATGAAACAATTGGTTTATTGTGAGTTTGGGAATCAAGTCAGATATTTTAACCATTCCTTCTCAGTGTCCTTCCTTGTCTCCACTGCTCCCTGTTTTCTCATTCTAAATATTTTTTCTGAGTGATCACATTCATTATGCTCCAACTACGTTAAGTTTTCTTATTCAAAAATATAATTAATTCAAGAAATATCGAGCACCTGCTCTGTATCAGGCACTTTCCTAGGCACTAGGGCTACGTAGTAAACAAGACAGGCAAACACGTCGAAGCTCACGGAGCTCGCGTTCTACAGGGAGGAGAGAGAAAATAACCCAAATAAACTAGTGATACATACTATGCGATGGAGAAAAATGAAGTCAAGAAGGAAGAAAGGGCGTTCTGGTGAAGCGGGAGTGGGGAGAGGAGTCACAATCATAAATAGTGTATATGGGAATGCTCTGATCATGCCAGGTGCACTGTCATGGGGCTGTATTTACTGGAAGAACGGGGAGGTTGATAATGTTTTTCAAAACTTTATTCTTCTAGAGCAGTTTTAGGTTTACAACAGAATTGAGAGGAAGATACGGAAATATTCCACATGCCCCCTACCCCAGACATGCTCAGCCTCCCCAATTACCAATATTACTCATCAGAATGGGACTTTTTTTTTTAAACCAAGGAAGGACCTACATTGGCACATCATTATCTCCTAAAGTCCGTAGTTAATATTCGGGTTGACTTTTGGTGCTGTACATTCTATGGGTTTGGAAAAATGTATTATGACATGTACTTACCATTGTAGTATCATAGAGTAACTTCACTGCCCTAAAAATGCTCTGTGCTCCACCTGTTCGTCTCTCCCTTCCTCCTACCTCCTGATGACCACTGATCTTTTTTTTTTTTTTGAGGAAGATTAGCCCTGAGCTAATATCTGCTGCCGATCCTCCTCTTTTTGCTGAGGAAGAATGGCCCTGAGCTAACATCCGTGCCCATCTTCCTGTACTTTATATGTGGGACGCCTACCACAGCATGGCATGTCAAGCGGTGCCATGTCTGCACCTGGGATTCAAACTGGCAAACCCTGGGCCGCCGAAGCGGAATGTGCAAACTTAACTGCTGTGCCACTGGGCCAGCCCCACCGCTCCAGATTTTAACCATTGTCATAGATGTGTGGTGGTATCTCGTCGTTTTAATTTGCATTTCCCAGATGACATATGACATGAAATATCTCATGTTTATTTGCATACTTGCTTATATGTTTACTTGCCATCTGTATATCTTCTTTAGTGAAGTGTCTGTTAAGGTCTTTTGCCCATTTTTAATCTAATTGTTTGCTGACTAATCGTTAAGTTTTAAGAGTTCTTTGTATATTTTGGATAACAATCCTTTATCAGATGTGTCTTTTGCAAATATTTTCTTCCAGTCTGTGGCTTGTCTTCTCATTCTCTTGACATTGTCTTTCACACAACAGAAGTTTTTCATTTTAATGAAGCCCAGCTTATCAATTATTTCCTTCATGAATCGTGACTTTGGTGTTGTATTGAAAAAGTCATTATATCCAAGGTCATCTAGGCTTTCTCCTATGTTAGCTTCTAGGAGTTTTATAGTTTTGACATAAAACTATATGATCCCTTTTGAGTTAATTTTTATGAAAAGTGTAAGGTCTGTGCCCAGATTCAGATTTTGTATGTGGCTGTCCCGTTGTTCTAGCACTGTTTGTTAAACAGACTATCTTTGCTCCATTGCATTGCCTTTGCTCTTTTGTCAAAAATCAGCCAACTATGTTTATAAGGGTCTATTCTGGGGATCTCTATTGTGTCCTATTGATCCATTTGTCTGCTCTTTCACCAATACCACACTGTCTTTTATATTCCCATAGCTTTATAGTAAGTCTTGAAATTGGGTAGCATCAGTACTCTGATTTTCTTCTCCTCCTTCAGCATTGTGTTGGCTGTCCTGGGTGGTTTATAATGTTTTGTAAAAAGGCTCAAATCGCCTAGATTTGGTTTTGACTTTCACCAGCTGGGATGAGAAGCCAGTTGTTGGTGACTGAGTTGAGGACAGTTAGGAGGTTACTGACATAACCAAGTAAGCTCTGACTAGGGATGTTCCAGTAGGTGTAAGGGAGAAATGGTCAGATTCTGAAAATACTTTGAATGTAGAACCAACAGAATATCGATATTGGAGAAAGTAAGTGTCAAATTGTCATCCAAACTTTTGTCCTGAGAAACTATGAGAGTGGCGTTTTAATGAGATGTGAGATGTAAAGAGTTCAAAAGGAGCAGGTTGTGTGTGTGTCAGGGAGAAAAAGAGTCAAGAGGGATATTTTGTTTGAGATGCCTGTTAAACATCCAAATGGTGATGTTGTGTAGAAAGTCTTGAATATAAGAGGCTTGAGTTCAGGGGCGAGTTATCAGTTTAAACTTTGGGTAGAGATATCAGCTTAAAGTTTTCAGCATCATGTCTCAAACCATGAGATTGGGTGAGATCACTAAATAAATGAGTGCACATAAAGAGATCCAATGAGTGAGATCTGAGACACTATGCTACTTAAAGATTGGAAATATAAGAAGGAAACAGCAAAGGAAATGAAGAAGGGGACATCACTGAGAAAAGAGGAAAACCAGGAAAGGATGGTGACCTGGAAACCAACTGAAATAGTCCTTTAAGAAAGAGAGAGTGATCTGCAGGATCAAATGCTGTCGATAGGTCAAGCAAAATGACCGCTAATGAGTGCCTTTGGATTTTGGAATACAGGGTGATTGGTGATTTAACAAAAGCTGTTATTTTGTAGTGTTTGAGGAAAAACTTAACTGGAGTGGGTTCAAGAGAGCATAGGAGCTGTGGAGATAAGAAATAGAAGACATAATAGAAGAAATAAGAAGTGAGCCTCGACAATTCTTTTGAGAGTTTACCTAAAACAAGGAAATAGGGCAGCTGTGGAGAGGGTTGCAAGAACCAAGAGAATACATTTAATTTTTAAGATAGGAGAAATAACAACATGTTCATAGAGAGTGAAATAGTCCAGTAGAGAGGGAAAATTGAAGCTTCAGGGACACAGGAGAGTTTCTGGATTGACATCCTTGAGTAGGTGAGAGGAGACAAGACCTAGTATTCAAGTGAAAGATTTGGCTTTAGCTAGAAGCACAGGTGAATCCTCCACAGTAATGGAAGAGAAATTATAGGACACAGATGTGGGACGGTGGGTAGATATAGTGGTATGAGCGTGTAGATGTAATTTTCAGACTGTTTCCTTTTAATTAATGAAATAAGGTCATTGACCTAAAGTAATGGGGGAACCGATGTGAAGGTTTTGAGGGGAGGGAAATAGAGTAGACTTGTTACTCAGAAGAGTAGATTAGTAAATGGACTAGAAAAATATAGTATGTTACTTGGGCAGTATTAGGGACTCACTTGATGGAACACACAATGAGTTGAAAGTGACTGTGGTCTGAATGTGCTGTCCTCACTACATTCTGTCACGTGAGTACAGGCTTAGAGTGGGCTGAGAGCTAGTGTTTGGATTTTGCTAAATATCGCAAAGCAAGAGAGGGGGATGATTATAATAATTGGTCGTGGAAGTTAAGCTGGTGAATTGATTGAGTCAAGTGAAGTGAGAGGAAAGTGGGAGGCAGGTAAAATGTAAGTATTATTGGTCTGGGGATAAGGATTGCTCGAGCTGGAGTACATGTTAGTTTCCTATTGCTGCTGTAGCAAATCACCACAAACTGAGCAGTTTAAAACAACACAAATTTATTGTTTTGCCATCTCAGATGTGAGAAGTCCAAAATATGTCAGGGTGATGGCAAGGTTGAGCTTCCTTCTAGAGGCTGTGGGGAACATCCTGGTTTTTGCCTTTTCTAGCTTCTAGAGGCTGCCCCTGTCCTTGGCTCATGGTCCCCTTTCATCTTCAAAGCCAGCAATGTCTATTTGTGTCTGTCTCAAGATGCCATCTTGGTTCTGACTTTTTTGTCTCTCTCTTCATCATTTAAATACACTCATGATTATATCGGGCACACCTAGATAATCCAGAATTTTAAGGTTAGCTCCTTAGTAGCCTTAATTACATCTGCAAACTTAATTCCTCCTTGCCATGTAACATAGGGATTAGGACGCTGACTTCTTTGGGGACCATTATTCTGCCTATCATAGGGTATTAAAAGTAGTGAGCAGGAATAATGAGGGGAGATGAGAGGAAACATATTAAGAAAGAAGTCATTGGAGAGTGGGAAGCTTGAAATTATTTGGTAATGAGAAGTTCTAGAGGTTGACCATGGGAATGAGCCAACTTCAATGGAAGAGAGTAGTCTAAAGAATTAAAAGACTAGCGTGTTAAAATAGTAATTTCTGAAGTTATTAAAATGTCTATCGAATTGTGAGAAAATCAACTTGAGAGGGATCCATGAGATAAAATATTTAATTAATGAGGGGCCAGCCCAGTGGCACAGCAGTTAAGTTCACACACTCCACTTTGGCAGCCAGGGGTTCACCAGTTCAGATCCCGGCTGTGGACCTAGGCACCACTTGGCAAGCCATGCTGTGGCAGGCATCCCACATATAAAGTGGAGGAAGATGGGCATGGATATTAGCGCAGGGCCAATATTCCTCAGCAAAAAAAAAAAAAAAAAGGGAATTGGTGGCAAATGTTAGCTCAGGGCTAATCTTCCTAAAAAAAAAATTAATTAATGAGGAGAGTGAAGCACTGTGGTAGAGCAAAGACTTTGAGTCATTACAAGTTTCAGCTGGTCCTCTTGAGCTCTTCTTGACCTCTGTTGTGAGAACTGTATCCAAATTGTGGCTGCTCATTCAGCTTGGGTTCTAGAATGGGAAGACATGTGAAGCAGACCTGAAACTTATCCACAACCTGGACCTAAGGCCAGGTGAGTCCAGCTCATCCTAGTCAAGCTAGACAAATGATTGTCTTTGTGAATAACTGAGTTTTGGGGTCCTTTTCATGCAGTATTATGCGGCAAAAGCTGACTGATACACCAAGGAATGGTAGATGACGGTAATAAGCAGGTCTAGTGGCGGAGCATTCTGAAGATACAGAATTCAAAGCCTTTTTTTCTTTACAGGGAAAAGGGAGGGGAAATGATCTGGAATCCACTATGAGAAACAAAGACACCTACTCCTTTTAGAGTTCCGGGGGTGTAAGGGCTGTGAGGGGAAATCAAACTCAGTGTTAGAGATTTCAAGGGAAATGAGCTGCACAAAGGAGACCTGTGTTTTCACTAGAGCAAGAAGGTGAAGGGAAAATTTAGAGAAGTTGAGGATATAGGGGAATTTGCTAACGATTACCCATAGCACAGTTCCATAGCACAGTTGTAAGATTTCCACTTTGATCTCTTTCTTATTTTCAGGTCTTTATTTTCCACTGTCTAGCATGCATCTCAAGCTCAAAACAGTCAAAACTGAACTTGTTTCCCCATAAACGTGCTCCACCTCCCATAGCATCTTTCATTTCCCCTGAGCTGGGGACTTGAAGACGTCTTTGATTCTCCCCTCTCTACTTTACCTCCCACATTCAGTGGAAGCCCAGGTCCTGTCTGTTATACTTGCACATATTTCCCAAATGAGTCTCACTTTTCCATCTTTATAACTTCTGACCTAGTATTTGTGCTGTTTTCATTATTTGCATGAGACATTAAAAGAATTTTCTAAAATGCCTTTTTGCCTCTAGTCTCACCTCCAATTAACCAGGTTAGATAATAAAAAGGATATAGATTCTGGAGTCAGATCTTTCTCAATTTGCATACTGGTTTTGAGACTTACTGTGGGACAAGAGAAAAGAGAATTAGAGCTTTATATGATCTTAAACTTTCCTCACCTGTCATAATGGGACACAAAATTACCTGCTTCACCAGGTTGCTGCTAGAGTTAAATGAAAAAGCACCTAGCTAATTTACGGTGCTAAATGATGTCCAATGAATGTTAGTTTCCTTCTTCCTCTTCTGTTTGTAGAGCAAACTTTCCATAATGCAAATTTGATTGTGTTATTTTACGGTGAAAAAAAATCTCAAGTAAATTCTCCTTGACTGTAGAATGGAAAACAGCTCTCTCCCATGGCATAAAAGGACGTTATCTGGCCCTTTTATATCTTTTCCCCCTCATCCTTGGGCACAGCTAGTGAGTCTAAGTTATAGTAACTCCATTGGTGCTGAACCCACATGGCTCAATTTCTAAGTAGTCTAGCATCCTGAAAATGGGCTAAGCAGAAACTGCCACCTGCTCATCAAAAATCTATTTTCTATAAAAAAAATAAAAAAATAAAACTCCATTTTCTCTTTTGTTGTAGCAGAAACTTACGAGCTGTAATCAATATCTGTGTTATCTCGCTCCTTATATTCTCTATGCGTTTCAATCTTCTGCATTAAGATGGGGCCATGTTTCTGTGTGCTGGGTAGCAGAATGTACGTGGAAGTGATAAGTACCATTTCCAGGCCTGACCCTTAAAGCCTTGCATAATCCTCGGTGCTCACTTTCTCCTCCTTTGTGCAGACCAGGTATGGACAGTACAGTGGAGGACTTGGAGCCTCTGAGGTATGGCAGAGCCATGAGCTGACAGGAGTTTGGACCCCTAAATGATTACATAAAGCAGTGTTCCCACTCCAGCCAACATTGGATTGTGATGTAAACAAGAAAGAAACTTTTTTGAAGTGATAATCCGTTGATTTTTTAATTGATTCTGTTAACTGCTAGCTGCCAGACTAACACAAAAATTGAGTGGGGGAATGCCGCTGGAATAAAACCTACACTATGGGCCAGTGGTTCCATGGTTGGGCAATGAGCTACAGAGACACCGATGTAACAGGATGACAGTTGAGATCCATCCTTTATGAAGGCAAAATATTTTGTAAAAATGTAGTTTATGATAACTAGCAGGGCAGACCTCAAGCCTACCAATACTATTTCTATGAAAAGAGGTTGGAAAACAGAACATTATTTGTGAGTATTGGTTACTATTGAAGGAGTTTGGCAAGGTATTGTAAGAAAGAAAAGAGGTCAGAAGTAGTTGGCTTATTTGTGAGCAAAAAGGAAACATGAGGAATTTGGAGGCCTTTCTAAGGTGGGAAAGCCAATTGATTCTGAACTCCAAGTGGTAAGAGACATAAAAGATGAGACGGAAAAAAAGCTTTGAATGTTGAAGACCCAGTGAGGCTCTTCCATTGAAGTGAGTTACTCAGCACCGTAGAAAAATCAAAGTTATCTTCCCACTCAGGCCTACTGTTTCACCTGGTGTCAAGGTACCTCATTAAAGTGAGAGAGGAGATTTAAGAGTGAGCAAACACAAAAATAAAATGAGGTCTAGGAAAGTTCTTTGAGTGTGGCTACTGACATGTGAAAGTAACTGGAAGCAAATCAGAAGCCTACTGCTAAGTTTTTGAGGGACTTGTCAATGAAAAATGTCAAAGAAAAAAGCCTTTGAATGTTCAAGCTATTAACAAAATTTCAGGCCACTGAGCTTACTCCAAGAGGAAATGAGTTACGAAGGCAGGACTGCCCCAAAAGGATGACCTTCTGTCCAGTGCAGAGTGATGGAAGATGAAGAACCTTCCAAGAAGGTGAGTCAGGGGCCATGGAGAAAAATGGAAATTGAAGAGTTCCTCCCAGAAGCCAGACACAGGGTCTAACTCAGGAACCTCTGCCAAGTGCTAGGAAAAGAATCTTTGTTAACGTGTTAGCCCACCAGGACTTCAGAACTGCTACTGCCAAGTGACTGCTCTCATTCTTCCCTTCTTCAAATGGGCGTATATATCATAGTTATTCTGCTCTTGCTCCATACTGTACATATAACATACATGTTTTTTGTGCAGCATCCAAATAAACTTGCTTTCTTTGTACATATGGTACCACCAGGAATAGCGTCTGAACTTGAGGACTGCACTTCTCCTGGAGATTCTAGACTTCGAGTTAGAGGCACTGACTGGATGGGGCTTTGGTTGTCTCCTTTGGGGAGGTGAGAAGGCTGTTCTATGTGAGGACAGTCAAAGGTATGTTCAAAACAGAAGATATTTTCAAAACAGAACAAAGACTGGCTAGTTGTTCACAAATATCTATTTTGTTTGGCAAACAGCCAGACATTACTCCTAAGCCTTTTCATAGGTGGAGCTCTATGACCAATTTCTGGTGGAAGGGATGTCCGCCATTTTCAGGCCAAGCCCTCAAATGAGTCTCTCTCCTTTTGTCTTCTGGTCTCTGAGGATCAGGCAGAAGCCTTAATGTCCTAGAATATGTTGGAACCACTATATGGAAGCAAGCTGATCCTTGAACGGCTGCACGAAGCAGAACCTCCTTGATAACCCTCACTGTACGGTGACGTAGGCAAGAAGCAAACGCTTACTGTGATAAGCCCCCGCGATTGTTTTTTTTCTTTAGTAGAAGTTAGACTTTTTGCCCAGTACACTTGAATTTCAGAAGACAAAGCTAGATCATAGTTCCCAGTTTCGCTTAGAGTTTATTGTGACCACATGACTAACTTCTAGCAAGTGGAATATGAGTAGATGTGAAGTGTGCCATTTCTAAGCTATCCGACAGGACCTTTCAAGATCTCTCCCTCCTTCTGTTGGGTGGATGCAGAAGGCAGTCATGCTTTAGGAGACAGCAGGACCTGCAAAGGAAGGAGCCTGGTCTCTGAATCACTGCAGGGAGAAAAGCCACATGTCAACCAAGAACATGCATTTTACGTGAGTGGGAGGTAACTTTCGTTTGTATTTGTACACACCTCTATGTATTTTTGTAGTGGCACTTAGTATTTACCCTAAGTAATAAATGGGCCATATTCCTTTATATCTTCACTGCTTGCACATTATTTAGTCAGTTTGGGATGCCCTTCCCTGACTTGTCCACCTGAAAACTCCTATTCAACCTTCAAAACTCATCTTGAATCGCAACTACTCCCCACACTTTTCTTAATTTCCTGGGTAGTTATCTATTCTCTTCTCCAGGATAATCAAGAATTTGATATAGTTCTATTATCATCTTTACATTCTTCAATTATAATTATTGATTTGTGTATTACTCTTTCCTTCTTGACAATCAAGTCTCAGAGGGCAGGAGTTCGTATTTCTCTGTTTCTACCATGCCTCACAGAGTAGATGTCATGTGCTTCCAAATGAACAAAATTATTTGTATGGAGATACGTTGTCATCCTATGTGGTCAACGTTACTGAAATGTTTTATAAGTACTGAATATATATTGAATAAGATCAAACTAAAAAATACAGTATAAAAGCAAAGCTCATTAAAACAGATTCAGCTCTGGAACAAATAGAACAAATTATCCATCTGTCTGTGTCAGTTTCAGAATATTGAAGTCCTAATAATGTCATGGCCCTGATGGAAGAGAACAGAGAATGCAATAATGGAGATTTCTCTTCCCACTCACGTCAGGTTAAGAAGGGATGTTAATTATTCCTACACTAGTCCATTAATTATTCACAAACCTGGCCGTCTGAGCGCTCTGTCTCCCCTCTCTCAGAGTAAGGTTTCAGGCCTCCTAGGGCATGTGCAGTATAGGGGTTGTTCAAATGCTGTATTTAGACTTCTGCAGAGATTTCTCACCACTTTGTTCAAGGTCTTTTACGACTGAATAGAAATCTTTGTTTCATCAAGTGCGTTCCCAAATATGAGAGAAAGCCATTTTGGAGAAAGGTAATTATATTTTATTTCAGATCCAATATAAACAAAGGAGAACAACTTATAGGCAAAGTTCAATTTCTATCTGATTAGTTCATGTATGATTGACTTACATGATTTATGAGTCTTCTCCTTTAAAATTTCCCTTAATAGTTAGCAAAATTGAATATCAAAATGTGAATCAGATGCACCAGCAGTGACTGAATTCTCAAAAAGTTTTATTTTTATTATAGCACACCATATCAGGGTAATGCAAAGACCATAGATTTAAAACAAAGAGCTCATTTGCTCTGGATAGAAAATGCCTTGGAGAAAGTGTTATCATCGGATCAATTCTGTTCATACATAAGAATTTATTTCTGGATAATATGGTAAGGATTGATCCCTGAAAGGCAAGATGGACCATAATGCCCTGAGCTTAACCATCACGGCCCCTTATTTCACTGAGCTCATCGTTTTCTCTATATACTGTCTTCATATGTGGAATAAAGCTCTTATTAAATGTTCTCTTCTCGATGACCTTTAAATGACAGCCCCAGATGTTTTATCTATTTTTGAAGATGAACAAGCTAATAGATATCTGATGCTCTTTACACCAAGTTGCCTCTATCCTTTGTACTTTTGTTCTGTGATTAACTTCTTATAACTTCTTATAAGATATAACTACTGAATTTAATAAACTATTTTGAAATGTCACCATTTTAAGCAAAAATATGCTTAAAGAGAGAGATTAGCTGAGTCACGTATGTATTACAATAGAAAGCACATCTAGAATTACAATTTCCCAGTATATACTGTTGCCTATTGTCAGTGATTGAATATGTAGAGAATTAAGTAAGAACAAAGTGAAAGAGTGCAATGCATGGTACTAAAACCATCTGATGCTAATGAATAAGGAGCCTGTACTTTGTCCCTCCTTCTTTTCTTTTTAAAAGATTACCAAACAGTTAGAGAGAGTGAACCAAATGGTGGTTTTATGATTATTCCCACTTTAAATCCTGTTGCTCTGGGCAAGCTACAACAGGATGCACAAATGGATGGAAAAGAGATAGCAATGGTGGAGCCATCATGTTATTGTCATTATTTTTTGAAATGTTAAAGTGATTTTAAAAACTGATAGGACGGAAATCACGGTAATACGTGTGTTCAACATAAAAGCACAATGTTTCTGGTTTAAGGGGGCCAATGCACCAATTCTCTAGATTTTTGAGTAATATCCTCTATACTTTGTACCAGGTAAAACAGAAAAGAGCTAGATCGTTTTTCTACTTGTGCGAGGAAGAGCAAAGAATCATTATGAATTCTCTGACATAAGACAGGAATCCAAGCGGGTTAAAGGTTGGTATGAAATCCTGTAGCCTGACTTTTACATTCTCTTTTATGTCTTAATTACTTCTTGTACTCAACTTTTCAAAATATTTTAACTTGTGATCTTTTCTATCACAGATTCGTTCTAGGCTTCTTCTTCTCCATCCCATCCCTTGTCATTGTGATATGAACACCAGGGTCCACAAACTTCACAATTATTGAACTCAATTCTTTATTTCTACTTGCCCCCAAGAAAAGACCTTGACCTGAACTCATCCACATTCTCTTAGTGTAAAGCACTGCCTTTTGCTCAAGAATTCAAGCCATACCTCAGCGTCACCCATCTCTTCTTATTCATTGTCCTTTACCTCAGCCAGTCAGTCCAAAATCCTTCTCTGTCTCCTAAATATCTCTCAAAGACATCCCCTCCATGCCACTCTCTCTGCCGAAGATTTTATTCAGGATCTTGTTATCTCTTTTCTAGAGCTAGTCTCCTAACTGGGCTTGCTATGTCTAGTCTCTCTCCTTTCTAATTTTATCTCTTCCCTTCCCTCAAACACGTGTTTCTGAAACAAATTTGATCTTGTCACTATGCTGCTTGAAAAACTAGATTAAGTCCTTATTATATGCATGTAGCTAAACATTTCTTAATGTGGCTACGAGGTCCTTTCTAAGATAGCTCCACATAGCCTTTCCACCATCACTTCATGCTCCAGCCACACTGGATCGCCACTATTCCAGGACATACCATCCTCATCCCCGCACTTCATAATCTCCTTCCTAGAATGAGAGAGTGGAAAGGCAGCATGGCTCCATGTTGAGGGCCACGGATTTTGGAATCAATTTAAACAGGTCTGGAGTGTCTGCCCCTCAATTTGCTAGCCGTGAGGTCTGGTCAAGTTACCTAAAACTACCAAGCCAAAGCCCCAGTTTCTCATCTATAAAACAGAGCTAATAATATCTACTTCTCATGCCTGACATGAAGAATATACGCTTACTTATATACGGTGCTTAGCACAATGACTGGAAAATAGCAAATGTCCAGTAAGTAGCAGTTATTATTCCATTGCTGCGACTGCTGCTCTTGCTCCTACTCGTATTCCTGCCTTTGTTTCTACCGTTGTTTCTACCTTTAGTTGCTAACATATTTTTTGAAATTCTCATGGACAGATATTTCTTTTCCTAAAAGTATGCTTGATTATTAGAAACAAGTGGAAAATATTTTGATTTAATTCTTTCATGAGTGATCAAGTTTTATAATACTATTCTGGTCAAAAGATGAGATTCAATTATAAAATAATGTTCTAATATTCCAGTTGGGGTGATTGACCTCGAAAACAGTTTCAACAGAAGAGTTAAAAAGTTTTTGGAGAAACATAAACACCATGAAGTAGTTGTGTTGGAAGCATGACCACCTCATTAATCATCCAATCACTTTTCAGAATGAAAGGGGCATTGTTAGTAATTATGCCGAGACTAGAGGAATAAACAAGGGTAGTCCCTGGAAAACTGTCCCCCAAATTTAGTTAAGCAGATTTTATCCTGAGTGAGATGCAAAGGCTTGCATTGCAGAAAATTAAACACCAAGCATCAAATATTATATCAATGCCATATAAACATCAAATAATATATTATTTAACACAAAAAAACCCCAACCAAATCGGTCACAGTCCTTTGGATGAAGCTAAATTTACCTTTGCTAGCTTTTGTGATATGTGTGACAAGTGTAAACAAAACCCATTAAAATGGTAATTGTCAGATATTTATTCACTGAGAATTTATTTTTGATGAGGAAGAACAGTAGTTTGGATAATTTTCCAAGTGTGGTAAGGACAAAGTAGCTCATACGTTAGTTGCAATATACCCAGCTACCAATAAGATTCTTTGGGCTGAGACAATAGAGAAATTTCACGATTTTCCTTAATATTTACATGAGGAAGATGCTGTCAAGTTAAAGGTGTTATTGAGTGTTCTTTGAAAGAAATGAAATGACGGGTATGAAAATACTAAATAAGCAGAGTGTTGAAAGGTTGTCATCACTGTCGGGGAGATCCCAAAGAAGAATCCTCTTTTCTCTTTGACATGTACTTCCTTAGGTCTTTCACAACTTTTTCCAAGAAAGGTGAATCAAAGATTGTTTCCTCTGTTTGCTTAGCTGCCAATCAGTAGTCTGTACTTCAACAGGGACACAAAATGCAAGGAAAGTGCATTAGCTGCTAAAGGAACACATTTCTGAGAGTATTCACCCACTGAGAATCTCATGTGCATTTTAATACGTTGGGGCTGTAAATCTCCTGTGTCTTTCTTTTTTTGTTATTATCACCGTCGTCATTGCATGCTCATTAGGTGCTTACTATGTGTGGAATACTTTACCAAGCACTGAGATTACAAAAGTTCGTAACACAGAGGTTCTGCTGGGAAGAGATGGGGTGGTGGCTTTTGATGCTGTGTAGTATGACTACGCTCACACAGCCACTAGGAAGAGCTCCACAGGAGAAAGACCCGGCCTATGTTGCCAGAGTTAAATAGACTCACTCAGTATTTGTACTCATATTTTTCTTCTTATAACTTTTTCTTGTTTTTCCGAGTCTTAATCTTTGGCCTCTATTTCTACTCTAATCCAGGACCTTTGGTTCATGTCACTTTGTAACTTTGTCCTCATATCTTTAACAAGCGTAGCCTCATGAATTACGTACTGTCTGAAAACCACTGGTTTTCGTCTTTATTTACCCCATATGCCTCTGGAATCCACTTAGAATCTGCTTGGGGAGGGGCCTGGCATTTCTAGCCATGAAATATTACTTAAAACCATAGAATATCACGAAACAAACTTTTTGGAAATATTTGCAAATATACATAAATTCTGGATAAATATGACAAATTCATTCAAAATCATCTATCGAACATCTACAGTGTTCAGTATTATTGAAAATGTTGCAGATAGAGCAATCAAGAGAGCAATAAAGTTCCTATTCTCATGCTGCTGGTATTCTAGTGAATGTATAGGGAACAGACAATGTACTGTATATATCATATAACATGTCAAATAGTGATAACTGTTTTGTACAAAAATAAAGCACAACAAGGAGGTTAGGCTATGATTGGGAGTACTGTTTTTTTGGCCCTGAGCTAACATCTGTTGCCAATCCTACTCTTTTTGCTTGAGGAAGATCATCCCTGAGCTAAAATCTGTGCCAATCTGCCTCCACTTTGTATATGGGATGCCGCCACAGCATGGCTTGATGAGCGGTGTAGGTCCATACCCGGGATCTGAACCCACGAACCCAGGCGTTGGAAGCAGAGGGAGAAAACCCAAACACTATGCCAGTGGGCTGGCCCCCAGGAGGGGGTGTTACTGTGTTTTACTAGGGTAGATACAAAAGTCGCTATGACGAGGTGTTATTCATGCAGAGGCGTGAAGGAAGTGAAGGAGCTGAGGGGTGATGGGGGAAGAGAATTCCAGATAAAGAAAACTCTACTGGTGAAGGCCCGGGTCAGGAGTGTTGTTGGTGTTTTCAAAGCATGGTGAGGAGGGCTAGAGCTCAATGAATGATAAGGAGAGTGTGGAGAAATAAGGTGAGCGAGGCTGGCAGAGGCAGACCATGGAGAGCCTTCTGGGCCTTGTTGAGAAGTTAGGACTTTGTCGTGTGAGACGCAAAGCCATTGAGAGTTTACAGCAGAGTGATATGATCTGATTTCTGTTTTAAAGTATCACACTGGCTGCTGTGTGGAGTATAGGCCATAAGAAGGACAAAGTTGAAGAGCAGGACATCAGTCCAGAAACTACCAGAATATATCATGTGAGAGACGGTAGGACCTGGACTGGGTGGAGATGGTAAATATGGTGAACAGTATTTGAATCCTGGGGATGTTTTAAAGGTAGAGTTGACAGGATTTGCAGATGTATGGGCTGTGGGTAATAAGAGTGAAGACTGAGGTTGACTCTTAAGTATTTCGGCCTGAACAACTAATAAAAATTAAGTTGTCATTTATTTATTTATTTATTCTTATTTATTTTTTTTTTGAGGAAGATTAACCCTGAGCTAACATCCACTGCCAATCCCCCTCTTTTTGCTGAGATTGGCCCTGAGCTAACATCCATGCCCACCTTCCTTTACTTTACATGTGGGATGCCTGCCACACCATGGCTTGATAAGAGGAGTGTAGATCCACTCCTGGGATCCAAACTGGTGAACCCCGGGCTGCTGAAGCAGAGCACGCAAACTTAACTGCTATGCTACGAGGCTGGCCCCCAAGTTGTCATTTATAAGATAGAAAGGACTATGGAAGAAGCAGGCGTGTGTGTATGTGTATGTGATATCAAGAGTTTGGTTTCACCATGAAACTCCTAGAAGAAAACATAGGAAAAAGCTTCATGACACGAGTCTTTGTATTGATTTTTTGGAAATCACACCTAAAGCACAAGCAATAAAATAAAAATAAGCAGAGCCCTACATCAAACTAAAAAGCTTCTGCACAACAGAAGAAACCATCAACAAAGTGAAAAGACAACCTATGGAAGGGGAAAAACTATTTGTAAACTATATTATTCATAAGGGGATAATAGCCAAAATATATAAAGAACTCAAACAACTCAATAGCATAAAAACAAATAATCCAATTAAAAAATGTGCAAAGGATCTGAATAGAAATTTTTCCAAAGAAGATATACAAATGGCCAACAGGTACATGAAAAACTGCTCCACATCACTGGTCATTAGGGAAATGCAAATCAAGACCACAATGAGATATTACCTCACACTCGCTAGAATGACCATAATCAAAAAGGCAAGAGAAAACAAATGCTTGTATGGCTGTGGACAAAAGGCAACACTCATGCACTGTTGGTGGAAATGTAAGTTGATGCATTTACTACAGAAAACACTATGGAGGTTTCTCAAAAAATTAAAAATGCAACTATCATATGATCCAGCAATCCCACTTCCTGGAACATACTCAAAAGAAATGAAAACAGTAACTCGAAAAGGTATCTGCACCCCCATGTTTATAGCAGCATTATTTACAATGGCCAAGATATGGAAACAACCTAAGTATCCATTGATGGATGAGTGGATAAAGAAGTTGTGATTTATATATCCATAAATACAATTAGTATTATTCAGCCATAAAAAATGAGGAAACCGTGGGTGGACCTTGAAGGTGTTATGCTAAGTGAAATAAGTTAGACAAAGAAAGACAAATACGGTATGATCTCATATGTGGAATTTATAATGAACAAACAAAAACCACACCAAACTCATAGAAAAAGAGATCAGATTTGTGGTTACCAGAGGTGGAGGGTGGGGGGAGAAAGAATTGGAGCAAGGTGCTCAAAAGGTACAAATTTCCAGTTATAAGATAAATAAGTACTGGGAATGTAATGTACAACATCATGACTATAGCTAACCCTGCTGTATGATATATAGGAAATTTGTTAAGAGAGTAGATGGTAGGACCTCTCATCACAAGCAGAAATTATTTTTCCTTTCTTTTTATTGTATCTATATGAGGTGATCAATGTTAACTAAAACTATGGTGGTAATCATTTCACAATATATGTAAATCAACCATCGTGCTGTACACCTTAAACTTATACAGTGATGTATGTCAATGATTTCTCAAAAAACCTGGAAAAAAAGATCAAAAAAATAAAACCAAAAAAAAAAATGGTTTTTGTTTCAGACATACAGAGTTTGGAATTCTAATTAGACAGCTAGGTCAAGATTTTGAGTAGGAGCTGGGTGTGTTAGTTTGCAGTTCATGCGAAAGTTTGGTGCTAGAGCATGAATTTGGAGTCATCAGCATCTAGATGGTATTTAAAGCCCTGGATGTAAATTGCATCACCTTGGAGTGAGAGAAGATGAAAAGATTTAAGTCCTGAGCTTAGGAGCATTCTAAGATCAAGAGAATGAGAATATGGAGATGCAGCAGGAATGAGGTTGAGAAGTGACCAGTGAAGTAGGCATAAGAAGCAAGAGAAAGTGGTATTCTGTAAAGTGAAGAACATTTTTCAAGAAAGAGGGAGGAAACACCTGTATCAAAGTGCTGCCCAGAGATCTGGTAAGATGAGGTCAGTGGAAGGATCATTAGAGGTGGTGACATGGAGGTCACTGCTAAGTGTACCAGGGCAGTTCCAGTGGGGTGTCCCTACGAAGGCGTAACTGAGTGGATTTGACAGGGTCCTGGAAGAGACTAAGGAATGATTTCCAGCAGGGACAATGAACAGATTGGCTTATATTTATTGAGTACTTAGGATATCTAGGTATTTCTCTAAGGGTTTTACATCCATTATCTTTCTACTAGGAAGGTATGAGAATTAGCCACAATTTATAGACAGGAAAACTGAGTTAACAGAAAAGCTAAGTAACTTGAATAATAACACACAGTAAGTGGTGGACCCGTAATTTGTAACCCAAGGAGTCTGGTTCCAGGAATCTGGCTCTTAATCCTTATGTTATGCCAAAAGAATCACTATTATCAGTTTCATAATTTCCTAATGCTAAGACCACAAAAATCAAATGTGCCATTTCATAGGAATAACTCTGACAATGATACATTCTAGTTTAGATGAAGGCATAGCAAACAATTAACATCTTGCATCTTCCTGCCTTCTCCTTCTAAAAATAAAGTAGTAAAACATGTCCAATTAAGATTAATTAGGGAAGAGAAAATACTCAAAATGTTTATTGAAAGATTGTTATGTTCAAGGCACAGCAGATACCAAGCAACATGACAAAATTATTGTTCTCCTAAAGATTATAGTCTACTAAAAGCAGTGCCAATTAAAAGTGACAAAGCAATCTGATGTTTTGGTGAATATTATAGTAGGGCAGGCACAGGTGCAATGGAAACACCAAGCAGGGGGCCTAATCTGATTCAGAACCCAAGGAAGCAAGCTTTGCTTAAGTTAAGATGTCAGGAATAGATGGACTATTAGGTATACACTCAGTAAAACTCTCAGTGTGTAGCGTCATAAAAGTACGTAAAGATTGGGCTCAGGAAACTGTGACTATGGGCCATATGTAGCTTCCTACCATTATTTGGTAAATAAAGTTTTATTGGAAAATAAGCATGGATCATTTGTGTACATATGGCTGGTTTCTCACTACAGTGACAGAGACTAGTGGCCGTATTACCTGCAAAATAGAAAATCATTACTATTGGGCCCTTTATGGAAAGATTTGCCAGCCCTTGATACAGATGGACTACTTACTTGCATGCATAAAGTTAGTTATCATCAGAATGAATGTTTTTAAGGTTCATTTGTAAAGATTTGTCATTTGATTAACATAATATTTAGAATAATTTTGAATTAGTTTTTCAAATTAAAAATGTAAAAGGTCTGGAAACACAGGCCCAGCTTTTTATAAGGCAATTATTGACTAATGCTTGTTTTCTGTGACCCCTTTAAGATGGGGCATGAGTTCTCCAGATCATCACAGGCCCTGTCACTCTTTATTTTCTTTATACCTGGTTCCTTGTCACTCATTTATATTGCCTTTCCAGACTCTCTAGAAACTTGGATTTTGATGCTTGGAAAGTGAATCAAAGATGAAGGGTGTCTTTCTAGGCAAAGACTGATATAGACAATCAATGGAAGTTCAAGGATTAAAATACAGGCTGTTGGCAGAGGTCTTGGCACATGTAAATGAATTTCTTTCTATATTTTAACAAAGTTATACTCTTATCAACTTTATTTTCTGTCTCAGAGAATTACAGAGACGAAGATTAGAGCTTCTTGCCTAAGAACAAAGGAAAGTCAGTAGTTTTCTAAGAAGAAAAGAGAGATATTTTATTGGACCCCAAATTCCACAGAAATAGGAGAACATTGTGGCAGTGAAAGAACAATGTAGAAAGTAGGCCAGACCATGTCTAGACCCAGTTTCATTTGAATGAAGATTACAGTTCTCGTGACCAGTATTGTATTTGAAATTTTACCATTGTCTATTATACTGTCCCCTTTGTTTCCTCATAGTTATTTCAGAGAAAGCAGGGTAAAGAGTGGACAAGGAAATATCATTCTTTTCTGTAATGCTCCTACAGAAAGTGTCCAGCTGGGGGAAGAATTGTTGCAGAGAAGAAGGAAGCAGAAAGATGCTGGGCCAAATGAATGGGATGTTAGAAGTCAACATGAAGTTTTAGTCATGGCAGGAAGCCCTGCATGGCATTATACAGGATCAACAATAAGAATGGTGTTCTGCTGACCTCATGCCTGAGCTGGGCTTCTTGTCTTCTTTTCTGTGGAGGTGAAGAGGTCCCAGAGTGTGGGCTGAGAGTTAAAGGATCCCAGCTTTGAATATTATAGAGCAGCAGGACACTGTGCTTGTATTTTGTGAAGCCAAATGTTTGGCATTTCAATCGTATCATCTGAAGTTTAGCAGAAATAACAAATCTTCCATCAAATGTAATGCAAGTAAATGGATATCCTCTGCTATCTCTAGATTGTAATTTCAAGTGTTAGACTAAGACACAAATTACCAGAATTTGTTTAGAGCCTGGAAAGGTGAATTAATTTTCTTTTAGAAAATGTAAATAACAGCTAATTGGGGAGGAAAGGAAGAAAATATGTCAAGTTATATTTTGTTAAACTTGAACTAGGCCCATGTATACATTTTTCAGGATTGCTCTATTCCAGTGACCTTGCTAAAGTGTTAGTGCAGATTTACTGGAGAGCTTTCCAAGAAGATATGCTTTTTCTATGTTAAAGAACCTTTAAGATACTCCATGATTCTTCCTGATTTCCTGCCTTTTTGTTTCCTCTCCTTTCGTTCTGTCTTTGCATCTTTTTCTTTTCTTATTCTTTTCTGTCTTTGTTTAAGAAAGTAGACACTAGTAAAGGGAGTAATTTGGCAAATTACTCGATAGAGCAAGAGGTTCATGAGAAAACTTCTCTGGTTCTTTTCTCTTCATCTTGTCTTTGATATTAGGTCAAACCATAAGAAAGTACTGATGCTGAATGCTTTTGACTTGCAAAAAAGGGCAAATTCATATGGTTCAACCTAGTTCAAAGTTCATCATGCCACTTCTCTACCCAAGACACTTTCAATCGCTTCTCGTTGCTGACAACGTAATATTCAGGCTGCGTGACCTGGACGTTGAAGAGATTTCAAAATCTGGGCACAGTATTTTCTACCACAAATTCTCTAATGCCGTCAAGTTGGCTCAGTTCGAAACCCACTTCCTTCAGAAATCTTCACAGCTCAGTGTAGCAACCAATTACCTTTCCTTCCCCTAAACACCGAGTGCTGTCTGTGCACATATACTGTGGTGTGCAATATCTAATTAAACGTGAGCTGATTTTTTGGTGTTATAATAATCTGTAAAACATTATTTCAATCCCAAAGTAAATTGAAAGCTGCTTACTAAGAGAGCCCATGTCTTCCGAATTTTTGTCTCTCTCCATCTTTCCTCGTATTTTAGAGCACAGTAGGTATTTGATTACTATTTTAAAATTTTTTGGTAGATGTTTTGGTGGCAGTTGTTTATTCAAGACTTTGAGAAGTCTGCCCACTAATATATCCTGGGGACTGAACAGTGTGGAAGTATGAATTCTGATGCTTCTCCTGCTAATTTATGCTTTTTTGTATACTTTAGGAGAAGATCATTTCAAGTTCCTGTACTTTGTTAGAACCTGAATTCCAAACTTAAAATTTGGTTGTTTTTGTTCAATGATCTTAAGTTCAAGGAAATTGTGGTCCAAAGTGTGAGAAACAAACTTACATTTGTAAGGGCATCTCAGCCAGTGTACCAGCAAAAGAATCCTTTAGCACAAAATGTGCCTGGTGTCTAAAAGAAGGGAATTAAACCACACCTCACACAGACACTGAGCTCAGGAGAAAGAGACTCTGTGGAAAGTTAATTTTAGGCAACCCACTGAGTGATTTTTCTGCACGTGACAGCAGGGTTGACACAAGGGGCGCAGGGGCTGCCATGTGGCAGGTAAGGACGGCTGTGGAGCTGGCAGAGCCCCCAGCGAGTGACTGGCAGGGGCTGTCCGTGGCAGCTGGGAGCACCAGGAGGCAGCCCCAGTGAGCTTGCGGCTGGCAGGAAGACAGCCATGCAACTGGCAGCCGAGACTGTGAAGCAGTAACCTGGCCGGAACTGCTGTCAGCAATTCAAACCAGGCATCGACCCCGACAGAGTTCTCTGAGAAACTGAGAGTAGATACCACCTGATTCTAAAAATAGTCAGCCAGCCACATGAGCTGGCAAGAGAGAACACCTCCTGTCTGTGTAGAATGACCTTCTTCTCCATGAGCACCCATTACTGGTTTTTTTGAAGGCACTTTGCTTTCTTCGGTAGAACTGCAAGCGTAGCAGCATAAGGACATTTTGCACCAATAGAGAGACTCCTGAACCCATCCCTATAAAGACCTAATTAAATGCTAAGTCTTGACCAGCAATATGCTAGGGAAACATCTGGATCTTTAAACCAAGGTTTAGGACAGCAGTGCAAATAGGTAACTTTCATTTCTATAGAAACAAGATTGTAATCTAATATTAGAGAGGAGTCACCTTCCTGGCAGTCTACATTTGTGCTTTGCAATTGTTTTCATCCAAAGCGCATCCAAATGAAAGAACATTAGGACAGCCAAGGTTAGCATTGGGCTGCTTTGGGACACACACACTCACACACATCTCCTGCATGTACCCAGTTGATTTACAAAATGATTTTATGTGAGGAAGGAAGATTCAAAAATTAGTAGTGCTATATAAATGTTTAGCAAAAAACATAGTTTAAGAATTCCTTGACTTTATTGTGCTTGCTACTATGTCTAAAAGAAATTAATGTCTAGCATGTACTTGTAGCAAAATGATATGGATTAGTAATCTTCATGTTGGCTTCTAAGGAAACTGTTGGACAGCCCAAAGGGTTTGAGGAAATAAAAACTGTTACTCTAAAGAATGGCAACAGCACCATTTCTAAAAGAATAATCTTCTTTCTCCTCGTATCTCCATTCTTTCGCCATTTTCCCTAGACTTTTTCATGTTTTTGATGTCACCTCAACACCTTCACCAAAATTTCAAGCTCTCTCTTTTGTGATAATACCATTTAATCCCATTTTCAACAGTAAGCAGCTCCTGATATAGTTTAGAGGTGAGAAACAAAGTTTTTGGATTCGTGCACATGATATATGAGGATGTGAGGACATTTTGCAAGAGGGCCTCTTTCCCATACTTGGCTCTGCTGGAAACTGGAGTCATTTTGGGTAAGTTATCTGCTTGTGTGTCAATTTATTCCCCAAGAGAATGGGAGTTAACCTAATGTAATATCCTTCTACTATAGTCTTAAGAAATGGTAATATCTAAAATTATAATTTACAAATTGTTGTGAGGTCCTTAAAACCAGAAACTTTACACAATTGAATAGCCCACTTTTTCTAACATTTTTTACACCACCCAGTAAATAATATATAGCTAGAGGCTTTTCACAGCTTTAAACTTAGTTTAGCATTTTTATTAGGGTGTCACTTAAAACACTGAATATAAGAATTTACTTATTTTAACTTATATATACCAATTCTTTGTCTATGTACGTGATAGAAGGATATTGCAAACAATATGGAAACGTTTCCCAGATTTTGCTTCTCATAGACATTTTCGTTAATGCCATTTTGTTTTCTTCTATGTCTCAGGAAGTCCTAAGCAATGCTCACTACTGAGTGTTACTTTGTAATATTACAGGATATTTTTTTTTCCTTCTAACAATAAAGATAGCAGTTTTTCAACATTACTACTTTGGAGAAAGAAATTGCTCATTGAAACTAGATTGTTCATGGCATCTTTTTAAACAAACAAATTGGAAAAAATACATCCATTGTTTGGGTCTTGATATTCTCCTGAGTCTACTTTTTGTAGATAATATAGGCAAAACTATTCTTATTTGAACTCAGTTAGGATCAGAATCACAAAGGACATTCATGAGAGCAAGTAGCCGTCCAGAGCTCACGATCTGGGGTCAGAGAGTCCTGGACTGGAAACCCAGTTGGCCTTCTTACCAGTTTGTACCTCTGAGAATTCTTAGCTTCACTTTTCTAAGCCAGCTTCTTCACTGACAACCTGGAGGCAATAACAGAAGGCCCCTCACAGGGTTACTGTGACGTTCACCAAGAAATTCATAGAAGGACTTGGCCTAGAACCTTGCTAACAGCGGCAAAAGCAAAGACTGGCCTGGAGCCCAGGGAGCTGCATCCTTTTCCTCTCAGCCTGTTCCTGGTGCCCGCATGACAGTACCTGGCTTTTTTCTTTAGGAATGCCAGTTTCATTTTTCTCAGCTGATGTGGACTGCTCTTCTGTATTCCTGGAAATAATAGTTTCTGTGGAAGCAATTCTCTGAAAAGTAAAATGGAAGTAAACAAACCAACAAAAATCCCAACAGATATAACAAATTCATGGAAAAAATAAAACTGTTACAATTGGTCTGTTTTGTTTTCTGAGATATTTGCACCTAAATTTCCTAAAGATGACTTAGGCTATCTATACTAAAAAATATAAACAGACCTTCCCCGAGGCAAATTATAAATTTCTTGCTGATTGTGTTACAATGAAAAAGGATTCTGTTGCGTATCTCCTGTCTCCCAGGGCCTGTGCTGTTCGCTGGGCATTCAGCGGCAAACAGACTACCCTACGGGATGCTAAGGCCTGTCTCCTGCTGTCCTGCCGCTTACAAAGTGGTGGAGTCAGATGTGAACCATGTAATCATGAGTGTGACAAGTATGGGGAAGAAAAAAGCCTAGGTAATATGGGAGCAGAGTAAGGGCATTTGCCGTAATCTGGCTTGGTCATAAATTCTCTTTAAAGTAGAGAATATATGATTTCAAACCTAATGAAGAGATCACTTGCATCAGAGATAGGTAGCTTTCTTTACTGGGAAAGTATTTTTGCTGAGTCTTTATCATCAAGAATTCCTTTCTTCAATTTACCAATGTTATGGGTAGAAAGTATTGAGTTCTTTTGTTTTCTTTGTTACACCTAACAATAATAACTGTGATTTGGCAAATACGTGTATTGTTTAATAATGTGGGGGTTTATGGGATTTTAAACAACTCTGTGACGTATTCTTCCATTTGGTAGACGCAGAAACTGTGAGAAGCTCAGAACTGAAGTAACATTTCCAATGTCACACTGGCAGGAAGTGATGGAGTGCAACATGCCCAGGGCTAGTGTCTCCAACACTGGCAAGCTGTGTAATTCTCAGGACAATATAACTCCAATCAGAGCAAGAGCATTCATCAGCAGGAAGCTGGTATTTGCATTTGTTACCTTTAACATGTTCCACACATCTTCAGTAATGCATCTAATCAAGATTTGAATGGAACAGAAATTTTTAGGCACTCAGATGAAACCAGTGGTTGAGTTGGTAACTGAATCAAAAGATGAGAATGTGAGCTCCACAGGGAAGGGATCTTTGTCTGATTTACACATTGATAATACTAAGTGCCTGGAACAGTGCCTGGCGTTGAAAATTATTTGTTGGATTAATAAAATGACAAATGAGAAAAATTAGCCAAAAACAAAAGAATCACATTTATCATTGGGGAAGAGAAGAGACACAGCACTTATTTGTATTTGTGTTAACTTCTCTCAAAGTCTATTGAAGAAGTGAAGTATATTATCAAACCGCTTTAATTGGTGAAGTTCCCAATTAAGAAATTATTTTAAGCCTGATAAAGGATTCTAATTTGCCAGTATCCTGGTGAAAAATAATGGGAAGACAAGTAAGTTGCTTGATACATAGTGAAGTAGGTTTATTTTATAAGTTAAATATGAAGATGAAGTGGAAAGTTGTGTCTACATGGATGAAATGATGATTATTTTAAGAGATGAAGGGATAATTTGATGGAATGCACTCTTAATACTGCAATAGATTATTTTGTATACCTCTTTCCCTGTGAGAAAAAATTTGAGGTCCTGAAGAGGCTTCCAGGAGTGTCGAAGCACTCAGAACACTATATTTAGCATGTAAAACTAATTAGAAATGTAACAATAGTCCTACAAATACAAGATCTTACCATATTTTAAAAGAAATGATCAATTACCATTAAAAACATAATTGTACAGGATTGCTGTTTGTATTTATTCAGTCACTTATTCATTTGACAAATATTTATTCATGGTACCTACCAGGTGCCACACACTGATTCAGGCCCTTGAAATAGATCACTAAACAATATACACAAAAGACTCTGCCTTTGTGGAACTCGTGTTCTAAGAGAACGATAGATTTGTTTATAGAAAAAAAGAAAAAGGAGAGTGGGCTAAGGAGTATTGGGAAAGAGGGGCAGTTACAACTTAGATAGAGTGATCAAGATAGGTCTCATTGAGAAGTTTAAGAAAGGTGAAGTCAGTGAGGGAGTTAGCTGAGCAGATATCTGGGAAGATCATTCTGGGAAGTGGGGACAGACAGTGCAAAGATCTTAAGGCAGAAGCCTGCCTGAAATCTGTGAGATGCAGCAGAAGCCATGTGAGCAAGGGAGAGAGCGGGGGAGGTGAGGTTTAGAAGGGCGATCCAGGCCACGAAGGGCCTTGTGATGTTGTAAGCCTTTAGGCTCTTGTTGGGTGCGGAATGGGGAGACATTTGAAGGCTTTGCACAGAGGGGTGGCATGAGCTGACCTACATCTTTAAGGGTCATTCTGTAGGGGTGCCATACTGGAAAAGGGAGACCAGTTGGTAGACTTTGAGTTTTCCAGGTAAGAGAGGATGGCGACCTGGACAAGGGTGGTTTAAGTGGACTTCATGCAAAGTGATCAGGTTCTGGGCATATTTTGATTTGCTGATAAATTGGTTGTGGGAGTTAACAGAAAGAAAGATTACTTTACCAGAACTGCCTTTAAGCTTCAGTCACAAAGTTGAATTTTGGTAAGCGGAAATATTTCACCAGCATGACTGCCTTGCCTTGACAAAGGATTTTTATTTCAATGGAAATAATTTATGTGACTTAATCACAAATCATTGATTTTGCCAATGCCTTTCTTATTTAAACATTTCAATTTTGTGAGGTTGGGTAGAGTCAGCCCACGATTTAAATCCTGGTTGTACATTAGTATCACCTGGAGAACTTTAAAAAATTGTTAGATGCCAGGTGCTACTCCAGAACAATTGCCTGAGACCCTCTGAAGGGGTGTATGGGTACTGCTATGTTTTAGTTTAAAAGCTCCCCAGGTGATGCTAATAGGCAGCACGTTAGGAACCCTGAAACATTGCCCGTTTGTGCCAAGTCGGGGGGGGTAGTGCCCCCCAGAGAGGAAGAAATTCATAACTTGATCTTGATGTCCAATAACACAATTTTAATGCATTCTGAATAATTTAAAGGCAAAAACCCAAGCACCAAAAATGTTTTTATCCCCTTAGATCTCATGCTGAATGAGGGAGGCCATGTATAATAGCTTTGTAGCTAGAACTTGCAGAAATTAGCACTTGATCTCAGGAGATATACGCATTATTTCTGAAAGCGTTATTGATGCCAAGCCTAGCGTGAGGAAGGAAGCCATGTTAATCACGTGGGTTTCAGGTCCATTAGAAACACCAGAGAGGGAGAGAAATTCATTTTTGCCAAATAGAAAATGTCAAAAAATCAGCAGGGTAAAAAAGAATTGGATTTTCATGCTTCTAAGAAGGGGGAAAAGAGAAGCAAAAAAAGAGACTAAAAACATGCCAGCCAATTCTCCTAAATAAGTCAATTTAGTATGTGTTCATCAGCAATTCAAAGATACTCTCTGTTCCATTGACAATTTTTTTAAAAATAAAAATATCCTCTTCTCCTGAATCATGTCTTCTCTCTACCTGCTGTTCCAAACTCTGGGTCTAGGCTTAGTAAACCATAAATCTGTCCTTACCTGCTGGTTTAAGTCTTTGAATTCAGATTCCGTCTGTTCTTTTCTGCTGTTAATTGTTTCTACATCCGTCTGCTCACTGGCAATGTTAAAAGATGCTGTTAAAGGAAGAATACAGTGAGATTCCTTTTGAGATATTTTTAGAACATGATGAATTTTCCTCACTGGAGTATGTGGCATATATGCTTTAAATAACATACCTATCATATAAATAAGTTAAATCTTTAGTATAGACAGTGGAATGAGGCTTGATAATTCAGAATTATATTGAGAATTTTGAGTTTATAGTTATAAATACAAGCATATCTAGTCAAATGGAATCAACGTTTTCTAGCAAAGTTGATTATAAGAAAATTGTTATAAAAAGAATCATTTATTACTATCTTTGAGAAAAAAATAATCAGGATGAGTTTATACATATCTTGTATACACTAATGTGAATACACATAATGTGAATACACAGTGATGCACACAATAACACACTGAAACATCGGAGAACTCTAATCATGGAAGGGTGTTACATGGCATTTGGCTCCAATACAGATGACGTACTGGGGAACACAGCCAATGGTGCGTGGCTGAAAGACAGAACCCTCTGGGCAGCTGAGACTTCCCGGCTGCTCTGGGCCACTCCTTTTACTGTGCTGCCTGTCTTCCTGAGCGTCTAATAAATAACGTTTTAGTTTTTGAAATCCTGCTTTCTTTCTCCTTTCTTTTTTATATCTTATAGTATGGAAACAAAGTTGCAATGTTTACTATCACACCATGGTATCTAATAATGTTCTATCTACCATAGTTAGCATCAGGTTTTATTTAAGTGGAAAATCCTTCATGTTTTAGGTTAGGCTGTACTGTGGATGATGTTAAATATCACTCCTTTAAGATATAAAGAAATTAAGCACCTCACAGTAAAAAGGCAACATACAATAAATAAACACATATAAAGAATGTTCTATGGATTGAAAATACAGGTTTGGCCCACACTATATGTTTTGAAAATACATATCAAAATCATTCGGAGTCTGGCTCTTGGAATACAGTGTATATAATTCAATGACAAATAGTAGGTAGCATTGCCTGCTAAAGAAATACAAAGATCATTTGAGATGCATTGCCAGAAGTGTTCATAGAGTGAAATTCATAAGTGAAAATGAGAAGTATTGGCAGAGTTCTTCATTTAATGCATATAGGAGATTTAGCTTTGATGACATATCTGATAGTCAATATAGAAAGCTCCAGGTCATATTGAAATTCAAAATCTTTTTTACAATTTTAATTAAAATTCAAAGGAATCTAGTGAATTATACCATTAACCTTTTACCACTAGAATCCAAGGGATCAGTTTTTAGGTCAATGTGAATAATGAGTTTGCTAATCTCGTCCAAATGTCCATTTGTACACCTCCCGAGCCAGGGGCAGGATTATTAAATCATCATACACTTGGCAGTCTTTAATGAAAGAAAAGTGCAAAACGGGTTTCAAGTCAGGCCTGTCTTTGATTGACAATACTGCAGGACAAATTTAGTGAAGATTTTTCTTGATTTAACTCATTGCTATCAATACCTGACTTACTCAAAACATTCTAAGAATGGTTAAAGGCTTGCCAAAGAGGGGAGAGAAGCAGATAAAAAGAAAAAGTTTGAGAAAACAGGAATTTGTTCAAAAAAATTTTTAGCAGTGCCATGTGTGATATGGTTGGTTGCATCTGTGTTTGCATTCTGTGATTGAAAATTAGCTAGGGACTAGTGCTAATCGTTGGACAAATTATTACGAACTTCTGAATTTTAAAGCAAGAGAGAAGGCGAAAGAGTAGAAAGAAAGTGTGTTTGAGGAGGACTTCTTTATTGAGGTTGAAATATTCCTAATATTAAGCACATAAGGAATAAGTTGAATGAGCAAAAGGGGAGAAAAAAGGTGATGAGGAAGTTGAAGGCAATCAAATTCAGTAAAGCTATGCTGATGTCTGGGAATGCTGATGAGAAAGGACAGGAGCAGCTTTGAACCAACAGTGCTACACAACAAGCAATTCCTTTTCACTTGAGTGGAGATTCAGCCTTTGTTTCTCAGATCAGCAAAGAGAGTTTTTAGTCACTAGCAGATTTGAGGAAAGCTGTTGGTGGTCCCCAAGAAGAAAACCTGAGGCTGGTGACCGAGCTCTCCAGCCAGGTTTTGTGGACAGGCTACTGTGAGGTGGGAGGAGTGTTGTCTCCCCGTCTTAGTTATGTTGATGTGGCAGATAATCTGATAAAATTTTTGAAGTGATTTTCTTCCTGTTGGTCTATCTTGGAACAAACGCTACTGCGAGAGTCAACTGGCAAGGTCTCTCTGAGGAACTGAGGACTTTCAGGTAGAAAATAAAAAAGCTTGAAGATGCACCTCATTTTACCTCTTCTTGTAATGGACGATTATAACTTTAGAGAAGAAAGAAAATTGGGGTGAACAAATGGTTGCTGCTAGAAAAACAGGACTTATTTTCCTTGACATGAATTTAATCTATGGGAATGTGTTCTTGATTTAGATTGAATTATTTGGAAAGGACAGAGAACAGTGACCCAGACACTTGCTAATATAAAGAGTAGGATTTTAATCTAAAACTGGAGAGAGAGACAGCAGAGAGAGAGAGGGAGAGAGAGGGAGAGAGAGGGAGAGAGAGGGAGAGAGAGGGAGAGAGAGAGAGGTTCTCTGATTAAATTAAAACCAAAAGACTAGGAAGCATAGATTATGAGAACTAAATTTTACTGAGAACTTAAAATATGCTATAAATCTTCTAAGCTTCTTTCATGGATTAGCTCGTTTAATCATCTCCACTAACTTGTTGTATAGGTTTTTTTCTTTTTGGTTGTTGTTTTTTCTAAAATCATTAGATACGGATGTGGAAAATGGGGACTGAAGAAATTAAGAAACTTGGTCAAGGTCGTATTGTTAGTAAAGATTTAAAATCAGCAATCTAACTCCTGAGCTCAAGTACTATTCTCTCTGTCTTCTTGACAGAAATATGTTCCAATAAGTGGGGCAATAACAGAGAAATTGCCAAGTGATTCAGTGAAGAAAATATTAAGAGAGTCAGGAAACATATTTATCTTCCATCTAAAGTGACCATATAATAAACCAAATGAAGGTAAAATTTACAGGGAGGTAAGACTTTCCAGCTACATGGAGCAAATGGGTGAGGGGCTCCAGGAAAAAAATGAAAAAACTGACAAAGGAAATATACAAGTATCTATAGTGATGGGATTTTCTGATCATGTGGATTCATCTGGAAGACAAATTCTTCTAAAAGCATACCATTTGATGTGTTTATAGCTGGTTGTATTAGTTTGCTGGGGTGGAATAACAAAGTACTGTAAACTAGGTGGCTTAAACAGAATTTTATTGTCTTGCCGTTCTGGAGGCTACAAGTCCAAGATCTAGGCACTGGCAGGGTTGGTTTCTTCTGAGAGCTGTGAGGGAAGATCTGTTCTGTGCCTCTCCTCTAGCCTCTGGTGGTTAGCCAGCAATCTTTGGCATTCTTCCGTTTGTAGATGAGTCACCCTGATCTCTTCATGTTCCCATGGCCTTCTCCCAGTGTGTGCCTCTGTCTAAATTTCCCCTTTTCATAAGGACACCAGTCATGTTGGATAAGGGACCCACTCTACTCTGTATGACTTAATCTCAACTAATTACATCTGCAATGACACTATTTCCTAATAAAGCCGCATTTTGAGGTGCTAGGGGTTAGAACTTCAGTATGTGAATTTTTGCAGGGACACATTCAACCCACAACAAAGGTCTTGAATGATATTTTTATTTTTCAGAACATAGAACACATAATAATTAGCACTACTACTGTGGACCTAATGGCGACCATCAAACAAGGGTGATTGGATACCTGGAGATGTTGGACGCAGATGGTTATAACTAAAGGAGGGAACACCAGGCATAAGTGTCACATGTGCAGTGGAAAGTTAAGGAAGGTCGATTGTATCCGGTAGGAGTAAAGTAATTTATGGAATCTCATCCTGGGACTTTAAAAGGAAAAGTAGTTCAGCAGGGATTGATAACTCAAAAACAAAAAATTCCCTATAATGGAGGATCCTAAAATGGGTGAGTAAAAAGTTGGTGGAGTAGGGGGGTAGAGTGGCATAGTTCTTTCTAGAAAGAGCATTTTAAAGAGCTCAAGTTTATAATACAGAGCATCAACTAACACTTAGTTTCTGTTGATTTAGAGTGGACTATGTCATGCACAAAACATGGAAATTAAATGACGTGACCAAGAACTAATATTGAAAGTGCTGTAAACTTATATAAACTGCAGCAGAAAATCTGTAACCCTGAGTAGAATGTGGCTTCAGAAAAATGTCAATGGTATCAAAGGGCTTTTTCAGGCATGTTAAAAGCAAGGAAAAGGCAAAGTAAGCGTAAGCCTGCTGCTTGGGACAGATGGTATAATGTTAACAGACGACCAGGGAAAAGCAGAACTCCTTCACTTCACAAAGTTTTAGCTCCTTTGTCAGTGGAAATGATCCTTCAGCTAGAGAGGATAGAGCACACATTGTCAGGTGGGAATTAATCTGCAAGAGAGGTGGGATAATTTATAGGTGGACTTGGTACTCCAAATGGTCCACACAAATATCCTAGGTTCCGCAGGAACTTGGGGAAGAGATGTCTACATGTCTGCTGCTAATACATTTTGAGGACTTGTAGGAAATGGAAGGAATGCTAGAAAATTGGAGGCAGAAAAGAACATCCTGGTTTCCAATAAATAGAAGACAGAATAGATTATGGATACTGCAGATTGGTGAGCTTGCAGTAATTTGAGAGAAAGGTCTACCAAACTGCAGTTTTACAAACTTTGGTCCTCCATGTCTGTGGTTCTCCATGCCCTGCGGTTCTTAACAGAACTCATAAGGATGGCAGTGCAAGAGGGAGGGGTTGGGGGTGGGCAAGAAGTACAGGGAGAGACTGAGCACCTGCGCTGCGACCCCAACCAAGACATAAATGCTTTGCTTTTTCCAGATAAGACTTTGGTTGGGAAGAAGAGTTCTACGAATTTTTTTAAAATTATGGAAAAAACCTGCACCTTATGCAGCAGACTAATAAATTCTTGATTTGTGAACACTCGAGGATGATCGCAATGAGTACTTTTGCCCATACTGAGCTGAGTTTGGATTGATAATGGGAATTTTCCATTCCTTTCTTTCTCTTTTTTTGGTTCTTATTCTTTTTTTTCCTCCACATCTCCCTCCTCCCTCTCTCTTTCCCTCCCTCTTTCTTTTGTTTCTTTCTCTCTTTGTTATCTTTTTTTTCCTTCCTCCCTTCCTTGCTTGTTAAGATTACCAGAGAATTCTCTAGACATGTAGAACCTCATTTTCTTCAAGACATTGACGATAACTTTTAATAATGTACTTGTGGATGAGAATGCAGGAAGAATGTTGGTATAATTAGGTAAAATTGTAAGTAGTTGATTAATTGGATGCAAAGGTTGAAAATTTAATGAGTTGTTAACATAGATAGAGATCTCATGTGAAGTCTCAGAGCTCTTTTCTCTTCACAGTAATACTCAACATTTTCAATTAATAACTTTATTTCAACTAATAAAGCATGCTGATCAAATTGGCACATTACATGGAGCTGTGAGAAATAAGTTTATTTTTAGATTCTTTCTTTTAAAGTGTTTCAGCAGGCTGGAATGGGAATAAAACTTATATATCAGCTCAGCATGGCCAATGACCACACCAGCAGAGGACATGGGCTAGATCACCCACTGGGGATAAAAAAGAGAAGCTTCAGCCATGCCTCTAGGGAATTATCCAAGTGAGTAAGCTGCAAGGGGGCCCATATGGCACATGAAGGTCATTCTCTTGGCTGCACAATAAAAGCCAACCTCGGAAGCCATCTATGCCAAGAGAGACTGTAAGGTCCCTGCACCAGCTGGAGGAGCAGATGAAACAGAAGAAATGACGCACTGCCTACAATCATGCTGATGTGCACCCGACCATGAGCAAGACTTCCATTCTGTCCTTGCTGCTCCCAGTTCCTGGCACAAGCGAGGCAGGGAAATTCGAAAATGGAAATAGATGGAATAAGAGAATAAGACTTTGGAGAATTGGAAGAAGATCAGAGAGGGAGTTGTAAGCATTGGCTGAGAGAAAAATACATTAGTTACAGTAAATATTTACTTAAGTATGAGTATGTTTTGATTCATAAATGACTATGAGTGTAAGTAGCAAGATTCTTTACTGACAAAGGGGAATAGAACCTCATAAGGAAATTTAGTTTTGTACAAATATAAAAGAATTCCTTTTTCATCTTCTTTCCCTCTCTTGTTCTTGCTCTTTTTAACCTACCTGATTTGATGCTCTCTCATTCCAACTGTTCTGTTTCACAAGCAAAGAATTTTTAAGAGTGCCTGGCACTTTCTAATTGCTCAATAGATGACAGTTTTTACACATAAAAGTCTGGTTTTATAGTATGGTGTCAAGGCCACACATGGAAAATTATAGTCAGTTTAAGATGAAAATTAATAAACTAGGGCCCAGAAGAAGCTGTCGGAAGTAATGCATGTAATTCTTGCTCCATATATAGCGGTGTTAACACTCCCCAAAGTGGCTCAACTGTACAACTAATGTGTATAAAGTAGATGCAGGGGAGGTAGAAACGCTGTGGCTCCCAGGAGAGGATGGCAATCCAAGGTTTATAGTGAGTAGAGAGATCCAAGCCAGATGCCTTGGCATTCAAGCTCGTTATGGGAGAGCTAGAGGAGTGGGTTTCCCACTGTAGGTTGTTATGAAACGCGATTATTTTGGAATACTGCCTAACTGTGTAAGAAAAAAGGAATAGGGTAGAATTAACCCCATGTAAAATTAGGAGCTGACTAGGACAATGGGTGGCATGAGACAAGATGTGGCACTATGCAGGCATGGGTTGAATTATTGTCTTACATATCAGATTTTATATTGAATTTATATTATCACGCATTGAGTTGGGTTGGGAAATTCAGAGTTACAAAGATAAAATCTTGTCCTCGAGTAATTTACAGTTTAGTAAATATAGGCATATCAATAGAAGCACAAGTAAATTGCTCTACCGTGAAAGAAACATGTGCCTGTGTACAGCATAAACACAAAAGAGAGAGGGGCATCAGGAAAGATTCTCAGAAAAAGAAGATGCTCAAATTGAGTCTGGAAAGATGAACATATTTCTCCCAAGTTGACTAGAGAGGGGCCTTTCAGCTAGAAGAATCTCATGGCATTCCACACTAGAAGGCATGTTGTTATGAAATAGTCTGGCAAATTCAAAATACCAGGAGCTCACTACTATTGGATTATAAGAGAGATTATCATGAGAAATAGAAATTATAAAGATACATTGGTCCTAGATCATGGAGAACCTGAACAGGACACTAGTGTTTTCTGCCATTTTCTTAAAAGGAGTAGAGAAGCAGTGAAAATTTTTAGGCCACAAAATGAAAAATCACACTGACAATGGTTTAAAGATGAAATGGAAGAAAGAAAGAGCAAAGACATACAGAGATTTTTCTTTTAGGCTGGTTCAGTGATCCCGGTAAGGGCTGATGAGGTCCTGGAGGAGAGCCGTAGTGGAGGTAATGGTGAAGGGGAAATAGAATGAATAGATTTTGGTCTTCTGGTTTTCGGGTGGGAAGGAGAAGGATAAATAAGTCTTGGCTGGATCTCAGGCTTCTGCCAAGAGCATTTACTAAGCACAGTAAAACAGGGTAGGAAAGTCATTTCAGTAAATGAAGATGAGTTCAGGTTTAGACATGTTGCCTTTAAGGTGTCTGTGGTCATCCAACTGGCAATGTCCTGTAGGCAGTTGACTATGTGGGTCTGGAGCACAGAAAAGAATGAATTAGTGATTCAGATATCAAGCATATAAATAATTGGGTTAAGGGTATAATGAGAAGTGTTACTGTGTAATGAGAAGAAGGAAAACATAAAATTTTAAGTTATATCAACATTAAACAGATTCCTCGAAGGCCAAGAGTCAGCAGAAGTGATTAAAAGGAATGCTTGGAGAGAGAAAAGGAAAACATATGTGATGTATGAAGTAGAAGACAGAGAATAAGAGTTTCCAGAAGAAGGAAGTATGCAATATTGTGGCACAGAAGTCAAAACAAGTTAAGGACTTAACAACTGTAGATTGAATTGATTGACTGAATGAGTTTCTGGGGGAGAAACTAGTTTGCAGTGAGTAGAACAAGAATGCCAGGGGAGAGAACGGACACGAGTGTAAATTATTCATTTAAGGAATGTGACTGCGATTAATTTTAGGGAAGAGATATCCGTTATCCAGAGACTGGAGAAAAGAAGTGATGTTCGGGTCAGATAAGGCTAAATGTAAGTGTGGGAACAGAAAACAGCTGATAGCCATATGTTTCTCAGAAAAGTAGGAGGCAAGGGGTATGGGGCTGGGTAATAGTGCGGGTGGCCGGAGGAGGGTAGCTGCTACCTGACACCTCCACTTGAATATATTTAAGGTACCACACAGGCAACCTATAGAAAATCTAACTTGTGATCACCCTGCCAACCTTGACATTTATTTTGAGCTCTAGATCCATAGATTTAAATATGTACTTTATGTGAGTATCTCAAAGATAGTCTGAAACTGGAAGTCTTCCTTGTCAAATCTTCTCTCTCATCCTTCAAAAATCAGTGTCTCTCTTAGACTGCTTTGCCGTGTAAATGTCTCCACAATCTGGCCACTATTCCAGCCAAAGCTTCTGTCGCCTCTCACCTATACAACGCAGTAGCCACCAGCAAGTAAGCTACTTACAAACTGAGACGCTGTCTATTTTCTTAACCATCCTGTTCCCACAGTCTGGAAGGGGGACTCGAGCTGGCACTTAGTAAATAGTAAATAAATATTGATTAAATGAATCATAGAATAGCTTCCTAAGATTTCCTGGCCTCCCACCTTACTCTATCCTTACTTTCTTGCTCTAAACCTTTGCTACTCAAAGTGTGGTCTGTGGACCGGTGGTAATCCAGGCCATCTGGGAATTCATTGGAAGAGGCCCCACTCCCGGGCCTACTGGATCCGAATCTGCGTTAACAACATTCCAGGTGATTTGTAGGCACCTTAGAGTTTGAAAAGCTCTCAGGCCCCTAATGCTCTAAAGAGCATCCAGAGAGATCTTTCAAAACACAAATGTATTCATGTCACTGACCTGTTTCTTAAAAACATGTAGTGGCTTCCATTGCTCTTGGGATAAAGACTAAAATCATTAATACATCTGAGAGAGCACAGTTTAGTGTCTCATCCCGCCCCACCTCCCTGGCCTCCTTTCACCCGAGGCCCTTTCAGCCACTCCAGCCGTCTCACATGGACTGAACATGCCTTGCTCCCTCCCATCACAGGGCCTCAGCTCCTGCTGTTGCTTCTGCTTTGCTCCCTTCTGTTCTCACCCCCAACAATACCTTTCTCCTACTTAACTCTTACTCGTCTTTCAAATCTCATGTCAATTTTACTCAAGAAAGCCTCTTTTGACTCCTGGATTCCTCTTCTATATAGTCAAAAAGACCATGTTTCTTTCCTATGTGGTACTTAACATAGTTGTAATTTATTATTGTTATGATTTTTCATATGTTGGTCTTATTTGGTTAATGCTGCCTTCACAATTAGGGTGTGAGGTCCATAAAAGGCAGAAAAAGTGTCTGTTTTGTTCACCATAACATCTCAATTGCCTAGTACAGAGTTTACCTAATAGATATTAATAGATATTTATGTACAGTCAGAATGAAAACAAAAGAAAGTGAGTGAATTTATGTTTCACACTGAGGTCACCAAGGTGTATGGTAAGATTTGGAGAAAGAAAAAGGAAACTGAGAGTATAGATATATAGTTCTGAATTAATACGTGGCAATGGTCATAAAGAGGTGTACAAAAACTTGGAGAGGGGGCTGTTAGAAGATTCATTAATGATTTGACCAGAGTTAAAACAAAGATCAGAGTGCCATTAAATCATTGAGAGAGAGACAAAAGAGATTCCTTGAAATTAAGAAAAAACTAAGTAACCAAGTGATTTCAGTATTGTTAAAAACAGCAATCCTGCTTTTTTTTGAATTTATCAGACCAGACAATAGACACTTTCCAATCAGTATTGTGATTTCTTAACCATCCTACAAAACAAGTATTAGGGTTAGTTTCTTTCTCAGGACATGGGGACAATGAATCTCAAAGGAAGAAAGTAACTTCCCCCAGTCACATAGCAGATGTGAACAAAATATTGTTTATATAGTGCTGCTTCGCTATTAATAGATTTTAAGTCTTTAGTACTGAGAAGAAAAACACTTTGAAAAAAATAATAAGGGTCTATAAAATCTTCTTTTCATTAAAAATTTTTTAAAAATGCACTGCGTACCCTTTTACAAAATGAAACTTCGTCTTGTTAGTAAAGCATATATCAACAGAGAGCAGGTTAAATAACAAAAAGATCCGCCAGTGCCTTCATCAGCAGTGTCTGTTCTTATATACAAAGACTCCAACGGGAGACAATATTTTACACGGAAAAAAGTGTGCAATATTTGAAAAATTATCATCAGAGTCTCATATATACTTGGAATTATTTTATTTGCTTTAGGAAAAACTGGACATGTGTACAAAAAGCAGCACATTTGCAAGCCAAAGTCCCATCCAAATAAACTAATGAGGGCAGAAATAATCAGATAATATCTAACCAGAGGTCTCCTTGGTCTCATTTTAATAGTAACATGTTCAAATTCACAATGGCTGACTTTTGAATCTAATCTGACAGCACTTTCAGTACACATTCCTTGTTGACGTCCACTTAAGTTCTTTATCATAGGAAGAACAGAATAATAGAACAGATTCTCTGGGCACTGCTGAGGATAATACAGAAAAAGTCAAAAATATACAGCATACGGGGAAAATAAGACTGGTAGGAACTAGCATAGTAATAAAACCTATTTCTTTCTCATTAAAAAGGAAATGTCCTGACTTTTTTTTAAGATGAAAATTCTCATTGTAAATGCATTTTTTCATTACCAAATAAGGTCCGGTAATTTTATCTTGTAAATTGGACTGGAAGATTGCATGAGGTTTCACAGAGAGAAGCTTCAGCCATTCTTGCCACTCTCCCTCTCTGCAGGATCTGGGCTGCTAAGCATCATTTTCCTTTCCCTTCTCAAAGCTAGAGGTGTTTTCCCAGCTGGCAGAATTAATGCGGGGAATTGTGAAGGATGTGACACTAATAATCTGGGAAACTAAAAGAAAAATATAATCATAGTATTCTTTGCTGCTCAGGGCCATTTTTGCTCAGCACTTCTTAAATTACATCCACTGTATGATTTACAGGCATCTCTCTTTTATCTAGAGAGTCATCTGGATCAAACAGTAATATAGCTTTGTTGACAAATGCCACAAAGCTGACTTTATTCTCAGGGTCCATCTTGAATTTCTGCTTAGTCACAAGCAGACCACAAATGAACATGATGACAGTCTCAGAAGGATCTTTAATGCTGGGCTGACCATCTTGGCAAGATTGGTTTTTCAAGGGTATTACAGAGTGCCTCACTGGGATACTAGGATCTTGTAACTCACCAATACTCCCATGGGGGACATCTTCCAGGGAGAAATAATGTTATGATTCACATGCCTAGTTAGCAGATCAAAAGAGTTTTCTGGCTATTGAATATTTGGCAAATTCCAGAAATTAGAGAGAAGAACAGGTGGCTTCAAGGCAGCTGAATACAATAAAATTCTATTCCTCCTCGACTTTATGTAATCAAATACTTTTTTCCTATGTGTGTGTGGGATCCAGAAAGCTGCTGGAATTTTAGGTCCCATGAAGGGCCAGGAGCTTATAACAGCTTTCTCTTCAGCTAAGATCAGAGGAGGAAAAAAATCGAAGGAGTTATTTTTCCTAAGTGACATTGTTTCCAATTAATAGAGACAGGGGTATGAAAAGGGTCATGTGGTTTAAGAAGTCCACGGTTATGGAGATTTGCTGAAATAATTGCCCAGGTTGGAGGCTTCATCAGCCTGTCAGATCTTTCCCCCCGTATGGGCACTTGTAGGGTATACTGTAAGAGACTACTGTGCAACCTTCACAGGCCAAACATCTACCCAGCAGTACATGATTAAACTCTCAAACATATATAAAAAGAGCCCTGCTGGATATTCTCCTTTCAACCAGCCGGGACTTCAGGCTTCACAATGTACTGTTCCTTTTCACAGCTTGCACTATGAGGAAAGGCTGCATAACCGGAGGACTAACCAGCAGTGGTTGAAGAAAGTGAATGTTGCAAACTGCAGGTCTGCCTCAAACTATTGAAGGCATCTCAGCAATCCAAAATTCAGTAACGCTCATTGCAAATTCACATGCATTCTAAATCACCTACCTGATAAAAATTATATGTTAAATTCTAGCCCTAAAGATGATATTGTTGAGTATTATTTCTTCATATGATTTAAGGGGATGGAAGAGGTTGATACATAACTTATAATTATCATTATTATTAAGTATTGGTGCTGTAGGTAGTAATGGCATAGTATTGAATCGGAAGGCAGGCTAATCACATGGGTACTGTGGTCTGACTTTCTGGGTTCAAATGACATTGTTTTCATTTTTACTAGCTGCGTGACCTTGGGCAAGACCTCAGGTTCATTATCTGATAGTAATAGTGTTTTCCTACTTGGGTACAGGGCGTTGTGGACATCAAATCTTATGAAGCATTTCAGGCAAGTCATTTGGCAATTGCTTCTGGTTGTTTTTGGTGAGGAAGATTGGCCTTGAGCTAACACCTGTTGCCAATCTTCCTTTTTTTGCTTGAGGCTAAGATTTGTGCCCATCTTCCTCTATTTTGTATGTGGGATGCCGCCGTAGCACGACTTGGTGAGTGGGGTATGTCCGCACCTGGGATCCGAACCAGTGAACCTGGCTGAGACAGCAGAGCATGCTGAACTTAACCACTATACCACTGGGCCAGCCCACTTCCGTTGTTTTTGATAGCTTCCTTATCACCACTGTTGTTCTTTGGATATAAACATTTTATATATATACATATAAATATAACAGATCCTTTGAATTGTTTTATTTTTTATTAGTGAAAGGACCAGTCAAAACCTTGAAAAGCTGAAATTAGCAGCAACAACATTTGCTGAGTATGAGATGGTATTTACGGCAGGCAGAGTAAAAAGAAGTAAATGGTCACTTACACAGATCAAATCTATCCACTGGCATTCTTGAACTTAGTGAATAGCACTAGGTAATTCTCTGTATTATCATGTTTTAGACTTGAAAGGCTTACAAGTTTCTGCTAAAATGCATTGCCTGTCTTCTGGAGATGTTCTATTAAAAGAATACATGCATTCAAATAGATTAGATGTCAGCTCTCTGTACTAATGTCTTTGGATGAGTTAAGAAAATTTTTGTGTGCATTTTATGGTCCTTTAGGACAGTTCTTCTTGATTTTTCCATATACTATTGATGAATCCAGAATTTGACGGGTATTTATGACAGGCAGCAGGCCCGCAATGGAAATCAGTCATAAGAAAGATAGCATTCTGATCTTCTAGGAGCTTCCTGTCTGATCAAGTTGATAAACAGATAAACGAGTACATACAACTGAATGTGAGGAATACTGTTCCTAGGGTTCCATAGGGGCACAGCCTTGGACAGGATGGGGCACGTGGTCAAGGAAAGGTTCCCAGAAGAGTTAATATCTGGGCTTGTTCCTTAATGAGAAGGGGTAATAAACAAGGAAGAGAGGAATCAGAAAGGAGGAGGACCATGTGTAAAGTCCATGTTGTGCTTGGGACTACAGCCTTTATTTTCAGCGTCAAAGGAGGACATATTTGTGGGCTGCTGTGAGAGGAAGCTCCCCTGAGCAGAGCTCCATTACAATGTGAGTGGCAAGGAAGCTTAGTTTTCAGTGAAGGCAACTGGGGCTATTGAAGAGCTCTGAGCAGGGACGTTTTATGCTGTCTAGCTGTGAGAAGGAGAATGAATTTCAGAGTGGTGGCAGGGAGACCGCTTAGTCACACCCTTAGAGAAAGAGTTAAGAGCCAGCTGTTGCAGATGTTTTGGATTCTAAAATTGTGAAGGGTTATCCCTTCAACGTGTAAATCGAACTGTGTCTAAGAAGAGAAATTAAAAATTGATACTCAGGGAAAACTTCATAGTCGTGATTGCTTATTACAAGTATTCATTTTCACATCAATGTCTCTGACTCAAAGATTTTTATTTTTTGTTTTGTTTTTAAAATATTTATACATTAGAAATCTGATCAATAAAAAGTGTCTCTCTTGCTGAGGTTTTGTTTGGCCACAACTTCGTCACCAATTCACAAGTGACAAATCTGCCATTGCTATTGCCACATCGTCTAAAACTAAATGGCAGAGATGCCCCATAAATGCCTTCACGTGTATATATTATTCTACTTTTGCTATAACAACACTCTCTCAAAGCAGCTGTTAAATATTTTTATTTTAAACAGCAAACACCGCTTCAAGAGGGATGAAGAAATTTTTCCAGAAAAATATCTTAATGATATTGAAGGCGAGTGGGACTGGTTACCGGTGGAGGACGCCTGCAGGCCTGAGGTTGTTTTATGATAAGATAAGAAAAAAAAATTTTCATTTCTTAAGAACACTTTGCCAAATACCTACATAAAAGTGACAAGCTTCAGTTTTCTTTTACTTCTGGCACGTGAGCTCCATTTTGAAGATATAAGGGGGTCTGTAAAGTTTGTGCTGGTCTCTGGGAACAGGTGGCTTTGATAGTTCCCGGAGCACTGGAGAATAGGCATGAATACATTCCAATAGATTATTCCATGTGTAATGTATACACACATACATGGCAGAAAGCGCTACAATTCAACAGACTTCAACTAAAGTTTATTCAGATTGAATTTGAATGAGGGGACAGGAATGGCAATGGTTTCTGAGCCCTGTTGAAAATTGTGGGAAGCGTTTCTGTTTCCCTGTTAGAGAAAAGAAACTAGAACTGGAAACACTTGGAATCTCTGAAAAATAGAACAGAATCAACTGAGCTGCCCCAGCCCAGATATTTCCCGGGGGCTCATCTAACTTAAAACTGAGAATGTGATTAAAAAACAAACAAACAAGAAATTCGTCATTCATTTACCTTTCATTTGTGCTGAAGCTCCTTTTTTTTTAAGAGTGCTCAAATCTTGATGAATTTTTAGGACAAAGAAACTTAAAGTTATCTGGGAAATTAATATCAGCAGCACAAAAAAAGTATGACAAAGTCTTTGGGGTTGATCCCAGGATGAAAACTTCTTAGTTTTATGACTTCTCGAGAGGAGTTTCCTGCCAAAATACAGACAATAAGTTGTTTTAATCAAGGTTATAATGTGTTCTTACAGTTAGCGAGAGGAGAGCTGTATTTCTCTTTAGCGACCAGTGAAACTAGAAAAAGTATAAGAAAGTAACAGGAAAAATGGCACAATATAATACATTGGATATCTTACCTAAAACAGAGCTATGATTTGAAATTATAATAGATTCTTGAGAAAGTGTAATTATTTGTTTTTATGCATTTGACTAATAATGACAATTTTTAAGGAAAAATCGGTATTTAAGTTAATATGTCTGAAAGGAGATCTTGCAAAGGTCGTCAGTCAATGACAATGTGCAGCTTCCATCCTTTTGCTCATGGGGGGAAATGCAGGGCTACTGCTCTGACTATTATCATATTAAAGGTAAGCTTGACCTTGAGCTCTAAAGTCTAAGAGCCCCTTCCTTCTTCCTTCCTTTTCTCCTTCCTTCCTTCTCTCCTTCCTTCCTACCTTCTTTCCTGCCTTCCTCCTTCCTTCCTTTTTTCCTTTCTCCCTTCCTTTCTTTCTTCCTACCTTCCTTCCTTCCTTCCTTCCATGTGACCGTCTTTTAAACTATTGCCTATTTAGAAAAAACATCTTAGTGTGATTGTTTTCCTTTGAATTTTCCCTTTTGAACACTTTATTAGGCACTTTTAACTTTGTCTTAACAGCCAATGGTATGCTGTGAGGTTGTTGAGTGAAGGAGTGTTCCGGCGGTGAACTGCAGGATGGACTGGTGGGACTACAGTGTGGAGGACAGGATGCTATTACAAGAGGCCACACAGGAGAGACTGGGGCTTGGGTTGGGTTGGCAGCAGTGGAAATGGAAGGAAGAGGCAATTCTGAAAAGGAGGATTTAAAGGGCCTTGCCCACTGGCTGTTGGAGGAGTGAGGGCTATAGTTGTAGCTAAGGTTTCAGGTCTGTCCATGACGAGGAACAAATGATGAGAAGACATACAACAGAAAGGAAAAAGAGCAAAATATCACACAGAGAAAGTGGTGGCAGTGGATGTAATCTGAGAGGAAAAAAGAAAATGCATTAAAAAAACACGTGCCACCTAGACAGTATAGCACATTGCAGGGGCAGCCCTATTCTTTCTCTCAGCCGTTCACAGAACAAGCAGTCTTAGTGGGGCCAGGAAAGCTGCACCATCAAGGTCGGGGAAGCCCTCTGTCCTAGGCCATCTTGGTTAGTTTCAGTAAAAAACTTAGAAGATATGATAAATGATGGTAAAACTGAGGGTAAAAGCTCGGGACAAGAGGGTAAGACCTGGTTGTCTCTTAGCCAATTCTGGTTAATTTTTTTCTAGCTAAAATAAGATTCGCTTCTTCTTCTGTGTGCAACTGTGTGTATGTGTGTGACTCCTGATTATGCCTTGATTACGGTTATCACAACCATAACCAAACACTGAGTGCTTCCTCAGTTCCAAAAACTGTGCGAAGCACCTCTAAGTGCCACCGCATTTACTCTTCACAGCTGCCTTCAAAGGTAGTGGCGTTATTATTCCCATTTTACAGACGAGGATGCTGGAGGCTTAGAAAGATTAAGAAATTTGCTCAACTTCCCAAAGCTGGTAAATGGCAGAGCCAGGATTCAAATCTATGAGGTCTGACTCCAGAGTCTCAGTTCTAACAAATATATTTTACTGCCAAACTTTATGTTGGCTTTGAAAGAAGGTGCATAATTTTCTATAAAAATTCCGAACAATGGATTTCCCTTCATCTCCAACTTCTTCACATCTTGTGGAGAGTAGAAGATTTCTCGAAACGCAATACGGTAGTGTACCACAACTTCTTTAATCCGGGGAAAGAGAACATGTATCGTCCAGCTTTTTGAGGGGAAACAGAGTCTCCCCTCTTTATCCGAGAGCGTGTAATGTGGCAGCATCAAACCTGCCATGGATGTGTTTAATTAAGCAGTATTTCCTCGCCATCCTTCGTTCACAGGGTGTAATGTTTCTTGGTGGATGATTCAGCACAAATAGCTGAAGAGATTTATTTCTCTATTTTTCCCCGTGCTTGATCCTTCAGACCTGGATTGCTTTTATCCCTTCTCTACACAGCAGAATTCCAGGCATTCGACAAGAGCTGGGTCAAAGTGGATTCCTTACTAATTCCAGGGAGTCGTAGCTTTCTGGGATGATCTGGCAGTCTGCATAAGCCTCTCCTAACACATCACTCTGAACAATCCCATCCTGAGGGCAGGGATCATACGCTGATGTTCCCTCTCACCTGACGCATAGTAGGAGTGTGTTAGAGATGGTTGAGCAGATGAATAAATGAAAAATAGGTGTATTTCGGAACACCACTGTGAGCATTTCAAGCCTGAGTTTAAGAGCCCTTTGTTCTAAGGAGCACAGATGACTTTCAGAAATCCTGAGGTGCTGTAGAGATTTGGTGAGCAAAAGATTTCATTTATGGGCCAAATGAAACTGTTAAAGTAATTTTACTAGAAACCCATAACGCGCACTGCCTGACTACGTTTTTAAAAATATGACTGTTGCTGGTGCTTTCTTCAATTTTTTCTTTCCAATTCTGAATCTATTCTTGATTACCCTGAGTATCATCTTGCTGTTCCGAGTGAATGTCCAATTATATTTAATTGTATCACTTTTCACAGTTAAAATTTCCACCCTGACCATTTTTTCTGTGTTCCTGGATAGCTTTATGAGTAATCTATTATTTTTTTAATTTCCAATTTGAAATAATGACATGCTCAATTTGCTTCTTATGTTTTCTAAATATATATGTATGTGGGTTTCAATTGCCTTTCTCCATTCTTGCAAAATTGTTTAACTCACTTTAATTATAAATTTGCCATGTTTTTCTTGGACTGGGCACACTATGAGATTCAAGTTTTCTCTGCTATAACAATTATATTCCCCATGTGGCGAGTTACTGTGCCCAAGCAATCAAATGACCCAAGATAGTTAGCCAAAGGGGATAGTAGTTGCAAATAGAGAGTTTATCTGGCACACTTAACCGAGGTGATTGTCTTTTTCTGCATTTTGAAGAGAATGAGTTTTATATACTACCAGGCAGAAATGATGAAAGGATCCATTTTTTTTTACCCTTCCTTTTTAAATAACCTGTTCAGCCTTATTGCTGGAACTTGAGTGAAATCACTTTCCCTGAATGAAGTTCTGCTTTCATCTGCATGGAAGCAGAGAGCAAACCCGGTCTTACACCTCTAACGATGGACGGAAAGGGCCTTGCTTGGCCATGGAATTTGAGTCAAGCATTAGCACATGAGACAGCCACACGGTCTCCCCAACATTGACTTCACAGCCTCTCCTGTCTCCAACCAGAGAGGCAAATACCTGACAGGGAGACAATACGTCTGCAGGTAATCATTTAAGCAGCTATTGTTAGAAGGTTACCATTGGCACAGAATTTTTTTCTTCCCCCCAATTACGTTGGGATCACAGTAAGTTATAAGAATTTATAACCAATTACTTCAACAGGCATTTCCTGAACCCCAACAACATGCCTATCACTCTGTGGAAGTTACTGCAGTGAATACAGTATTCAGGGCCCTTGGGCAGCTTGAAATTTAGAGGGGACCATGGGCATCAAACAAATTAATACAAATGGGAAGACTGCCATGAAGGAGAAACTCAGGGGGCAAAGGAAGGCCAGAGGGAGGGACCTAGCCAGGGTCACAGCTGGGAGGTGCCACGTCAGGAGTCAAACCTTCGCCCCAGACATCATCAAAGCTGGTACATGCACTTAAAGCCCTAATTGCCCTCCTGTGGTCAGTAAAATACACAAAGGTTTCAACACCTATATCGACTAAAGGGTCAGAGAGACCGAAGGTTAACGTCTTAGTCTTAATACTGAGAAACAGAGTAAACGGCATTCCCTGAACCTCAATTTTCTCTTCTGCAGACTAAGAAAATCTACGTTATAATATTGTTGTGAAGACAGAATTAGTATAGTCAACATAGTGCTTTGCACATCATGCTCAATAAATGATGGCTATTGATTTTAGCAAGACTCTGTGTATGAGCTATACAATAAAGGCAGATAAAGAAAATGTAGAATTTTCTAAACAGACTTTAGTCTAGCTCTTTCCTGCTTAAATTCAGTTCAGTATAGCTTCTAAAATAGAAGCTGTGTTGGAAAACTCTGTAACACTGATGCAGAGCGAGCTTGCGAACATTCAGGAGGAATGTTGGTCATGGTGGCCCCCTTCCCACCCTCCCTTTCTCCTTCCCTCCCCACTTTTCTCCTTCTCTTCCTTTCCTTCTTGGGATGCATTTTATTTGTCTCTGTTGAAGGAATTATTGTCTCCAGTCTTCCTTGGGGAAGGAGATATGAGAAGGAAGCACAGAGGAGGAAGAGGTTTTCAAATTCAGAAGGAGCCTATCTATTCTGGAATTTGAGGAAATTTGAGTCTGCCAATAACCACTATTCTAGTAGTCATGGCGTTTGGGGAGTCAATGAATGCACAGAAACAGCATCCAATGAAACGAAACAAACCAAATCAAACCAAAACAAAACCAGATCAACAGAAAATGAAGAAAACTCTCCAAAGCCCCACGGAGGTTTTCTTCATGCTCTTGGTAATATACTCCAACTGCTCGTCACAGCTGAAGAAGCAAAACTTCTAACATAAAATCTATGTATTTAAATTATTTCCACATAAATGACTTATTCTCCCGATTCAGTTTTCAGTTAACATGTTTGTTTAATGAATGAATATGTTAACTTTAAGCAAAAAAAGGTGTAAAACTTCAGTAACATAAGCAATTCCTTTTAAAAATTTCTATACTTTTAGGGGCTGGCCCAGTGGTGTAGTGATTAAGTTTGTGCACTCCTGGGTAAGTTGGCACACTCCACTTCAGTGACCCAGGGTTCCCGGGTTCAGATCCTGGGTGCCAACCTATCCACTGCTCATCAAGCCATGCTATGGCAGCGTCCTGCATACAAAATAGAGGAAGATTGGCATAGATGTTAACTCAGTGACAACCATCCTCAAGCAAAAAGAGGAAAATTGGCAATAGATGTGAGCTCAGGGCCAATCTTCCTCAACAGAAAGATAAAACATAAAAATAAAAAATTTCTATACTTTTAATTGAAAGAGACCATTTCTTTTCAGGAGACAGAATATCTGATTTCAACTGTTCTTTTTTCTTTACATTTTTCTTCCGAGAATGGAATCATTAGACAAATAGACAGTGTAGCACTTCATGGGTCTCAAAAAAATCTTTCACCTGTAAATTCTTTCTCAATTTTCTGTGGCCATTAAGAAGAGATTTGGGATATGTCACCAGGAGAAGGGGGATTACTAAGTGACATTTTCCATTGTTAGATTCTGTGTGATTTAGGGACATTGAATTTAGTGGGTTCAATTCTAATCTGTTTTACAAGAAAGTGTCACTTTATATCATGTGAAAAATGCACTTCCTCAACTGGGGCACAAAACATGAAAATACTGTTTAACCTTTCAATATATCTACTAGGGTAAAAGCAAAACCCTTGTCTCTACTTTTCACATCATACAGACTATTTTCCACAATCTTCACCCTAGATTGATTGCGTATAAAATTCACTGGCTGTCCTAACATTTAATATGCTTGTTGTTTTAATGTTTATATGTCATGATGACAAAGCACTGATTTCTGCATGACAAATTAATCTTTACGTAGGATACGTAAAGCATATTCTCATTCTCAAATAAAGTATGGTTTTTTATCAACAAGATTCATCCAGAATTGATTACTCAAGCACATGCTGAAAAATCCTTAGGATTACAATGTATTTCCCTCCAGCCTCTTTTGATAACGGAGACTTAGTGCAAATAGACATTGAAAGTTAACGTCATCACCTGAAAGAATTAGGCAATTTACCCAAAGCACCTATAACTATTTTCCATAAACACAGACATGCAAGGCATTCGCAGTCTTCATGTTACAAACAATTACTGAAAGCAAAGCAAAGAATGTAGAAAAGTGTCATACTCTACACCCATCCATGTCTCGTGTTCATTGTTGTCTGTAATTTTTTAATCTAAGTGTCTTTCCCCTGTGCAGGATTAGCCTTTTTGGAGTCAAGCTGAAGACTGAAATGGTCTGTTGTTATTGTTTGCTATTTGGGGCTGTTTCCCTAAAGGAGTGTAATCAGTTTGCTTTTAAAGAATATGTGATGTTTGCGAGGGAGTGACAGGCATAAAATTAAAAATAAAATGACTGCAAAATAGAAATATATAAAGTAGCTTGAAAAATTGTCCTATGATATTGGCCAATTAGTCTGAAATAAGCCCTAAACTCTTGCTCTTGTAAAATCTATATATGTATCAAAAGTGGTTCAATTTTAATTCATCCATATGCCTGAGATTTAGAAAAATAAATAGGAGGCACCTGGAGACAAACATTCCAAAATGACCTTATTTACAGCTAATCAATACTAGATGACAGTCATATGGCTTTTTCTTTTTCCTGTGAAGCCTAGCTCTGCATGTGCAGCTGTAGATTGAGTCTGAGTTGGTAGGTCAATAATAAACCCACTTTTGTTATTACATTCATGTCCTTCTGTTTAGAGATAGGTAATTTGATAAATATCCATACGTTTAAATGCTCTCTTCACAATTATTTTTTTTCAGCTGTACATCATAATATATTTCGGATTCTGTGTAGATTACAGTCTCTTCACAATTATTAAAATCATTTAGCAACTGGAAATGATCATGAATTACCCCCACTGTCTCATATTCCAACGCTTGGATAAAATATTTTACCATCATGTATCTAATACCTTTGTATGTCTATGGACAGAGTTTCTGAGTGTTCATTTACACTACGTCCACATATACACACATAGTTGTAAACTGCGCAGTCTGTTTGGAATAAAATTAGTCTATGCACATATCACAACACTTACCCTTTTTGAGTTTGACGCCTCAATGAAACTTTACTTTCGTCGAACTCTTCCAAGTCGGAGTCGTTGTTTAAGAGAATGTATTTTTCCTGCTTGTAGTCTTCCATCATTTTCATTTCTGAAAGTCTTGATTCAATAAGCTCTGAAAGTCTGCCTGAATCCTAAGGTGGTTGTAGAGGTGCCTATAAATTGTATTTGTATCCTATAAGAACATTTAGGAAAAAACTTCAGGGCAGCTGACTTCTTGGTCTGAATTTCTCAACTTAGCGGTCAGTCCAAAACCCAAGCGGCCTATGGAGCTCTTCTGCCAAACGCTGCTCCCCTTTCCCTGCGGGTAGAATTTCAGCCACCACTTCACAGGACCGGATGTGGGAGGGAGCAGGAGGAACAGTCTAGTAAGATAGAGGACTCAAGTGTAGGGAGAGGACGTGAAAACCAGTATCTATGAGTATCCAGCAACTCATTTCGTAAATTTTCATCTAAATTTTTCTTCCATCTGAAACTGTTATTTTAAAAAAAGTCAAAAAGAAGAATTTTTTAAAAGTGGGAAAAACACAGTGGTATCCTGAGATTACATACCCTGTAAGACACAGATTTAATTCTTTAGGCAAAAACTGAACAGCATTCTTGGGCCAGATTTTTTCTCTCTATCTCAGACTATTACAGTCTCCAGGCTCTGCGATGATTTTTATTCAAGTCAGAATGCAAGTTCTTTCAGATAACATTGAAAAAATCTTTATTCTGATAGGTAACCCTGGCAATAAAGGATTAGTACATATATCTTGGATATAAGCAAAGCTCCTTGGTTAGATGATTATCAACAAGGGTCAGAAAATTAGTACATTTCTCCTTTGTGGGTGGAGAATATTCTTTGTAATCTCTTGGTTCTGTTTATTTTGTAAAGGTGGTTACTTACACATTCACTTCCGGTCTTTTCTCCTTTCTCTTAGAGAAATGGTTCCGGCTCCTGATGCACATCACACTTACCTAGGGAGTGTTTAAAAAGTACCAAATGCCAGTGCCCAAAGCCAGATAAATTAAATCAGAATCTTTGAAGGTAGAGCCCATTTATATAAAAAAAATTCTCTAAGTAATTCCAAGATCTAGCTTATATTAAAAAATACTGCCATAAAAGTCTGTTTTCAGTTGTTGCTTATTAGGTAACATTTTTAGTTGCAAGTATCATAAATCTACTCTCAGGAGCGTAGACAAAGGATTTGGGGTGTGACAAAGGCTTGGCACCAAGTTTTTGCCCTTTTCTGGGGATGTGAGCTGGATGTAGTCACTGCATTATGTTTGAATGGTACCTCTTGAGCATGGGGTGAGTGTGTTCTCTGTGTAGGAGAAGGAGTAAGAGGCATTTGGTGACTAGAAGGGTTGACTATGGCAGAGACTGACTAGCTGTTCAGCTGACTGTTCTCTCTCTGCTGGGCACACAGCTAGATGATATTCCAACAGAGTGTGGCCATACGACTGAGTTCCAGCCACCGGATGGCATAGAAGTGATTCTGACACTTTCAGGTCTGAACCATAAATAAACTTTCTTTGCTCAACTTTGAGGCCTTAGGGAGGGTAGAGTCACAAGATGGAAGAAACTTAATTCTGTAAATTGTCAAATGGAAGACGCTTCCCAGAAGAGCCATCTTACTAAAACCAGCCCCATTGGGCTATTGTGTGAGAGGCAGATGTATTTTTACCCTGGTAAGCCACTGAAATTTGGGGGATTCTCATTTACAACAGTTAGCTTACAGACGAAAGCATCAGAAGACAAGTTCAATAATCAGGGCTCAGGAAGAGATGGGTCCAGGCCAGACGTGAGAATCCCAGTAGGCCCTTTACTCATCTTATATCTAGAGCACTACACATAATTGAACTCCACCAACTGCCAGCCTCCATGTTATCTTATTCTGAACTTCTGTTTACTGGAAAAAGTAATCTGAATGGTCCAAGGTTGATCTAACCCTGAATCAGTTAGCCAGCTAGCTGTGGCCAGTGGAAAAGAGTCCAGCCCGGAGGAGGTATGAGAAGTCTCTTAAGTACACTTCACATGCCAGCAGCCAGGGTTCTCCTTTGTCCACCTCATTTAATTTTTTTGTCTGTTATATTTCAATTATTGCTGTTCTTGTTTCTGCAGAAGTTTCATGAAAATCCCCTTAAAGCCTGTATGAAATTAGTAGGACAAAAATAAATAAATGTATGAATTATAAATAGATGAAAAATTCTATTTCTTTCCTCTTTTTAAATTAGCAGTGGTATTCAATTCTCCACAGGCCTTTGGCATCATTCCTATTCTTCAGACTCTTCAAAGCTTTCTAACAGTAGTTCACTGATCTCATTTACACATTTCCCTATATCTTGAGATATAATTATCCTCCCACCATGAGAATTTAATTCATTTACAACAGCTTGGGCATTCTTTTACAATCTCCCCATTCATATTAGGGTTTTTTTTCCTTCCTACCATGTGGAAGATCATTCTCCTTGACAGGGAGGATAGAAATATGATAACAGAGAAAATATGCCTCATGTTGTCCGTCAACAGTATATCACAGACTGATGACAACAAGCCTTTGTATTTCATAATCTTTCTTGATTTGAATTAACCAAAAGTGTGGACATTATTGTGCAGTGCAATTTTTTTAAAGCCAAAACTCATTAGGAGCTTGAGATGCAAGGACATTAATCTTATTGAGCTTGTTGGTATGTGTCGTCTTCTTATTGATCTCTAAGTGCTTTTTCCCCACCATTTGTATATGGATTTTAAAGTGTGAGCTCATCAGAGCACACTGTATGTCCTTTTCCTGGCATTCTTTAGGTATCTTCTTCCATGTTTCTCAATGGGATCATTTATGATTGAAAAAATCAAGATTGTATTTCTGAGAACCCCTAAGCACCTTCTATGACAGAATCTCATATCATGAGATCAATACTACCTCTTTCCTAAATATTTGGATTTCTGCCTTCAAGGATACATGTCTTCATCTTCTCAGTTATTATAAACTCTAAAATGACATAGTTTCTTTGTCTTTGTTCCATTTTTGCAATAAGAAGGAATAGTGCCACCTAAGGAAGGCTGGCCATCCTTCAAAAGAAGTGATTAATGGTCACATTTCAGGATTTTGTGCTCAGATTTGCTGCCTTGGAAGTGTGATTGTTAATGTATGCAGAGTCACTAGCTTAGCTGCAAAACTAGCCAAGAATGTAGCAAAATAAAATTCAAAAAACAGGATGACAAACCATGAATTTACACCGACAGACCTATAACAAACAGGACATATAGATATTTTCATTAAATGATGAGCTTATTCTTTACCTGTAAAAAGCAAATAGAATTGTAATCTAAAATCATGAAATCAGATAAATTAAAATGAGTTGGATGATTTTAATTAGGACATCATTCTAGGAAAGCCCGATGCATCAACCTTAGTAGGAGGGAAATATCTAAATAGGAAATATTTTTCACACTGTTATTCAGGAACTCCTGAAGTCTTTCAGTATGTTTTGGGGATTTATTAGTCCTATGATTATATTTTACTCCTGATTTTCATTTACAGAATTATAAAAAATGAATTATAAAGACCAACTGTATTTTTTTGGAATTATTCACAGCTGAAAAGAATTTTTAATTTTTAAGTAAATGTTCTAAAATTGGTGTCAACAGACTCGTGGAGGTTTGAGGACAAAATTTTCAAGGACCTCTGAGTATAATTTCCCTTACAATAAGCTCCAGAGCCTACTCAATTTTGGGAAACTCTACTATAGTTGATTAGGATCCTTGGCCCTGGATAATACTAAAGACGCTACTAACATTTGAAAATATGATTTTCCCCAATCCTTTCCTTCCATTTCTAGTCGTAAACACTAGAGTTTTCATTAGATATCTTAGCTCATCGAATTAGGTTACAGTCTTGTCTATAAGCCATTCATCTCCCTATTGAAAACTAAATCTCTCTGATCTTTCATCAGCCTATCAGTCATAAATTACCTGCAAAGGCTTGTTTTTAATCCAAGTCTTCAGTGTCAGTAAGATTTTCTCAGACAGCCTTAAGTGCGCAGAAACATCAAGATATTTCCTTGCAGTTCCGCCCTCTCCAAGGCAAATTTGCCTATCTCTGTTTTAAGCTCTTATGTCTTAATAGTTTAATTCTCCAAAAATAATCTCATTTTCTTACGTTCAAATTCTCTGTGGCCTCATCCTCCATGATTCCTGCTAATTTCACTTCATCACAAATTAATCTTTATTAGTCTGAAGTGGTTTTCTTTCTCTCCAAGATGGATTTTTCAGGAAAGCAAGAATTTGTTAGGGGCTATGCTTTACTGGTGAAATAAACTCCTAGTTTATTTCCAGTATTTGGAAGTTGCCAGTGGCTTCTTACTTTTGTGCCAAGAGTGGGTCATATGGTCTAGAATACTTCCAGAATAATATTATCTCTGTTTCTCTTTCCATTTCTCCTCAGCCACATGCTTTCAAGTCAAGGTGCATGGGTCCAAAGGTTTCACAAATTTTCATGCAGGTCACTATCTTCTGGAAATAGTGCTTTCCTCCAGTATTTAGCTCCATTCCAATAAGTCTCAATAAAACCTAAGAGATCTTGTTAACCACTCTGAAAGTATAGCTGCAACTTAAATTCGTCTTTTAACGCAACCTGAGGAAAATGTCATGTTTTTCTCATCAGTCCCCTTTCCCATTCTCTGTGATGACTTCATCAAACATGCTTTACTGTTCCCCAAAATTCTCTTGTTTGCCCTCACTTCACAGGAAATCAAAGCTTAAGAGGTGAATAATCTTAACTCAGGAAACAGAAGGGAAGAAAAAACTGCCTGTATCAGCGACCATCTCTACCTCTTTTTCTTCCTTTATGATGTTTAGTAATTCACTGCTATGTGCTAAGGAACTAGATGCTGTTATGGGGATTTACAGCCTAGTAGTCACAGAGAAATACAAGTGCATCAGAAAGTCCCACACGACTTGATAAGAGCTATTACACAGGTAGGAATGGGTTTAGGGTACTTACAGAATAGCCCTCTAATCAGACAGGAGAGTCAGGATTCTCTGCTGTCTGTACGGCGTGAGCCAAGTCCTGAAGAATGAGGAAGGGTTAGAGTGGACAGTGGAGCGGAAGGCCCTCCATATTCTCCTTGCTCCTTTTGCCGAGCTCCTTCGTCTCCTTACTTCAACCATTACCTCTACCCTCACTTTGTCTTTAAGCTTATCTTTTCACACAGAGTGTCTATTTCCATTTGGATGTTAGATTTGAATATCCAAATCTGAATGTAAACTCAATCCCCACTAAAATCTATCTTCTCAGCCAGAATCTGAATCTTTATCAGCTTCATCATTATCCTCCTTCTGAGCTAGTCTTCTTGGCTCATCACACTTTTCCTTAGACTATCCCATATCCATTCCCACTATCTGAGTCGAGCAAGATGTTGAAGCCGATGTCTGGCTCCAGCTGCCTTCAATTCTTGATTCTCATCTCTCTAACACATCCTGAATGTGCAGTAATACGAATTTTCCTTGACTGGCACATTCATCTTGTTCCTGCTCTGTGAGGCCCTAGATATATAGGATCGCTGCCTCAGAAGTCAATCTACCTCAACAACCTGCAGATAACGTGTGCCAGTCCCTGAGTCATAATGAGAGTATTTCCTCATCTCCTAAATGAGATGATGACAATGTCTGGCCTGCCCACTGCAGATGATCACAGTGAGAATGCTTGAAAGACCTGTCAAGAGCCACACTTATGCAGTATTATTACCACATATTAAGGTTATGCTCCTCTTCTTACCTTTTGAAACTCTATACAATTTTTCTATATTTTCTTTTTCTTTTTTTATTGAGGTAACATTGGTCATAACATTATATAAATTTGAGGTGTACATCACTATATTTCAATTTCTGTGTAGACTACATCAAGTTCATAACCCAAAGACTAATTACCATCTGTAACTGTACGCGTGCCCTTTTTCTCCTCTTGCCCTCCCCTTTTCTCCCTCCCCCCTACCTCCCCTGTAACCACTAATCTAGGTGCGATTGCACACTGGTGCAGACACTGTAGAAGACAGTATGGAAATCCCTCAGAAAGTTGAGAATGAAATTACCATATGATCCAGCTATTCTACTTTTGGGTATTTATTCAAAGAACACAAAAACACTAATTTGAAAAGATACGTGCACCCCTATGTTCACTGCAGTATTATTCACAATAGCCAAGACTGGAAACAACCTAAGTACCCATCAATGGATGAATGGATAAAGAAGATGTTGCATATATATATATACAATACTACTCAGCCATAAAAAGGGATAAAATTTTGCCATTGGCAACAACATGGATGGACCTCAAGGGTATTATGGTAAGCAAAATAAGCCAGACAGAGAAAAAGCCAAATACCATAAGATTTCACTCATATGTGGAAGATAAAAACAATATCAACAATAACAAACAAACACACAGATATATTTTCTATTCCATGTTTCTTCACTGCTTTTCAAAATGAACCGTTTAGGATAAGGTTTTCACTGACCTAAAAATATAGTAAAGGTCTTCCTACCTTTATATTTTTGTTCGATGTTTCCCATTGTCTGGATTATCATTCTCTTTTGTATACAGCTGTCTAGATCTATGATTAGGTTATTTCAATCTTTATTTCCTCTATGAAATTGTTCCTATAGCCACAGTCATCATCTTCCTTCTTTAAACTGAATCAGTTATAGGCCGTTTACAATACTCACTGGAGCAGTCACGTATGCTCTTGTTGTTGGTATTATTGTACCTTCACTTTAGCAGCACCACACTGTGGTGGGCAAGGTGGCTGCTCCATGATAGTTTTGATTCACTGATATAAACAGCAAGCGTCGCATAATATAGCAAATACAAATCCTCTTTTGAAATAGTTTATTCTAATATTATTTGCAAAAGGCTGACAAAACAATTACATTATGTTAGAAAAATAAAAATTATTACTCTATGGATTTAAAATTACTAGATATAGATAAAATTACCGCTGTTTATTGTCAAGTGAACCACAAGGACGAATCAGCCCAAATAATAAATTATAAGTCTGCAATGTGCTTGTGGCACTTGACAATGAGTCCCATCAAAGTAAATTGATACCATGGGCAGATTTCTTGTTAATCATGCTTCACCAGGGCATTGGGCTAAATGTTTAAATAACAGCATGATAGAAGTCTTGCTGGCAACTTAATTCCTGATTTCCAAGCTCTGGAAGACAGAGTCTCTCCCCTTCCTCCCTGGAGAAGGGGAAGTCCATCAAAATGTCATTATTCTGCATGTGCAACAATGTCACTTCTCTCGGTTGGGGGCAGGTAAAGTGGCAGGCAGCGCTTGGTGATGAAGTGCCACTGATTGATCCTCATGGATTCACTCCTTTCCCCTCCTCACAATAAGGATCCTGTTTGTAATCACCTTGCTGTGTACTTCCTTTGCCTTCTCCATTATGCAAGGAGGTCAGCTAGTTACACTCAATATGACTAATTAAAAAGAGAACTCCAAGGTAAAGTGCGCGAGGCACTCTGGTAATTGCAGTGATATCTGTGAATAATAATGACAATTAATGAGACCTGTAATAGCTTTTTAAATAGTCATTTGCCCACTCACAGGAGGTGAATAGCAATTTTTGCTGAGTGACGAGAGTCAACTCTTGTGAATCATTTGAGCATTCTTCTTTTCTGCCTTCTCAAGCCCAGGTTGTTTTTGGCATTTTAGAAATTCCTGAAGGGGTATTCTGGGAGTCATGCTCCAAATGATGGCACAGTGTTCCAATTCAGGGCATGAACACATCTTCTGTGCATGGGCTACTTTACGGAAAAAGATTCAGTTAGGCTGACCTGAAGTCCCCTTGGGAATGGCCAGATTCACAAGCAGAGGAAATGTAGACAGTTGCTAGAAATAGAATCTCCTAATTTTATAGCTGGAAGGGGCATTAAAAGCTATCTAATGAGAAAGTTGAGGTCATTTAAGGTAAAGAAATTTGTTCAAGGCCTTATAACTCGTTTGGGTCAGAGTTGGGACAAGAAGATGGGATGCCTGGCTCCATGCCAGGGATCCACACAGAGAAGACCACTGAGGGCCTTGAAAATCTTAGGAAGGAGTATGATTGGATGGGGTTGGGAAGACCTCTCTATGATGTCGTAGTTCTGTCTAGTAATAAAACTGACTATAAATGACAGGGTACTAGAGAAAGAATGTAAAATTATTCAGATGAAACAAATAGCCAGAAGTATATCAGGCTGATAGCAAAAGGGATAATGAAAACAAAAGGCCAGAGCATTGCTCTCTAAATTCAGGCAGAAACATCTAAGCATCTTGCACTGACTTAAAAGCAAACAAACACACTGAGCTTCTCAGATAGTACTTTGTTGTCTAGAAAATCAGCATCACTGTCTTCTCTGTGCGTGCTAAATCTCTTCAGTACCATTCTACCTTCAGACCTTAGAGGAAGTGGCATTTTGTGGAGGATATCTTCCTGATTTATGACAAGGTCAACCATCCCTTTGTGATGGACTTTCACAACGTGGTGAGTCTCTCTTTCATAGCAGCTGTCACAGGTGAAGCTGTGTACCTGTTGTCCAGTTTATTTGATTAACATGGATCTTGCTCACCAGGTTTAAAGTCCCATGAGACCAGGACATTATCTGTTTTTAGATCCTGTGGTGTTATTCATCCTCAGCTTGTGCCTGACACCTAGTAGGCACTTAGTTTTAATGAATAAATGAATGTATGAAAAAAATGAAACGGAGACTCATTTTAGCAAGTCAAAGCACACAGCACGTTGCTTTGTGAGGAATGCTGGTCAGACTCCAGTCAAGACAGAACCTATGTCTGCCTTACTCACTATTGAGTCTTTGGCACTTGGCTGTTACTTGACACTCAGGCTTGTAACAAATCTTTGGTGATTGAATAGATGCAGGTTTCTTACCTTAGGAGGTAAATGTGGCTCTTAACTACCGTATTTAAAATTCTAAAAAAGTCAATAAGTTTACCGGTCAGTTGGAAAGCCTTTAGCAAATGGTACTGGGATAGCTCGATCTCCACATGCAAAAAATGGAGTCGGATTACCTAACTTACACCACATGCAAAGAAATTCAAAATAGATCGTAGACCTATGTGTAACAGTTGAAACTATAAAACTCTTAGAAGAAAACAGAGGAGTAAATCTTCATGGTTTCTTAGATATGGCACCAAAAGCACAAGAGACAAAAACAAAAATAGATAAATCGGACTTCATCAAGGTTAAAAATTTTGTGCTTCCAATGACACCGTCAAAAAATGTGAAAAGACAACCCATATAATGAGAGAAAATATTTGCGAATCGTATATCTGATAAGGGGCTTGTATCCAGAATGTGTTAATTATTCTTACAATTCAATAATAAAAAAGCAAATTATCCAATTAAAAATGGATAACAAATTTAAATAGACATTTCTCCAGAGGAGATATACAAAGGTCCAATAAGCAAATGAAAAGATGCTCAATCTCATTAGTCATTAGACAAATGCGAATGAAAAGCGCAATGAAATACTCTTCATACTCACAGATGGCTAAAGTAAAAAAGTCAGAGTAACCAGTGTTGGTGAGGATGTGGAGAAATCAGACCCTCACATATGTAGCGGGTAGGATTGTATAATGTTGCGGCCACTTAGGAAAACCGTTTGACAGTTCTTCACAATGTTAAACATGGAGTTCCTGTATGACCCAGCAATTCCACTCCTAGGTATACCTAAGAGAAATGAAAACATAAAAACTCGCACACAAGTGTTCATACAAATACTGCTTAAAATAGCCGAAAAGGGGAAACTACCCAAATGCCTATCAACTGATGAATGGATAAGAAAAAGTGGCATATCCATATAATTGAATATTATTCTGTCATAAAAAGGAATGAAGCACTGATTCTTGCTACAGTGGGGATGACTCTTGAAAACATGCTAAATGAAGGCATCTAGACAGAAGGTCGCACATTGAATGATTACTTTTGCATATCTAGAAGAGGCAAACCCATAAAGAGAGAAGATAGATGAGTGGTTGCCAGGGGCTGCAGGGAAGCAGGGAATGGGGACTACATGTTATTGGGTATGGAATTTCTTTTGAGGGTGATGGAAGTGTTCTAAAATTAGATAATGGTGATGGTTGCACATCTCTGTGGATATAATAAAAAACAATGAATTGTACACTTTTAAAAGGAGAATTTTGTGGAATGTGAATAATTTTAATAAAGCTGTTAGTTAAAAATGAGCAGGAAAAAACCCTCGAGTGAAAACAATAAGAACTTATACCCGTGTGCATTACTGATGTTTCATTCTATTGAAGCTTCGCTGAACCTGGTAGTGAGAGATGTTACACTTTAATATAAGCCATTTTCTAAATCCTAGACTTTATACAGAAAAGTAATTTTCAGATTACTTTGGCTCATTATATTTACATTTACTCCTGAAAGAATGAGCCATTTAGAGCAGTGATTGCTAGATCTGACTATGAATTACAATCACATAGGATGCCAACATTTAAACAATTTTTATTATGAAATATTTCTTATATACATTAAAAAGTATATATTTTACACAGATGTGTTATCAAGTTAAGGATTTATCACTTTTTGCCTAGTATAAGAATTTTTTCATCAATGGATGTTGACTTTGATCAAGTGCTTTTTTTTCTGCCTCTGTTATTATGATCATGTGTCTATTTTTTTTCAATCTAACATAAATTAATTTCCTAGTGGTAAACCATGCTTGCATTAAAGTTAAAGATGCATACAGAGTGCAGAACATGGTGCATTTGTCTGCCTTTTTCCGTATACTGCTGGCGGATGTCTGAGTGTATACTGGGGTGCACTGGAGAGTGACCTGCATGGAGTCAGGGCCACATACGCCACAGCCAGCACCAACTGGAGTCTGACCCTGGAGGTGCACTGAAAGCGTCTTTTTTTCAGAGAAGGTTTGCTTCAGCTTCTTACAAGTACATGAGACCATTATAACTAAAGCCAAATGAGATTAAATTTTTTTCTTCGATTTTGGGACCAGAGAAGGAGTGTGAATTCTAGCACCAAACCCATGGCAGCTGTGGTTAAGAATTGTGAAGGTGAAGACTGGTAGTATCTTCACATGTCTCTCTTTGGGCAGACTCTTTCAGGCTCACTCACAGAGGGCATCACTCTGCTTCTTCCTCAGTCTTATTTCAAATATCTAGGTTCTACGGCCTCTTAACCTAGGAAAACTGTCCAGGGCAAAAGCTGGCTCTGTTACTAACCTGCCCATCTGGATTCACGATGCATTGTTTTAGGCTTTAGGTGAATTTCCTCTACTTTCACGTGGGTCTAGCCATTCACTAGACCTTTGTTTGTTTGTTATATTACCCTCACCTGTGGTGCTTTTTAGGTTCCTTTCCCCTGACCCCAGACATCCTGATTGAGTATGTCTGAGAAAACCCATTAATACTCCCTCGTTATTAATGGGCATGTATACCTTTACTTCTCTCACATTCAGAAAGACATAAGGTAGAATCTTGCAATAGAGAGATATGAAGACCCATATTCAATGTCAAAGAGGCTTATTGATGATGAGGTAGTGTCAGAATTAGGAGTAGAAATAAGGTCATGTTCTTAGTTCATTTCTCTTGCTCCGCATCCCACATATCTCAGAGGAGTGAACCAGAATACAAAAGAAATGGGGTACAGATGACATGAATATTCATATATTTGAAATTAGTAAGAGGATCCAATGACATATGAAACGCTTTCCAAAGAGGATCTCTGGGATGTCTGAACAGTCAAAGGGGAAGGATGAAAATGTTAAATTTTAGAATGGTGGAATAGAAAGATCAGGCATTTACCAGAAGGGATGGAGGAGACTCAAGGGCAGGTGTTTGAAAGGACAGAGATGACCTCTATCTAAAAGGATTCTTCAATGTGGGATTAATGTTTGACGACGTTTAAATTCTGTATAACACAAAACTACTTTTTTCCTTTCATTCTTTTAAAACCTCTGCTTATAAGCATTAAGAAATTGATTATTTTAATCCTGTAAAGACAAAATTTAAAGCAAAAAAAGTAACCTATTCCATAGTGTTATAGAAATCTTTAACATGTCTGTCTACCAGGACAAATACCTTGATTACTTTCAATTTTCAAACAATTTTATTTGTTTCTTAATCTGTATGATAGAAACATTCTCATTTAATAAAAAGATATAGGTTATTTACTCCTTTGCTGTGTCACAGGAATCTTTACACAAATGAATTCTTAGATGGAAGTCCATATAGAAAGCTCCGGTGAAGAGAATTAGAAGATTTGCAGCTCAACTTTCTCAGCCAGTCTCTTAACCGTTTACCCCTGAGTCATGCAGGCGCCTCCTCAGAACCCCTGGGGCTCCACACAAATGCTTTTAAAGATTGTAGAAATAGATGAGAAACCTGAAGTTCCGTCTATACCCACCCTTTCCCCTTAAGCTTCATCTCCTGGTAGTTCGGGGCAGAACAGGAGGAGCTCCCTCCCGTCTGCCACTAAATCGGCCTCTGTTAGAATCTCTCCTCCGCTCTCACCTGATTCCTGCTGTGCTCAGCCATTCTGTAGGCCTCAGCACCACAGCACTTCCCGTATTCCACATGACTCCCAGCAATTGTGTGTATCTGACTTGGCAGACTTGACGATAATCGGAAATAAGTATACTACAGGGAAAATAGTTAAGTTAGATGTTAAATATGTGTGTTTCCTGATCAGGCAAGAGAAATATAATTTATATCTTTTATCAGATTCCCTTAATGAGTACATTCTTCTTTCTAGTCTTGCCAACCTGAGTCTACATCCACATTTCTAAGAAAAAGCCATTTATTTATTCTCTTAGTGTGAGTATCCGACTACCTTTGGGAAAACGTCATTTTACATTTACAAGGCTTTTTCTCACCCTATCCTTAGCCGTCTCCCCCTCCACTCCTCCGTCCTCTTACCAGGGAAGTTAGTGATTAAAATAATCCATTATTTATTTTCAGAAGTTAGAATTATTCTGGCCAGAACAACACCATAGCGTGGATGGACTTCAGTAGAACAGCCAGGAATGAACTTAATCATTTCAGGTCGTGGCCCCTTTAAATTCTGCACATTATTTTTTTTCCAGGTTTTTGTCTCATTGTTAAATCTTGGAAAGTAAAGACACTCGGAGTAATATAAACACTAACAACGCACATGGCTTTCTCAGAGACAGAATCTATATTCATATTAAAAGAAGAAATATTTTCCAGATGGCACCATAATATGTCAAGACTTTTCCCAGCTCACAGTGCATATAACATTTAAGATAATTATGCAAGGAATTTCAATTCCCCAATTCTGATATATTTCAAACCTGCAGAAAATCATAACCATCAAGATTAAAAATATTACTATTTACTATAGTAATTTAGATGTTATAACAAAATAAAATATTACAAATACATCTAAAGCCCAAGGTAACAAGGCAGTGTGTATATTTCTCATGCATGTATTTATATTTTACTGCATATGGGTGCAAAAATAATTCCCTTTTTTCTAATATTCCTGCTCCAGTCCAAGCACGGGGGCCTATAGGTGCCTTCTATGGAGCCTCTCCCAACAACATTTACCTCTGATATTTCCACAGTTATTTACACACAAGGATGGGAGGAGTGAGTACCTACATTTTTTAGAACTCAACTCTAATCAGATGCTTTACCAATCTTTTCATTTGATTATTACATCCATTATATAAATAGAAAAGTTCAGGCCCTGAGCAGTAAGTGGCTTAAACTATGTCCAGGCCATGTCGTAGTAAAAAGCCAGTATTTGAAATTCATCTAACATCACTCCTGAGCTGGAAGGGGGAAAGGTTAGGGTCTCTGCTCTCTA